>NC_139229.1:101133701-101206708 GCF_977018435.1 Lepisma saccharinum
TGGAAAAGAGAGAGAGAGAGAGAGTAATTGAGGAATTTTATGCACAGTTGACCCCCATGAACGCTTGTATGCTTTCTTTCAACAGGATGGAGCGACCTGTCACACTTCACGTGAGTCAATCTCACGAATCCATGAAAGATTCACAAAAGAAAGAACTGTCAGCAAAGGATTGTGGCCACCTTTGTTTGTCTGTTCGCGGCCAGGTGTGGCTACCTTAATGTAGTGTCGGTTCCTTTTCCTTTAGTGCGTGTGCAGTATTAGTGTTGTGTGTCGAAAAGCATAGTGCAAGTAGCGTTTTCTTTAGGAGCGTTATTAATACTGAACATGAAATAAGTGGAAATTGTACCATGAAAAGAACTTTTAATAATAAATGTCGCCGGAGCCCAAAACAAAGGATAGCCTAGAGTCGCCCAAATTTTACAAATCCCCCCCCCCCCCACTCTTTTCGAAAATCCTGAACACGCAACTGAGTTCGAAAATCCTATTTACTCTATGTGCAAAACCAAACGAGCGTTGCTCATCAGTTTCACATAAACGTACCTTACCGAGAATTGTCCTTTGCGCTGTTCTTTGTCACCCAACCGGGATAGGCACAGAAAAAGATTCTCCAAAGCTCTTTCACGGCCGACATCAAGCGTTTCCCACTTCCAATTCTCTGCTTCTTTCCTCTTGGGATCCACGAGTTGCTCTTCCTCCAAGCCTCCCTCCCACGAGCCCTCCTTTGAAGTAGGAATTGGGTTGTTTAAAGGAACAGTAGGCAGGATATCAAAACCTTGCACGATGAAGTCATAAAACTCCCAACAAACAGAGAAGGCGGTTCCTGACATCACGTTGCAGAACGTACGTGGGATTTAATTAAAAAGAAAAAGGCTTTGCTATTGTATACAGTCACACCCACTCGTATGCATATTTATGGATGTTATTGCTTCTCTTCTTACTGCAAATGATTCACTTGTAATCAATTGGTCCTGGGTTAGATTCAAGGTTCTGTAAGTGAACTTAACTAACTACTCTCTAGCCAGCATTCTTAAACCCGAAGGTTTATGGCTGCCTGTCCCTATACTGTGCAATATCAATCATATCTTTTCCATCGTTACCGATTTCCTTTAGGTCAATTTCAACGTTATCCATCCATCTTCGTCTTGGCCTTTCTAGAGGTATCTTACCATCAGGTTTCCCAATAAAAATCCTGCAAACTCTTCTCTCCTCTTCCATTCGTGCCACATGGCCTGTCCCACCCAAGTCTTCTTCAATTAATTATTCTAATATAGAGCCTCCGAGATGGCGTAGTGGTAACGTCGTCGCCTTGTAATCAAGGGGTCCCTGGTTCGATACACGGTGGAGGCACATGACACACGGGTTCGGATCCCACTTTCTGCTGTAGGTCCAGTTCCTATTTGCCTATGTGTGTGCATAAAGTGGACTTAAAACAACAAATCAATCAATAAATCAATTATTATAATAATAGCTGAACTTAGACTCCAACAATTATAATGAACGTATATCCAGTTGCCGGACTATTATCTACACTCTGGCCGTGGTATCTCTGAAGCAAGCGAACGAAAACAAGTCCCCTGCACAGTAACTCGAGAGAGCTCTAGCAACGAACGTTTGGGAGGGGAAGTGAGTGCATGGAGGGAAAACGTTTGCAGCAGCGCGCACTGTTTACTCCGCCTACTCGCTTTCTCCCCTTCTCTGTCGTTATGCGCGGCCTTACTCCACAGACTCCCGAGACAGAGTGTAGTACCACCTATTAGGTTAGAAGTTTCACTGTTAATTTCAGACTGTTGTCTTCGAGGGTAATCGCTTAATTTTAGACGCGAAGTTCCATGGGAATTACTGTTTAATCACCATTAATTAGAGATTGTTTTAGACGTTTCTTGGGGTGATAGTTTAACAAGAAATGATCTAAATGTCAGAAGGGTGACCACCCCTTCGCCCTCCCATTAATCAACCCATACTTATGCAGACAAACAAACAAAAAATGGGGGAAACCCCGGAAAGAGCCCGCCTCCATCCGCATGCTTTCAGGGGTATGCCTGGTACCTAAAACCTTTAAACCAAGACGTTTGTTTCTTGAATAATGGTTCCCCCATTCTTTGTTGCCCTTTGTTGTTCAATTTTGGGCTATACATTTGCTGTTAGAATACCTTTCCTGTCCTAGTTTCCAAGAAAGGGAAGATTTACAGCTTATTCATAATTCTAACATCTTATATATATATATATATATATATTGTGTGTGTGTTTGTGTGTGTGTTTGTGTGTGTGTGTGTGCTACAACTCTTGGTATTAAAGTACAAACATGTACAACAGATAATTAAATTACTTGATTAAAATACATATTATATGTGACATGAATATTGGTAGTCAATATATTACAAAATCAAATACTTAGGAGTAATATTAACAAATGAAAATTATATTAAAGAGGAAATAAAAGGAAGGCTTAATTCAGGAAATGCATGTTACTTCTCTCTTCATAAACTTTTGTCTTCTCGTTTAATATCTAAGAAACTAAAAGTTAAAATATACAAAACAGTAATTTTGCCTGTAGTATTATATGGGTGTGAAACTTGGTCCCTTACATTGAAAGAGGAACACAAATTGAGAGTATTTGAAAATAATATCCTTAGGAAAATATTTGGACCTAAAATGGGTGAGGAGACAGGTGAGTGGAGAAGGTTACATAATTTGTATTCATGTCCAGATATTATTAGAATAATTAAATCAAGAAGACTTAGGTGGGCAGGCCATGTGGCACGAATGGGAGAGGAAAGAGGAGTTTACAGGATTCTTGTTGGGAAACCTGATGGTAAGAGACCAGTAGGAAGGCCAAGACGAAGATGGAGGGACCTAAAGAAAATCGATAGGAATGGAAAAGAGTATATAGATCTTGCTCAATATAGGGACAGATGGAAGGCCTGTGTTGCTGCAGCCATGAACCTTTGGGTTTAAGAAGGTTAGAGAGTTAGTCAGTTAATATATTACATGACCATGTTACGAGTTGGAGTATCTATTCTATTCTGGTTTTCAGGACAGGCTAGACTTACAGTTTTTCTGGAAAATATTTTGAAATATAGTAAATAAATAACTTTTTTTTTACGTACGTGTCTTTACATATTTCTATGCTGTTGGTGTTAACGTACAATAGATACAACAGATAATTATGTTACATATTACATGATTAATAACAGTTAACATTTTGTGTGACCATATTGCCAGACCAGGGCCTCCCCCATGGCGCAGTGGTAGCGTCTTTGCCTTGTAATCAAGGGGTCCCGGGTTCGATACCCGGTGGAGGCACAAGTGGTTCGGATCCCACTTTAAACTGTAGGTCCAGTCCCGATTAGCCTTACTGTGCATAAAGTGGACTTAAAACACCAACTCAAACCAAACCATATTACCTGACCAAGAACATATCTCTAATTGATTTTCCAAAGGTAGGTTGGTTTTCTTATGTGACATTTATTTACATTTACACGGTTCGATTATATATATTGTAATTAACACTACCACCATACTCATGTACAGTATACGGCGAGTGCCAACCTCTACCAGCGCCGTAGAGTTAGGCAACACACATAATGCCTTACAGGGAAGCGAGTATTTCAGGATATAGGTGTCCCATTTTTCTTGCTGGTGGCTGTACACTACAAAAATGCATCATTGTTTTCATGAAGAAGTAGATAGAAAATCCTTTGCGTCTTTGTTAAAGCGCCGTACTCTGTGGCGAAGTGGTTAGCACAACGCGCTACGACGTCAAGGGTACCGGGTTCGAATCCAGGCCTGGACACGGACGTTCTTTGTGAGTGTCCCTTCATCAATTCCATCATATCATGCATCATTAGCCAAAGTGCCAGAAAAGCGACGCTAAATGTCAAATCGAATCAAGACTGAAATAAGTTTAGCTATTTTGTTTCTCCTATGGCCACCTTCTTTGTCGAATTCTTTATTTCACAGAAAGACAATTCTGTTCCATCTCACTTTAATCGTCGCGTTTTGAGTTTACGCGGGCAACGCTCACTCAGTAACCCAAATCCCCAATCCCCAGGGTGTAAATGGCTGACTGGACAAACCAAATACTCAGCTAACAATGTCGCGACGCCTTTCCCGAGGGACCTCATTTCACCCTTTCATTCCCTATCTGTTCGTTGACACTCTGGAGCCTGTCCGTGGTGCAGCGGCAAATTAGTTGTTTCTTGTTTTGATATTGCCGTACACTTTCTGCAGAGAAGATGAACGAAAGATTTGCGTTGGAGCTGACAGCATCGCGTTGCTCATCTTCAAGAAGTCAAGCAATGCGGTAGAGAGTGTTAGGAAGATTTCAAACTGAAGCGACACGGGACACGTGTCTCTTGGGAAGCAACCAGCAGAAATAAGTGCAACCTTCCAAACAGAAGCGACATAACAAGTTGCACGTGTCGCTCGGGCTGGGCCATTTTCTCAATACCGTGCATCGTGTCGCTTCGGTCTCTTATTCGCGCATGCGCTGTGAATGATTTGCTTTAGACTGAAGACAGTGTTGCTCGTGTGACAGCTTTCTTAAAGTAGGTATCCTTATTTGCAATATAACGCAGCTTTAAGATCGAACCGACACGCGACACGGAGGTTTCACACAGAAGCGAAATGCAAATACCCTCTCTGTATACTGAAAAGTATCATATTGGAGATACAATATTTGTTTATGAAATATTTTGATGACAAACTGTCATAAATTAAGTTGAGAGAATTATTTAGGTGTATAAAGATGAAACCTTAAGCGTGGCGACGTTATTTCTAAAATAAAATATGATGATATGAAAGTGTTGGGTGGGTTCGAGCCCCACAGGCCCATGTAAGTAAGCGCCACTTTAAAACTGGAATGTTTCACAGCATATCTAAAAAATAATAATAAAAACCCTCGCATGTTGCAAAACTGCAGGAAGCATGTTCTGCAGCGAATAGGTTTTTTTCGCTGTGCACTCGATAGCTCAACACTGCGGAATGCCGGAATTCAATTTTCAGCGTGACAAACTAACAATTTGTGAAATTCAGTACCCAACCAACCCCTCCCTCAAACGAGAAGAAAAAAGGTTTAATAACGAACCGAGCAAATTGGGAGTTAAATTGCTCAAAAGGGTTCCATTCTCACTCAACTTTCAAGTTGACAATATGGCGCAACTCTCAGAGCGAGCTTCAAACTGTTTAATTTGCCTCCGAACTCATTTCCTCTATTCTAAGGTGCGCAATCGAGTACCGAATTATCTCTAATATCCGCGCGGAGCACTCTCCACGCAAAATTTAACTCCCAACATTACTAAAGCTCCGGTTAAAAATCATCCGTTCAATTTCCACCTGCTCGTGCAGCAGAAATGGTCAGGATCGGAAAATTTCAATTTTCCTTCAAGCGGAAGCTTTTCTCCCTCACTTCGCTCCATCTGGTATCCGGCACGTGTAAATTGAAGTTGTAATAATGCATATGCTTCGCTTTGATTAACGCAGCGGAACCCACTCGAGCTGAAAGAAAAATAGTGCGTGACGTGGAGAACGACTGCTGTGCATTGACGGAGGAATTCAAACAGAACCTCGTTTCTACTTTTGTTTTCTTGGCAGTTCAGCCTTCCCCCCTCTCTCTCATGTGCTATCCGTAACACAGCTAACGTACATTTCCTGTCGTAGCAATATTGAAAGGAAACACCTGCTACACTCTGCCATTCTCTTCCATTTTGACTTCGTTCATTCTTCTCTTGCTTTAACAACACTAAACATTTAAGAAGTAACAGGATGTCTTGACAAATAGTGTAGTGAAATTAGAGTTCAACTTGGACATTCAAAATATGAAACTCAACTTGCTGGAATAAGCAGTACCTACTACTTATGTTGCATTTGTCGCAAAAAGGTCGAAGAATCCCTTTGCGGGTTACGGAAAAATGACGTCATCAATATGGCCGCCATCAGAATTTGTAGTGTAATCTTTAAACGCGTACAGCTTCTCATAGAACATAGATGGAACCTTCATTTTTGCGCCAAATTAAATGGAATCAATTGTACAATTTACAGAATAAAGTATATTATCTGTACTTTGACACTTCTTCTGAAATATATTAACAAAACTGCAGGAAATTAAAATTTTCATTACCTGTTTCTACGTTTTAGCGTAAATTACTTAATAATTATACAGTACTATTAGATATTTTGACATTATAATTGTAGAGCGCTTTTTTAACTTTACCTGTATACATATTCTATACCGTGGAATATAAGGGAGTTTATTTGATTTAATGAAGTTGTGGTTTTGGCCGGCCATTTTCTGCTACAAATACATCTAAGTTGGCTTTGAGTCTACTAAACCCACTGGCGAACACTCCATTTATCGAGGGAGGTATATATAAAAATGGGAAGGTCTAAAGGCTTCTCTAATATTTGATTCCACGGCCTTCCTCCACTTGCTGTTTCATTACGGGGTTCGTTAATTTCTAATATTCATCTTCATTAAAAACAAGAACAATACATATGAAGTACCTTTGGAACATAATACACAACGCCGACTTCCACAAGGGTCCCGTTTTCTAATACCTGCCTAGGCATGTGTGTTCTTTGTGAGTTTGTATTCATTAATTAAATCATTACTTATCCTCATCTTGGCGATTAGCCAAGAGTGTCAGAAAAAAAATGTTGCATAAACTAAATCAATCGCTAAATCACACACCGCAATAATCGAGAAGCATTAAAAAAATTGAATCTAATTTGTACAAAATTAATAAGTTCTCATCATTTGGATGCAGGTTAGCAGCTGCGCTACGGAACACAAAATTGCGTCATCAAGTATTAAATTGTGTCATCTGCATACTGGTTTCGAGCCCAGTTTAAAACGTAGAAGGGGCATGCCACGCGCTACGTGTGTGACATTCACACATAAAATATAAGGATCTAGACAAGCGATTGGATTAAAATATTCCTAATGAACAGATTTCATACATTTATGAAGTACTTTGTGGTGTCTGCTAAAAAAATTGGAAAAAAAACTTGAGTATGACAACATAGCCTGAATGCATAATAGGCTACGTATTTGCGAAAATATGTTACGTGTGCGACGCTTTAAAAATGTAGCAAAGTTTGACTTCATTTGTCTGTGATGAATATAATTTTAGTTGGTGAAATGTGCAAATTATTTGCATTCACAAACATTTAAACCTTAATGCAATTAAAAATAAAATATTTTCCAGATTGGTTCATTTGTTATTTACATGGAGTAGGACTAGCAATGTCCTAGATCCAGGACTCATTTGCCTATCTGTGCATAAAATGGATTTAAAACGAACAAAATTCACATATCTTTAAAGAGGAACATAGAATTCAGACTTGGTAGTAAAGTTTACATTTAACTGAAACCAATACACATTTGTTCATTTTTTCACTTTGCTTGTTACATCTTAATATGAATCAAGTCTGGAATCTTCTTTCACCATCTCTGCAATGGAGCCTTCCTGTAACTGAGCTTACGTAGAGGATCGCCCAACCAATCACATCACTTTAGCGCTTCACCCTCGGTTTTCCGCGTTCCAGTATTTCCAGGATCCGCAAACCACTCGGGAAGATTCTCGGGGATTACCTTCGTCTGTCACCGTGTCCCGAGGTTAGGGCATCCCAAGACAAACTGTCCTTCGGCTAATCCTCGCTGGGAAAACCCCCCAGCAAATCCGCAGAGGCCTGGTTTCGGGACGGATTGACAAGGAACTGTTTCACGACTCGTTGCTTTCGAAATACCACAGTAACAAGTGATGGAAGAAAATAAATATTATATATATATATATATATATATATATATATATATATATATATATATATATATATATTTCGTGCGTACTGAAAGTCGTGATCAACATGTTACAAGAAGGAAGTAAACTGTACAAAAAGAATCTAATATATGCCTGTTAAAGTACATACCTTTATTAGTCTTCAACATAATCACCATCTAAATCGACACATTTTTGCCAACGTTCTGGAAGTTTGAAAATTCCTCTGTTGTAGAACTCCGTTCGGGCACGTCTGGGTATTCTCCTAACGGCAAGTTCCACTTCCTTGTTGGTGTCATATCTGTTTTCCCGCATGTGTTCTTTCAGAAAAGAAAACAAGTGAAAGTCAGAAGGAGCCAGATCTGGACTGTAGGGAGGATGTCGAAGGAGTTCCCACCCAAATCTGGCAACTTCATCCCTCGTTAGCTGTGCTGTGTGCGGCTTGACATTGTCGTGTTGGAGGATAACACTATCCCTGCCAGGACGTTTTTCACGAATAGCACGACGAAGTTTTCTCAAAGTGCGCACATAGTGAGCAGCATTGATTGTTTCCCCTGGAGTGAGAAAGTCCTCGAGAAGAACACCCTCCGAATCCCAGAAGACAGTTCCCATTACTTTGCCAGCTGATGACATTGTCCTCGGTTTCTTCTTTCTTGTTGATGTTTGATGTCGCCACTCCAGGCTTTGACGTTTACTCTCAGGCTCGTAGAGGTGGAAAATGGTTTCGTCTCCAGTAACCAAACACTTCAAGAAACCCTCGCCTCCATCCTCTGCTCGGTACCGCGCCAAAAGTTCCGTGCAAACATCTTTTCTGTTTCGTTTTTGTGCCGCATTCAAATCCCTTGGCACCAATCTGCAACACACTTTCCAGTAACCCAGTACACCAATCATCTCCTGGATAGCACTGTGCCCTACTCCAACAATGTGTGAAAGTTCCCTAACCGAAACACGCCTGTTCCCCTGGATGATTTCCTGGACGCGAGCCACGTTCCTGTTGTTCGAGGCAGTTCTCGGGCGGCCTGTGCGAGGGAGATTACTGATGTCTGTGTTTCCACCTCTAAAATGTATTATCCATCGCCTGATGCTACTGGCAGCCATACACTGATCACCATACACTTCCTGCAATCGGCGGTGGATATCTGATGCCGATGCACCTTCCTTCAACAGAAATTCAATTACTGCCCGCTGGCGAAACGACGTGTCAAACGGAGCCATTACTCGCTACTCGCTAATGCGCATACGTACTGCGCCGATCACCCCACTTCAAGTGTATGTTGTCACAATAGATGGTTCTAACTGTTTTATACAGCGCATCGCTCTACGTGAACATTTACGTCTGAAATAAAAAGTTGATCACGACTTTCAGTACGCACGTAGATGGACAATTGGTTTAGTACTGTATATCGGGTTCACAGTGTAAAGAGTTTGTCAGTGCGTCACCGGAATCGCAAGGGACCAGGACGTTTTTTTCCGCTAAAGCCAGGTTTCATTTTAAGGCAGGTGTAATATATAAAACTTGAGATGAAATTTAATGCGTAACGTACTCATGTACAGTGACAGGCAATAAAATTGGGACACCTACTGTCGGATTAAAAATTATAGATACTCGAGTTTGGACTTCAATTAAAAATTAACCAGTAGACCTACATTAAAACGAATTACATCAAAATTTAGCTTATTCAATTCTGCGTTAATCTATGCTAACCAAGTTTTTTTGTTCGAGTACGCTATGCCTTCTATTTTTTATCGTCGTGAGAACAAAAAGAGGGCTGTTTTTAGTTTTGCAAACGATCGTTATCTTTGAAATTCTGTAAATCAAACACTGGTTGTTCGATCGTTATGAAATTTTAGTAGGGTGCAGGCAGAAAGGTTCCCAAGACAAATATTAATTTTCAGGATTTCAAAATTTCTCAAGCAACAGTTTTTAGCAATTTTGCGAAAACAACGTTTTCTTAGTATTGGGTAGTCCTACAAATACAATATTGGTCTTGATTTCAAGCTCTTTGCATCTATTCTTAAAATGCATTATCATTAGCAATTTACATTGCGAAACCGATTTTATACAGGTTTTTATTCAGCGGAGTAAAGCTGTTCGCGGAACGTGGCAACACTGCAAGCATTGATTCGCAGCGCCAGCCGGCAGTTTCCGCGGTTCAACGCGGTGCCGTGTTTCTGTTTTTGATTACATAATTCCAAAGAAAGCAATTGTTTGCAAAACTTTAAAAAAACAGACTTTTTTTTTTGTTCTCAAGACGATAAAAAAGGTAAGGCATACTCGAAAAAAAATTGAAAGATTAACGCAGAATTGAATAAGCTAAATTTTGATGTAACTTGTTTTAATGTAGGTCTACTAGTTAATTCTTAATTGGAGTATAAACTCCAGTATCTATAATTTTTAATCCGATAGTAGATCCTGAAATCATCGCTTCCCTGTAAGGCGTTATGTGTGTTGACTAACTCTACGGCGGTGGTGGAAGTTCCCATTGGAAATTCACTATTAAAATCCACTGGTCCCTACGCAACATCTGACATCAGGATTAGCCAAAGCATTCTTACAAGTCACATGCACTTGTTTACATTGACCTCGTTGTTAGATTAGACCCAGAATATTCTATTCTTATGTTTAACGCCGATTGTATCAGTCTGAATCATAATTGTGATTTTCGTGCTTCCTTATGTTTAAATGTGCATAAAATTTGCCGATGTATACACTTCCTATCCGAAAGATTTCCAAGAAATGAAAACCGAAGGAACAAGCCCTATAATAACTCTTTCTCAGCCTGCTTTAATCCAGGAGTTAAACTTAATTAAAAGTTAATTAAGTCTAATACAGCGAGAGATCGTATTTCCCAGCCAGAAAATTAGAAAGAGGAGGAAAAAGTTGCTTACCGATGCAAAATTCTTAATAATGCAGAACTCCTTGTAGATTTATTATGGTTTCCTTGACTCTGCGATGGAGCTGCCATCTAGTGTTCAATTTGCGTACTAAATAACTTGATCACCTACTTTAATTCTTACAATTGATATTAAGGATATTAAGAAGCTATGTTAAAAAAAAACTATTATATATATTTAGTTTTGCTGACGTCTGTAACAGCTGACGTATGTGGTCATGCGTTGTCATGCAGCAAAACCACTCAAGGCCGGACCGTTTGGCCTTGTTTGTATGCTCGGACGGTATTGCTGCCCGACCGCCTACGCATATCACGTGCTCACGCTAGACTCTAGGGCCAGTCCATTATACAGAAGGGGTTTCCTTCCTTACCTCCCGCTCTACCTCTACACAGGATTGTCACAACACACGTACATAAATATAACCCATTACATCCACTGTTCCGTTTTAATTTGATCCACCCTCATATATTTATTGAAAATTATGTTGTGTAGGAATGCATACACGTGCGCCAGATGTTTCCTCTTTTATAAATCCTTACTTACCTTTCTGAGTAAAGTCTACAATGCATTTTTATACTCAGATGGCAGGTTATTTGAGGATTAGGCCTATTTTTAACGACTCTTCTCGACGGTATCCGAAATGCAACTGGAAAGGAGAATCCCTTAATCTGCTTGTAGACTGTAACAAAGAATGTAATCTCGTAAACGGCCAATAGTTTTTATTCTTTTCCTAAGCTTAAGAGCTACAACTGCCGGGTAATTAATAAAAAGTATATTCATACCTTCTTAGTAAATATTTGCCTATTCTCCCTGTATTGTATTTGCATTATTTGTTTCTTAGCTTGGTTCTGCTTCGACTTTTAACATAATCCTCTCTATGGACACCATAAGTGAGATATGGTGATGTAAACACAGAACCACCGTTCCTTTAACAGTTATGAATAGGGAGCGGATTTTTACCTGCTAGAAAAACTGAAGGATATTTATAATTTGTTGTAAAAAGAGCGGAAATATGTGGCTAAAAGTCTAAAATATTTTCATTCAAACAAATAAGTAGATACCACAGTGACAGCAAAGGCTTCTTTCATTCTATTGATTATAGTGAACAACAAATCACATTTCCAAATTACCTATTATCTCTAAGCAATGACGTATCGTAACATACTCTTCGGGGAGTAATTATGATCGTGACTGTACAGTACGTCGAGAGTTTGACTTGCAACTCGCTCAATCGTAGATCTGCCCCTCTCAACGTTAGCTCTAAAACTGACCAATGACCTCTATCCTCCCAGACATTTATTATGATCGTTTTTACTAAGCAAATGCAGAGTCAGTCACCTGTGTCCTCTTCCTGGGTTTCACCTGTTTACTGTCTTCTATGCTGACCCAGTAAAGCTTAGGTAATATCTGACACTGCATTCCTGACAAGTTCCTGTCTGGAAAATTATAGTTACTGTCTGGGATTTGGAGGTTCTTTTACATTATTGTATTTTCAATGTTTGAGGATTATTACGGTATTGTGGAAACGACCACATGGCATGCACATTTACAGCGTCAATTTCACATACATGTTCAGCGTCTTGTAATCAAGCTGTCCCGGATTCGATTCCCGGTGGAGGCACATTAAACTGCAGGTCCAGTCGCGATTAGCCTATCTGTACATAAAGGAGACTTAAACTCAAGCATTGACGGTAAGATGTGTTCGGATACGGAGTGAGTATTTCCCAGACTATGTCTTCACAGCTATCTTCTTTGGATTCTTAACATAAAATGTCGCTATCAACAAGTCTTCGAAATTCGCTCATTTTGTTGTTCCAGAGTAGATGGCCTACACTTTTGCCATCATATCTGTGACGAGCAACATTTTTAGGAATCCCTAACAGGGACGAGGCTAACAGGGATTGACCGTTGTAAATGTAGCGATCGCAAATTAATTCGTACCCGGTTAACATACATCCGAGTCGGTGTTTACTGTCCGAAACACGAGTAGTCCTGGTGGAACTGGACGTGGCCCATTTGCTGGATTGAAATCGATGCAAACGCATGCAAATCTTGAAGCGAGGAAATCAGGGGAGAAGTCAGGTGGAAACTGATAAGGCTGATTTGAATTTTCCTGGCTGTATGGAAGTTTAGGTTCGCGGAGCGGGTTTTACCTGCATTGCACGTACGCTCTTAGTCTGCAGTTAAAGGATGTGACAGCTGCATCATACATTGTCCACAATACATGTGATTGAAGGCTCAACTGATGCTGACCTACTTTTTACTACAGCTCTGTCTGTCCACCAATCGTCTTCGGGGGTGTGTGCCTCGATGAGAGTCAACATCCTCAGCAGTGTTGCCACATGAAGGGAAATTTCCCTTTTGCAGGGAAATTCGGACCGAAATTTTACCCAAAAGGAAAAAGGGAATTGCGATGAAAAATATCACAATTTCAGGGAAATTATAAGGCTTATGACTCTACATTATTACAGTTTATGTTAAGTTCCAGTTTCATATTCACATTTTTATTTTTTTCTGATCCTTCTTATTTCTGCTCCCTTGAATATAAACCTGTATCAATTTATATTTCTCTCACGTTTATCGTACGTCGCTTTTCTGTATCTTCGGATAATTGTAACTATTTGAATTAACGATTTAATGGATTCCTGACCATGATTTAAACCTGGGACATCTGCCCAGAAAGCGATGAAGCTTACATGTATGTGAAAAATTTGTGTAACATTTTTTATCCATTAACTCATGGACCAACGGAAATTTTACTACTACTACTACTGCTGCTGCTACTACCACTGCTAATAATAATAATAATAATAATAATAAATATTAATATATTTGTTTTCGTGAAGGGAAAAGATGGTTCAAGAAGGGAAATTTTGTCCCTTGGAAAGGGAAATTGTGCCCTCAGATTGTGGTAACACTGATCCTCAGTTGCGAAGTAAGAGCTGTAGGGGTGACATCGCACTCCCGTTACCACGTTGCCAAGGGTACGTCTGTTTTGTCAATTGTTTGGCTGTTTTGTGTACTATTTTCCCGTGCTTTGTGTACTATTGTAAAACTTCTATCCATTAACGGCGCTGATCAACTCTCTCACTCCCGTTGTACAGTCCGTTTGGCAACGTGCTGTGTATCCGACGCTCATTTGTTTCGTCCCACTAGCAGCGTTCGGGTGTCTCGTGACACAAAATGCCCGATGTGAGTCGAAGAGAATTCAACTGATCGCTGATTCGTTGTTTCCCGGTCGCCAGTGGGAATTGCGAGCGGTATAGTGTGGGACCACAAGCAAATGAACCTGAGCCGAGCTGAACGGATGGAGGGGAAGATGCGCGGAGGCTTCTGGCCCAAGGTTATTTTGTTTGTGGTCCCTACTTATGCACATGTAGGCATTTTGGTACAGTCACCGGCAATAAAAGTGGGGCATCTACAACCTGAAATACTCGCTTTCGTGCAAGATGTTATGTGTGCTGCCTAACTCTACGGCGACAAGTGGAATTTAATAGCAAGTACTACCACCGCCTCAGAGTTAGGCAACACACATAACACCTTGCAAGAAAACAAGTAATTTTGATTTCCTTGGAATGATCGTGTCTTGTTTCTCAATTGACGCATTTTTTAGTTCATTGTACGTAACAGCAGCTGATTTTTTTTTTAGTTTGTTTTATAGTGCAGGAGGCCTTAGAAAGAGCGTTTCGCGGGCTAACAGCAGACATCGCTCGCACACTATTGCCGATACTCTCGCGTCGTCTGCTCCTCAGCCGAACAAACAGGCCGAGGTAGCAAGAGGCAGAGGCCACACTCACCCTTCCAGAAGGGTGCAGCGAGTTAGCTGTGGCCACCGGGCTCGCTCTTTCGCGGACCTGATTGGTTCTCGCAGACACACCCCCATATTGTCGTCTGCTGTAAGCCCGCGAAGCGATCTTTCTAAGGCCTCCTGCACTATAAGTCCGCTTTATGCACAGATAGGACTGGACATACAGTTTAAAGTGGGATCCGAACCACCGTGCAATGTGTCTCCATCGGGTATCGAACACGAGACCCCTTGATTAGAAGTTGACGACGTTACAATTATGCCATCGGTGAGGCAACAGCAGATAGAAATACCAAATAAATTGTTACTTTATTGTTTGTAATATTTTTTATTATATTAAAACAATATACATACTCTTATCGTCAATAATAACAGAAGAAAATGTAGGAGATAAATATAGGTCAAAAAGCTAAAACATTTTATTTACTTATTTATTTTCAGGACTGAAGTAAAAGCACCAATGTGTGTGTGTCTTTGTTTATTTCATGATATTTCATATTAACTACATGTTTGACACATCCAAAACGAAAACAAGAGAGTCTTGCATGTGGGTTCATTTCATTTACACATTCTGCAGCAATACTTTCGCGTTAAACATTCTGGTACAATTCTATTATTTTGTCTTTTCTCGGCTGATATCCACAAGGTTTGGGCGTTGAATACATGCGCGCCGACTACGTGGGTGCTCCGGGGCTCAAGCACCCACATAAATGATCTTGTGGGTGCGGCGCACCCACAAGATTTTTAGTTTGATAAAAACAAATAAAATAAATATTTCTCACTTGCCATTATCAAAAAATAATAAGCAATTAAAACATTGAGATGGGACAGACTTTGATAAAGACAAGCTAACATTTCACAGGGACATGTTTCTAGATGTGTGCAGAACGAACAAAGAAAAATTGGCCAACTTGTCAGACATTACAAATATTTTAAGTAGAGAAAACAGTGGTCCATGCGTGAAATGCTCACAGAATTTGTGAAGTTTGTACGGGTGATTTTAACTATACCTGTTACTTCTAGTACCTCTGAGCGGTCATTTTCAGCACTTAGACGATTGAAAACGTGTTTGTTGTCAACAATGACCCAAAAAAGATTGAATGTTTTGGCAATTTTGCATGTTCATAAAGAAATGACTAAAAATATTGACATTACCAAAATTGCATACAAATTCATAAGTGCAAATGACGTAAAAAGGAATGTGTTTTATATTGAAAGTTAACATGTCATGATTATTATTATTATTATTTGGTACATAAAATTAGTAATTTTGTAGTTTCTGTTCACAACAAAATCCTTGCATAGTTCTTTCTGCAATACAATTAAAATTATTTGCATTTATGAAGATTTTTTCATTTTAATTTGTATGAATGTGGTATTTTATTTTAGTAACGTGTTGATAATATCATTGCCTCTTGCAATCATTGTGCATGTAACTTGTTTAAAGTATACAATACTTAATAATTACAGATCTAACCGCCATTGATGTGCACCCACAGAAATTTTGGAAAGTCGGCGCCCTTGGTTGAATAGGTCGGGAAATTAGCGTAAGCCGTAGTGTCATAACTAGAAACGTACGTTATTTATATAATATGTTAAGAGTTAAAAGTGTGAAGAATTGAATCCTTGAATTTTCCTCTTGTGTGTATGTGTCTGCCTTGGTTGTACATTCAAGATATAATTGATGGAACTTTATTCTTGCAGACATATTCACATGTAAGTTTCCACGTAACAATACTATTTTCCAAACCTTGAAACCATCTCATTGCCTAAATTAAGTCTCTCATTGATTTAGTAATATAAATATATGTTATATGTAACACATAGTGATATGTATTAGACAACGAGTAATGGAAAAAACGCTACAGATATGTTTGCAAAAGTTGTATTAAGTAGAGTTTGTCCTGGGGTTCACATAGATATATTTTTTTCCCATTGTGATGTCTAGGAGTAAACCATATTTCAAATTCAAATTCCTTATTAACATAAGCGAGGATTATCCTGCGACTGTGCTGCCACCTAACATGTGTCATGGTATACATTTAAACTTATATTTGTAATATCATATAAAATTTACGATTTAGCCATGGAATACAGTTCCAGTTGATCAAATAATCAAATAATTGTTACACGTGTTATATGGATAAAACCACAGAAACGAAAATGGTGAAAAGATAAATTTATAAAATTAAGTCTGAAAATAAAAATTGTAATGGAAGATATCGTGTTTAAGTCGATAAAATGTTCTCACTTTCACAGTTAAAGCTTAATCGCAATTCTCTTGCTAATGGAAGGTGGACGAGTTTTCTTCTTTTATGTTTGTTTCCGCTGGTAGATGGCAGTCCTTTGGCTACCCATAACATGTTCGACTCGCCAGCAAGCCATGGAGTATTATTAGAAACTGTTTCGCAATTTGCCAAAAGTGGCAGAAAAGCGAATTAAAATCATTAAATTCAGATCAGAATTATGATACTTGCGAACATAAATAAGTATAAGAGGAGAATAAAATGGCTGATTACTATCTATTACATGCAAAATACATTTCAGGTTTCAGTTTTATATTCTCACTAACACAGTCTATTAAGGAAGTCAGAAGGAAGTAGAAGTGACTTTCCAGGAAACATGTTCTTTTCTCATCAGAAGAAACGGTACATATGCTGACCGAGCAAGCCTATATTTTAGTAAAAAAAAAGACACTTAAGAACGGGACGTTTCGACCCTCTAAGCGGGTCTTCCTCTGAGGAAGACCCTGATAGAAGGTTGAAACGTGACGTTAAGTGTTTTGTTTTACTAAAATATAGACTGCCTTGGTTAGTGTCAAGGAAAACAGTCTTAAGCGTGTTACTATTGGACATTTTCTAACCAGTGTTAACAGTTGTTAAGGGGAAGAGAATACATGGCATTAAGCTTTCTGATATGAAAAGGTGTACAGGTCAATTCTGGGAAGAAAAAGTCTGGAAGAAGTTCGAAAAACACACGGAAACAGGTTCGCGGGTTCATTCGCGACGTCAGAGGATGATAAATGGGTTGCAAAGAGAAAAGCCCGATTCCAGGGAATCTTCTGGAAGAAACGAGATATGAAATACAGAGGGAAGAAATGATAAACACCTCGAATTGAAAAAGAGCAAGCCAGGACAAAGCTGGAAGATTATTTTTTCTTCCCCACAAAAGATTCTCAGAGGTAGTTAATACGTCTCATAGGGCTTGAAATGATTAATGACGCGTGAAAATAAATAGCAGAAGATTTGGAAAGTTTCGTCCTTTCTAGCAGATAGCGAAATATCATTGGTGTTGAATTCGCAGTGGAAATTTCCGGAGAGACATTAACCCTCCATCATAAATGAAATATCCTGTTAAGTAAATTATATTTTTGTAGCAAAACATAGAGGTGTGTTTTTTGGTCACGAAAAGTTCAGAAATAGGTAAATTAGGGATTTATTCGTCATTGCATCAACCTTGGGCACGCCATTAAAATTACTTAAATCTGTAGCACAAACCTTTCGTAGTATCGTGATACTTGTGACAATATATCATTTTCATACACTTATTCTTAGTCTTACATCGCTTATTCCCTATTTTTGGTTAATAGTGACAATTATAAAGGCTGATATTAAAATGAAATTGTTGAAAGACATTAAAAAACGTGGTGCAATCAAGGTTGCATCCAAAGCATGTTGTTGTTGTAGCACGGTTGGGTAGCAGTGCCCAAGACTACTAGAAGGAAAGGCTGGGGTCAGACACGCCTCTTTTCGCGACTGCCGCGGGTGTGACGTCATGGGCGGACAAAACCCAGCTGTCTTTTTACCCCATACGGAAAGAAACGTGGAAAGGCTGATTTGTTTTGTTATTTCGCTCCTTTTTTCTTGTATTTCTGGATTGTTAGGTTCCTCGAAAATCCCCCACCAAAAATTTCCCGGGGGATAGAGTTTTTGTTATAACAAAGGAAAGATAATCAATTACTTTTAATTTCAAATATGCTTTACTAAGAATAATATCGAAAACACACACAAATTGGTGTGGTTGTGAGTGTTGAATGCTTTCTCTCTCAAGAGATCATTAACAAATTACATCAATACGCACAATAAAAGAAAAACAAGAATGCAAAACAATAGTAACTATGAAATCTCAGTGATTTATATTAACATAAAGCAAAAACTAAACAAAAACTTACACATAATAAAACCACTTCAACTATGTCATAATTTATTAACATCTTTAACCGGTTAGTAAAGGAAATAGTTAGCTGCTTTACACTATCTGATATGTATGAAAATAACAAATTAATTTCTAATTAATAATCATCATAATTATTTTAATTGAGTAATTTATTTTTACGTTTAATAACATTACAAATATGTACATCGTATAATTCACACATATGTTTATGGGGAGGGGGGTTTTAGGTTAAGAACTTTCTCCCCCTCACCAGTTTTCAATGATTTCGCACCCTGGTGGGTTGTGAGGTGTTGCAGTTTACAATGCCTTCAGTAGTGGTATTGATGATAGGATGAGCACCACTTATAAGTGTAGAAAAGGCGAGGCTATTTGATTGAACAATCTGATTTGCTTACACTTAAAACAAAGCCAAAAGGGGCCTATACCCCAATTTTTCAGGTGTGATATGCTCTGATTTTTAAGAAATTCTGAATTTCTAGTGTAGAAAAGGCGAGGGCTCAACAGATAGATTTACCCATACTTAAAACAATGGCAAGAGGGGTCTATACCCCAATTCTTCAGGTATGGAGGTTCGGGTTTAAGTTCTCATAAAATGTGAAGCCTCCCCTGATGGCAAAATAATAATATTGTTGTCTTGTAAACAAGGGGTTCTGGGTTCGAGTTCTGATAGATTGAAATATGTGTGGCAAAATAATATGTCCACACGTGAGATTTTGAGAATAATTACTGCTAGTTGATAGCCCCCAGATCTGAAAACCTGGTAAAAAGTGTTGTTCAACAGAGCAAAATTATTCTCTATTGGGAACCACCCGCTCAGCCATACAATAGGGGGAAAAGCGGGCAAATATAATTAATTGTTTGCATGTCTTGCCGGCACGCAAGAGATAAAATCTACACGCTAGAAGGGAACATTAATGATTTTTCTGTACGATTCACTGAAGGGGCCATTAATCTTTCTGTGCGACAGGGGAAAAAGTGTAACATGTCTGCAACATGTAAAAGTGTAACAAAGATTATTGAGATAAAAATACATATTTTCACACAGTGGCAATGAACTGCACCCCCTTCATGCTGAAAGCAATTCTATTCTGATAATATGAGCCTAGGCAAAGACTTAGAAAATATTATGGCAGTTCAAAATCCAATTTTGTCTGCATTAAGGTCTCAGAACCCAGTAAAATGTGGGCATATTCCATATTGAGAAGTGTTAATATTGTTGCATTGTAATCAGGGGCTTTGGGTTCGAGTCCTGATATAAGATTGAAATATGTACAACTGCCCACACATGAGATATTCACTGCTAGCTGATAATACAGTTGAGGTTTCAAAGCTGGTAGAGTGTCTGGGCCTCTCTGACAGCAAAGTGTTGGTATTATTGCTTTGTAATCAAGGGGCCTCTGTGTTTGAATCGGACCTCTAGAATTGCTCCGTGACTCTCTCATTTCTCACATCATCAACATATGATTTTTCTCCTATGAGAATAACACTACATATGGTGTCTTCAGGTAATGCCTCATGGAATTCACAGATAATTTTAATGTTTGTTCTGTCATTAACCACAACTTGTTTTCTTTTTGAAGTGTTGATGACAAACATGGGTCTCCGTGCCTTGAAGTCATCTGGTGTGTAATACATGTCAGTATTGCCAATAGTGACCCTCTTGAAAGCCGAAAATGCTTCATATAATTTGAGGAAATCATCCTTGGACATGTCTAAATTGTAATTTTCTCTAGGAAATACCTCATTTCTGCCATTTTTAAGATATATGTTCTTGATGTTGCAGTTATCAAATTTACTTGAATTTTTTTCCTGATTATTGTGTCTTCCAGTCTGAAACAATACCACTACAAAATCAGGCATATCGTATTGAATACTGGAGAATGAATTTGTAGCATCAAACTCATAATATGTGCCAGTTGCGGGCTTCTGTACGCATTGATATGTATAAAATTGCAGAGGAATCTGTGGATTTTTTATTATATCTGCTTTGTATTTAAGAGCATAACTGGACTCATATTCAACAACTGGGATTCTTAGCTCCATAGTCTGAATAATGCATTTGCCTTCATCAGGTAGGGTATTGGAGAGAGCTTCTCCTGTAGGGTTTAATGTGCTGTACCTCATCAAAGCATTATTATCATTGGCAGCTCTTCTAAATGTAATTCTTAACCCGCCCTTCCACATAATATCTTTGTAATTCGAGAAGAATCCTGGCAACAGGCGCATGGGGAACAGCACTGTGTGATTTTTAGATAATATTTTCTCACCAGCTTCAAATCCGCCGATTCTGTAGTAAGAAGCCTCGGTTTTGGATAATTTTAGTGTGGCCAAAGCTGTGGAGGTAATACCGGGATAATCTATTCTGTTTATAACAACACCATGCTTTCTGATCTCAATTTCAGAGAACAGATGCGGTACAAAATTATCAACCAATCTTATATTTGAATTTGCCGGATAATCTGTTCCATCGAGCTTTACAACATCAAATTTGATGTACAGATCTGCTCTGTGAGGGTGTATAAATCCATCCCCTACATCAAGATCAACCTCAATCTCTGTGTTGGGTTGATTTAAATTTGCAAATGTCCTCCTGTTTGGAGGGAATGATTGTAGCTCATAACTCTCAATATTTTCCATTGTATGTATTTTTATTTAAATGTTAATCTCTATGATTGCAGTTGTTGTGGCTCCAGCAAAATCAACTAATTCTTCTTTTTCATTAGTGACCATCAATTCAATATTATCTATTCTGTTATGACACACAGGAAAATATAATGTTGGGGATGGATTGTAGATGATGGGCTCCATAAATTCGGAATTAGGTTTGAATGTTGCAATGATGCCGGTTTGTTTGTGAGTGCCTATGCCATTTGATTTGGTGATCATACCCTCAGCCACATTACAGTGAATATTCAGAGTCTCTATGGCTAAGAATTTAGGTATATTCATAGCAGTGTGTTTGATGCCTGCTTCAAGTTTTGTGTTGTTCTCAAAGCCTAACAGCTCTCCTATAGTACCCAGATCCACTGTTTCTGTAGCAGATACAATCTCTACTCTGTGAGTGACAGAATTTTGACTTAACACTACACCTCTGGGTAATTGAGCATTTAGAGTGGATAGATTATATTGCCCTGGAGTGATGACAATTTTTTGATCCCCTACTGCAATTGTGTTGTTGTGGTGTGTAATATTAGGGATTAGGTACATGCCGTAAAATGCTCTGAGAGCTATTGTTTTGGGATACACTATGTCATCATGTAATTTGAGTTTCAATATTGAATTTTGGCTGGTGAGATGGAATACCCCCATGATGTTTTAAATACCACAAGGCTTTTTGAAAATTTTCAATTGATGGTTTATTTATTTGAGACATATATCTAAGAACAGATAAACACAAATGTCCGCAATTAACATCTTTGAAATTTTGAACACGGGCATTATTGTAATAAAGATTAGGTGATTTTAGATATTTTACTAAATTTTCAGGAGGAACACCTCCAAATGAATCAAACACAAATGCCTCATCTTTTAAATATTTAAGATAACAAATCCAGTGAGTGCCCTGATTTTTGTACTTATCCAAATTAACAATGCCACACTCTTTGTTGAGTGGTTGTTCTGGTAAAGAATCAGACATGTACACACCCCTAAAATGTTTGATGCCCAGTGGCTTGATTAAAGCTTCAATATCTTGGTTTGTAAGCGGTTCTTGTTTTTTTTAAACTTATTCATGGCTCTCTTAACACCTTTGCCTTGTTTCTCCATTGCCAGGTTATGGCGCCTCTGCTCATCTAATTCTGCCCTATTCTTCTTGGCATCTATTACTGTTTTTGCTATGGCAGCTGATCCCCCGGCCAAGCTCCCAACAGCCCCGAGAGCAGCTAAGATGGCAGGGATGGTAAATATGAAACCCCCCACATGTGATTTTTTTCTAGATTGCTGTAATTTTTTTAATTGGGGGGTACTAAGCAACAATTTCATACCATGCCCCTTGGCAATACAAGAGCTTTTTTTCTTGCGCTGCTTTTTGGTCAAAAGACTGTCAATAGTTTTAAGAGATTTGAGACCTGCATAAGGTATTTGATACATAACACCCTTGGCCTTCATTGTAGGTTTATTATATATATATTCACAAACCCCACCCCAGTTTTTGTTTGGTGTTCATAGCTATGGTGGTCCCCAATGCTGATATTCTCTCACTCAAAGAAGCATCTTTGCTTACAAATCTGCCAAATGCAGCCTCTTCTAATTTCTTGTCTGCAACATGTCTCTTGTCAAGATCAGAATGTGTGTTGTATGCTATGTCATGGTCTCTACAAGCAGCATCTAGAGGATTAACACCAGGATCCCCTCTGTTTAATCTATGATCCAATTTTGTACCTGGACCACAATACTGATAGCCTGGAATGTGTAGTTCAAATGGCAACTTGTTTATAATGTCATTAACAAGCCCCCGACCCTCAGAAATATTCCAAAATTTAGGTGGTAGAGTATTAATAATTTTTATAAGATATCCAATCCCCTTAGGGTCATTCACTATAAAATTAGATAATTTTGTGCTTATCATGTCCATAATTCCAACCTTTTCATTGTAAAAATTGTGGTTGCCAGCATTTTCCTCCCCAGCTATCACCAATAACCTATCTACAAGTTTCCTGACATCATCAACCCACACAAATTCTTTGGGCAGGGTGTTGTATTGTTTGATTCCACTGCCAGTCTTGATCTGTGACCATATGGGCTTGATTAAATTATTGTATTTTGCCCCACTGCTCGACTTAACCCTTTTTTGTGTGGGATCATTGTTCTGGTATAGAGCATCTGATTTTATTAATATTTCTTTGTAATATTCATAATCTTGATCTGTATAGCTGCCAGGCCTTTTCCGAGTCATCAGTTCCCACAATCCAGGTGTTCCGGGGTACTTAACAAAAGCACCTTTTTCTCCGAGACGAGATTCTGAATAAACAATCAGATCATCTCCCATAAATGTTACTTTGAAATTGCCAATTCTATGTATGATGCTCCCATCAAGCTCTGTGTCAGCATATAAGCCAAACACCTCATCTTTGTTGTCTTTAGGTGTGGTTAAATATTTTTGAGCAAGAAGACCCAATTCAATAGGATCCTGAGTAGCTTCAATTCTTCGAGGAGCAAGAGGACTAGGTGTATGAATACTGGAAAGTGGGGTGAATGGATAATCTAATATGTTCCTTGCAGCTACAGGCACAAGCTCTGTGATCAAATTTTGATTTTGCTCTGTAACAGTTTTGATATTCTTACCTAAATTATTAATAGCATCAATTACAGGCTGTTCTGTTTGTTTGTGTTTTTCATAAATTCCTCGGTTCTCTGATTTCCATCCCTTAAATCTTTTTACAAGATAATCTCTTAACTTAAGATCATCAATGATTGGCCTTTTCATGATTATTTATTTATATTTCAATGTCTAGAAAATCGTTGATTTTATTTCTGTATTTGCCACTATTGGGTGTTCTTGTCATATCAATTGTGACAAACCCATAACTGTCCTGGTTCCAGCACCTGCTGCAAAACTTAGAAAAATCATTGTAGCTCAAGTCCCCACCTACATATTCATCATGTATGTGTTTGAGGTTGGTATGATCTTGATGAAACACACATATAAAATTGCTGTTGTCTCGGATCAGTTGCTTGGGTATTTTTGAAAAAGTCTGTGCCAGGTAGAAGCAATCAATGTTTTTGTGCCGCCCCTGTGTAAAGAAATTTCTAACCTTGTTTTGATTATCCAGTATAATATCATCAAACACAACAACAGAATTATCGAGACATTCATCAAGTGGCTTAACATCTGGTTCAAAAGTGGCTATATCCAATCCATCATATAGCTTCATCAGCTGCTGATATTTTAATTGTTCCAAGCTTTTAGAGAAGACATACAAGTGCCTGTTTTTCCAGTCTAACCAGTTGGGTGCCAATAAAAAATTATCAACCATTAGTGTAGTTTTACCACAAGCAGATGGCCCAACAATAAGATACCTAATATTTTCAGGCAGCAACTTGCCATTTCTCTTATTTTGTTGTTCAGGTTCTGGCAGCCTTTTTATAACATCCCAGGTGCTCATATTATTATTTTGTCTGCATCGATCCAGCTGTTTTCCGGATGACCCAGCCATTTGACAAATAACTTGTTGCCTTTTCTGCGGATGACTTTTTCTATGAGATATGTGTCAGGCTGTTTAGTTTTGCTGAGCTCTTGTTCATAGAACCTGCCTTTGAGAATTTCTCCTCGGTGATCCTTTATTATATATGTGTTAAGGGTCCCAGGTTTAATTTGAACCACTGTAAATAATTCGGTGCTCCAGTTTCTTGTAAAGCCTCTTTTGAATAAGTCCTTATATTTGCTTATTCTTACTTGATCACCCACCCTGTATTTGGCCTTTCTTATTGTTGGCTGGTATCTAGGATAATAAACAGTCCTGATCAATTTTTGCTCATCAGATGAAGTTACTTCAGAGGGTTTCATGTTGATTGTGGAATGGACCGAGTTGTTATATTTATGTAGAAGTTCTGGAAGAATATTAATCCATTTATAATTACCTTGGAGGGTAAATTGTTTATACATAAGATTTTTTAGGGTTCTGTTGAATCTCTCTACAATTGAGGCTTTGAGATCACTGTAACTCGAGTAATGTTTTATTGCCTGGCTTTTAATAAATTGTTGAAACACTGAATTATAAAATTCTTTGCCATTATCTGTTTGCAAATAGCGCGGTGATCTTCCACTCTGATTGATGATTGTCCTGAAGGCTTCTGTAACACATTTTCCAGTCTTGGATTTGAGTGGCACAGCCCAGGCAAATTTTGAAAATGTATCTATTACAGTGAGTAGATACTTGTAGCCCTTGTTGATTTTGTCTAAGTTTTTCAACTGTCCACATGACAACTCAATCAAGTCGCTCTGCCATAAATCATCTATGCCCTTTGTGACTACTGGCAGTCTCTTATAATTATGTCTGGCTTGTCTGTGTAATTCATCAACAATAATTTGTCTAGACATAATATGAAAACAAGAATATTGCAACTATGGGGTGTTCAGCAGCTGAGACTGCAGGATTTTCTAAATATAATTTGTCCCCTATTTGTATTTTAAATTCCAAAGTGCCATCATCTTCAGTATAGGCTGTTTCTAATGTATTGGGGTCTGTAAAATCCTCTAACTCTACACTGGTAATTTTCACTTTGTTCTCAGCATTTGTTATTGATAAGGTAGGGTAGTGGTGTGCCTGTGGCTGATGCCAATATTTGATCTTGATTGGTCTCAATGTGCCCCCAACAAAAAACTGGTAATAAAATTGTGCAGGGGACAGCATATATATTTTGGTGTAAATGGAGAATCATATTCTTTGTTGGGGATGCTGTACAATTCAAGAATTACTGAATGTTTTGGATTCTCGATTATGCCTGTTATTTCCTTTTCTGCTGTAAGTAATCTGCTTGTTACAGATTCAAGGTGCTCATTGATGGTCCTAACAACATCATCATGGCCTGGCTTGATTTTTATGTCCACAATAAGTTTCTTGTATTGTTGCACAATCTCTTGAAGCTGGGTGGCAAAAACAGACAGAGCATTTGCTTGATTGGATTCCATGGTCCCTAGCTGTTGGTTGATATTCGCTACAATTTGTTGCAAATTTTCAACAACTGCCAATTTTGCATTTTGAGCAGTAAGATCATGGACCTGTCTTCTGATATCCTCAAACAGGGCATGCAGTTCATTAATATGTTGATTGGTTGGTAGAGTGCCCACTTTCTGAGTGAGATGTTTGATCTCTGTCTGGATATTCTTGATATCTTCTGATTTCAATATCCTATTCACTGCCCTCTTTATATTTTTAAGTTCCTGTGATGTAGGAAGATTTGATACTGTATTTTGCAAAAATTCAAGTGCCAATTTCACATTGTTTAATTCAGAAGCATCAGCCACATCTTGCATAGCATTTTGGAGCAGGGCTATATCTGCCTGAGTGGGTGTGGATTGTTGTAAAATTTCAAGTTTTGTTTGGATATCATCGATCAAGTGATGAAAATGAGATAGCTCAGATTCAGTGTTGAGGTTTTCAAGCTTTGTGATTTGGTGCTGGACACTGACAAGAGTATCTACAATCCCAGGCAGGCGAGATTCTTGTACATTTGCCAAATCACTTTGCACTGCTGCTATTGTACCTTCAAGATGGGTTATGGAACTTTGAATTTTTCCAAAATCTTCATATGTTTCAAGTTGCAGCTTAATATTTGCTACACTCCGAGTTATTGCATTCAAGGCATCAGAAGATGGCAAGTTGTTCATAAAATTTTCAAGTGTCTCAATTTTTTCTTTAACCTCGGCTATGGCATTGTGCAGAGGGTCCAGATTAGGTATTTGGAGTGATTGAATCTGTTCCTTTAGAGTGGAAATGACTAGATCAAAATCTTCTTGTGATTTTATGCTTTTGACAATTGTTTGGAGCTGTGTCTGGACATTATTTATCTGCTCTTCCAATTGTTGTTTCAATTGCTCAGAGTTGGTGGCCTGGGTCTTAAATTTGGCTTGAAGAGCTGCTACAGCTTCTTCTAAACTTTGAAAATTATCTAATGTTGCCAGATCAGTATATTTTTGAAGCAACAATTTGAGTTCAGAATCAATTTTAAGAAGAGGGTCCATGCATTGTGATTGTAAATTTGTAATTTCTAATTGAAGACTGGCATTGAGTGTGGTTTGTAAAGCTTGCAAATCACTTCTTAATTTCTTGACTCTGACATCAAGCATAAGAATCTCATCACTGTGATCTTCATGTCTTGTATGGCCAAATATATCATTAGGCATTTTGTTTTAGTGGTTATTTATTATAGAGTATCTGATTCTTAATTCTATAAAAAAGGGTATAAGCTTGTCATAAGATCCAGGGACCTCAATATATAAGCAGTCACCAGCAGAAACAGTATATACAGTGCCAGAAACCATGTTTGAGTGCTTAATTCTATAAATATTTCTCCCTACTGAAATCTTGACATCACCCTCAGGAGTTGTAATAAATTGCAATTGCCCACCTACAGGTAATTGGTAATGATTTAAATTATTGTTAAATATGTACAATGTTTTACCTGTTTCATCATCATTATCTGTAAATATGCTGTTCAGATGAATAATTAACAAGCCACTCAGTTTAGACAGCATATCAGAAGAGGGTTGTGGTGTTGGCAGCTCCATAATAGCCTGTTTCTTGAACCCAAATAAGTTCATAGGCATGTTTATTTATTTCAAATCATGCTCTGTAATTGGGCATTGATTTCCATTTTTCAAATCACAATGCCCCCAAGGTAAAGTATGTATGCCACATGATAAAATACATCTCTTATCATCATGTGGGTCCAGGGCCACTTTTCTTACAATATTTGAAGTCAATAAGTGATCCTCACTCTGAATTCTATTTTCTGATGTTCTGATTGAATTCTGGGATTTGATGCAATTTTCATAATCTTCAAATTGGAGATCTTTTTCCACAGTTACTTTGCCAACGCCCTTAGCCTTTTTGGCAACAGCGCCACTACATGTTTCAAAAGTGTACACCTTGGCACTTAACCCAGCAAATTTCACAATAACATCACCAAGTGTCTCATCTTTTAACTTGCCAGGCACTTTTTTGTTGTGGTGGTGTTGAATCTTTGTATGTTCACTGGTATCAAAGTATTGAAACAATTCAGGCTGTGACATATCTTGATAAACATCTTCTGTTTGAATATCAAGAATAAAACTATCCGTGTCCATGTACAATAATTTTACACGATCACCATAATAAGGTTTCAACACCTCATAATACAATATTAACATATGTAATTTGGCCAATTCCAATATCACAGCCCCTACATAAATAGGTTTATCAAACTTGATCTTTGTTTTCTTCATGTTGAAGAGTGCCATGTGCTCATCATAAATTCTTCTGTAATTGAAGTTGGGCTTTGCAACCAATTTTTTGCTCAGGCTGGGGTCAGTAATTATTTTAACATCGGTATGTTTCCTGACATTTTCAATAGTTTTGCCATACACTGAATTCACCATCAATTTAAACAAGCCCTTATCAAATTGGCTCTTTGCAGATGTTCGAAGCTCTGTATTTGTATCAATGTATGGTTTCAACCATTCTGAGTGCCTGAACCTCAAAACTTTTCTAACCTTGGTCACTTGAACACCATGTTTCATCAGGAACTGGAGGTTTTTGTAATATGTGACATATCCCTGTTTCGGCTCCAGGGTCATCATGAGCTTCTTCTGTTTAGAGCCAGGTGAACACTGAACCTCGGAAATTGGGGGCAGATCAGAAAATTTATTGTGCAAATCTTCAGGAATTGTCAGATCAACCTCTAAGATGAGGCCATACTCACTGTCATCAAAATTCTTAAGATCTTTAATATTGACATTTTCAACCCATTCAAGCCCTGCATATGGCAATTTTTTCATCATAGCATGACCATAGAGGCTGTTTACA
This sequence comes from Lepisma saccharinum, assembly GCF_977018435.1. Classification (NCBI taxonomy): domain Eukaryota; kingdom Metazoa; phylum Arthropoda; class Insecta; order Zygentoma; family Lepismatidae; genus Lepisma; species Lepisma saccharinum. The sequence goes on from NC_139229.1 coordinate 101,162,858, forward strand.
TCTACATATGTTATATAATTTGATGGCCGTGCTGGATCATAATCAGGCATATATTTGTTATTTGCTCTGGCATATCTCTGAGAACATTGCACCATCCCTCCTCTTATACATTTCTCCATAAACAGATACATATCTTGATCGTGGATCAGATCCAATTGCTTTTTGGTGTTTAAAAACATTGCAGACCATGCTAGGCCCGGAGCACTGAAAAAATACACTGGGTCCAGTTTATAATTTTGCATGGAAGATTTTCTGAATGCCTGCAATATATCAGCTAAGAGGGTCACATCAAGTTTTAAATAAGCCATGTGATAATCACCAAATGTCTTGCATTTTAAATTGTTCCACATCAACTGGGCATGGTGATAATCTTCATCAGTGATTCCAGATCCTCTGATTCTGCTGTAAAACTCTTCTTGTGGTGGCAGGGAACACTCATCAAATTTAGAAAAATCTGTAACATAGTCATATGGATATACACCCTTCCGCCTAATTAATTTCAGGTCCTGATTTGGAAACAATGCACGTGTGATTTTGAATTGATCATCAGGTAATTGAGTGGCCAGTGTAGCCAGGCTAGCAGATAAAATTCTGTAAGAATCAAGAAATCTTATGTGAATAGGAACACCATCAACTTTAATTATTTTGCTAATAGATATATATTTTTCATCATTTTCAGCTAAAATATTTAAATTCTGCTTCTCAAACCCCTCGTACCTGATCAGATGATGGAAATCATAATTGGATGCTCCATGGCAAAATATGGGGATAAATCTTGGTCTCTTGATCTTAATATTACAGCTATTACACAGGGCCATTAAGAATTTACCATCTGTATGAGAATGGTGTTTCACCTTGATATTTGTATCTGAAAATTCAGAATCACATACCGGGCATTTTTCTGCATTGTTGAAATCTTCAATCTGTTTCTCTGTTAAAGGCAACATGGGCTTTGATTTTAATAAGATGTTAGATGCTATGTCACGGCACACATTTTCTATTCTATGTGCAAATTCTTTGATGGCATTTGGTCCCATGTATGAGTGTGGCTCACTAGCTACACCATCCCGTATAACTATATAACAAAAACTGGAAGGTTCATGTAGCTGGTATGGTGTACTTGAAGATTCTTCAGGATCTGGATTGCAGAATTCAAGAGGTTTGAGGTTCGATTCAAAATCACAGACAATATATGCTGGGTGTTCCAACAAGGCTTCAAACTTTTTGAATTTGCAATTTTCACTTGGATTGGGCATAAGCATATGAACAGGTTTATGGTTCCCACAGTATTTCAGATGCTCAATTAACTTGTCTTTGGCAATTTCTGCACTCTCTTCCCGAACCCCCTTCACCAGTTTTTGACCATCAAATACAGTTAAACATCTTCTGCACAACTTAAATATTCTATTAGATTTGTCTAGTTGTGTTCTCACTAAAGCTTCAAGATTATGTATCAGAGTATAATGGTGTGTATCATCCCCTTCAATTAAGAGCAGATGAATCGGAACAGCAGATTCATCATCAAGTGTACTGATTCTGAGAGGTTCTATCGGGCAATGGCCAGTGGAACAAGTAAATACATTAATAGATAATTGTTTGCCATTCATATCCCTGGCCCTTTTTTCAAATTTATCAATATTCTGAACTAACATTGGATATTCCAAACCATCTATTGCATCGTCAAAAAGATGTTCATGTTGTTTGTAATAACTTATTCTCTGAGGATTCCTTGAAACTAGAAACAAAGCAGCTAATATACACCACAAAAAGCATTTCTGGTCGGTATTTTTTATATTAACCACGGCTCTTTTGTTTTTGATATTGTCAGGTAATGGCAGATATGTAGATCCTTGTAATGGGCTGAATTCAGAAATATTAACATATAACTTGTGCGGAGAGCCGCATAGGCTCCATCCGGACTCTTTTGCCGCAAATTCAGAGTGTTTGATATTCAGTTGATCCATCAAACTGCTTATTATTTTGTCTGAATTTGCGTTTGAATATACCGGTACAGTTGCTGTTATGTGGGGCTGTATAAATTTTGTGCCATTTGGTTTCTTATATTGAGTATACAATTTGAGGGACAGCTTATAAGAGCCATTTTGTGCATTTAGAATTGCCTGTACATCAGGTTTTTTACTGTTCAAGAAATTCTCAATGCCACATCTTGGCTCTGATACAAAGCAATAATCCCTAAGTTGGGCATTAAAACTGCTACGGATGGGTTCATGGCGTGGCTGCTTTGCTGCTCTGGCATTAAGAGGTGCTTCATGCTTTCTTTTCAGACCAGATGTGGATGGTTGTGAGGGCAATGTTGATGACTGTACATAAGAATTACACTTATGCCATTTGTAATATGCCTTGCTTAATATTTTATGGCATCTTGGACATATTTTCATGGCCTTTCTGCATTTCCTAGGCTTACAAATATGCCGGTGCCTAGCCCAATGAGAAGTAGATATATTTTTATTACACTGATTGCAATATTTTTGTTTTGGCATTTTTTCTTGTTGTTTATTATATAAGATTTTCTGGGCTTCAATTCAAAACTTTATACTTAATAAAAATATCAGTTGGGTTCAGCAGTTAATGGCTGAGCTGGTGCTTTTATACCCAAACAACAGCAGTAACTAGGTTTTGGTGATAGTTTTGCTGATGTACAACACACTTCACCAGGTTTAAAACCTCATCTCTATATCAACTAAATACAATTCAAAATTGGATTTTGAACTGTGCAATAAATATTCTGTAAGTCTCACTTGTGTTTATATTAACAGAACAAGACAAAACCAGAATTGTATTCAGGATTGCATGTTTTCATACAAAAAAGCCATATTTTTGACAAGTTTATAAACAACAATCATACAGATATAACTTTTACACACATGGATGAATCTGTCTGAGCAGAGGAGAAAGAAGGTTTTCAGATCTGGGGGCTATCAACTAGCAGTAATTATTCTCAAAATCTCACGTGTGGACATATTATTTTGCCACACATATTTCAATCTATCAGAACTCGAACCCAGAACCCCTTGTTTACAAGACAACAATATTATTATTTTGCCATCAGGGGAGGCTTCACATTTTATGAGAACTTAAACCCGAACCTCCATACCTGAAGAATTGGGGTATAGACCCCTCTTGCCATTGTTTTAAGTATGGGTAAATCTATCTGTTGAGCCCTCGCCTTTTCTACACTAGAAATTCAGAATTTCTTAAAAATCAGAGCATATCACACCTGAAAAATTGGGGTATAGGCCCCTTTTGGCTTTGTTTTAAGTGTAAGCAAATCAGATTGTTCAATCAAATAGCCTCGCCTTTTCTACACTTATAAGTGGTGCTCATCCTATCATCAATACCACTACTGCCTTCAGTGAGGTGTTGCGACGTGTCGTGATCTCCGATGAAAAAATAAAAACAACGGGTGACAATATATAACTGAACACATCGCATCTAACGAGACTTGTTAGTGGATTGCGATACCAGATACGCTTACGTCAAGGACCACGAGATCAGGTATGGCCCCAGAACTTCCACACATTCCTCGAAGTGTTGTTCAAAGATTCATAAGACTCAGAACTGTAATCCGAAAGAGGAAATTTAACGAAGAAGTGAATATTAATAATAATAATTAATAAAAATTAAGTGTAATAGCAGAAGCAAAGTCAACGAATTGAAAAAGTTGAAGTGAAACAGCTCCTCTCTCACCTCTAAAACAGACGACTTCATAAGTATAACAATAGGTAAATCCGCATCATTTATTATTATTATTATTATTTTACGCATTTAACATATATTTTTCTTTCTGCCCTAACAAAACGCATTACTAGGTGAATTAACCCAATTTTACATGAAACCTAATGTTTCACAGAGAAATGTGACGACATATAAACTACCGATAAAGTGTGTGCGTAAATGGCTGTGTGATCCAACTGTAAGGACATACGTTATGTCGGATCCTAAGTAAGTCTGTGTATTCACTCCCAATTAGCTTCTGGGCATAATTACGGCTCTTTTTTGCTCATAATTACTGCTTAGATTCGGCTGCGAAACCGGAGCGTAGAGCGATCTGTTCGCCCGTGACGTCACGCCTGACGTCAAGGACCACGTGATCAGGTATGGCCCCAGCCTTCTACTTCTAATAGTCTTGAGCAGTGCCACCTGTATAAATTTATCCAGTTACGCATTAACAACCTACGCTCGAAAGGCTACGCATGACCTTTTCATTTGGCTGTTGCTGGCTAGGTTATATCCTTTTTACATGTCCGAGAGCACTGTTTAATAATATGTTAACTAATTACTCATTGTTAGTTCAAGATTTATTCGTAATACGTAATATGTTAAGTAATTACTCACTGTTAGTTCAAGATTAGGTCGTCAAAAGGGGATAGCGTTGATGTCTATTTCTTTTCATATAACGGCAACAAAAATTAAATAGAGTTTCCTAATTGTCCGTCAAGTGAGTTAGTCTGCAATTTTTATAACAAGTATAACATCTTTAAGTTTCTTCAAGTTTTTTAAAAGTTAGGAACGAGATTTTCCATCACAACCTTCCATGATTAAATTTGATCAAGTAGCCAATCAGCAGCCACGTTTCACACCGTAGCGGCATGGCACGCCGCACAAGCCTGCCTTCAATTGGTGAAATTCTCAAGCGACACGTGTCGCTTGTCGCTCTGGTGTGAATTCTCCCTTAGTCTACACCCTGTCCCGTTAATCTCTCGAGCAAGCGGAGGAGAACAAGTCCTCTGCGCCAGTAGTGAGTCGAGAAGGCTCGACCAATGAACGAGTGAGAGGAGAAGTGAGCGCGTGGAGAGGAAAACACGGCTGCAGCTACCACCGGTTTGCAGCAGCGCGCACTGTTCTGCTACGCCCACTCGCTTTCTCCCCTTCCCTACCGTTATGCTGGACCTTGCTCCACAGATTCCCGAGACAGAGTGTAGCATCATTTGTTACTAACCCATTGCTGAATATACAACCTGGCCTCTGGGGTAACGCTGTCCCATTGTAATCAAGGGATCAGCTTCGATACCCGTTGAGGCCACATTTCGCACTGTTTCCGAAAATTGTAGGTCCATTCCCTGTTAGCCTATTTGAGCATAAAGTGGACTTATTCTTTGGCATATAGCCATTCAAATATTACCTCAGAAAAGAATGAAGGGCCTCTGGTTGCTCGTGTCACTGCTCTAGCGACTATCCCATTGAGGCCCATATATCACCTCTGAAAGAATTGTAGACTTTCTTCACAATTGCTCGCTCAATTAAGGTTCCTGCAGTTGAAGAATTTCTTGCGGCCTCTCCAACCCCAAGCGCCTCATTTTTCAATCATTAACTCCGCTCCACGGCTCTGTGTCTTTAATTAACCACCTCCTGGATCCTTGACAGCGTCTGCTCTTTCCCTAAAACACTACCCATGGACAGAAAGTAAGAGACGGGGTGGGGGAGACTTGCGTAGTTTAGCGAAAGCCAAAAGGATGACTTGGTACTGTTGTGCGAGTTGGCGTTCCTCCAGAAGCCCTTCCACCCAATGAATTATGAAGTTTGACTTCTTTTTCCCCCTCTCCTGACTGCATGGAACTGGAACGATTGAGCACCAACCGCTGGAAGAGGGCTGGAACAAACAGGAGACATTCCTGGAATCCCACGACTGTTGCTTTTCCTCTCTATTAAGCACAACAATAAACGTTCCGCTCCGTGACCGAAGTGAATTGTTGTTTTCTGCTATCGGAAAACTTAATGCAACAATCGCACAGAAGCTGCTTGTGGCATGGAGAGCATCAAGGTTGAATTGATTTCAGATACTTTCTACACTTCGTCCGATAACTACAAGATGTTTGCCACTTGGATTCGTATCTTTGCTTCTAATCAAGGTTACTGAAAATCATTTTTCTGTAATAGTGAAACGTGTAAGTGAAATACCTAGGTCATCTTAATGTGTTAATCAAGAAATGTGGTGCAAAATGTTAAATATGTGGATAATACAAAGTTTGTTCAGAAAGTAATTCTCCCTCTTTTTTCTCACTTCAGAAGCAGGATATCAAGGGAAGAATTTGTATGCAACAAGTTGGGCGTAGATGTGCATAATTTCATGGTCGTCCGACGGGTGCAGTCAGTTAAAGTGGCAGAAGTCAGAGACATCCATCACAAACAGCGAGACGTCATTGAATTTTTAATGGCGGAAAAACGAGACTGTGGTAAACATTTACAAGCGATTGCGTTCTGTGTAGGGAAGTTCTGCACTCGATAGGAGTAACTAACTCTCTCAAATTCTTAAACCAGAACATTTATGGCTACAGAAACACAAGCCTTCCATCTGTCCCTCTCCTACGCAAGATCAATCCAATCTTTTCCATTCTTACCAATTTCCTTCAGGTCCATTTTAACGTTATCCCTTCATCTTCGTCTTGGCCTTCCTACAGGTCTCTTACCATCAGGTTTCCAAACAAGAATCCTCGATAGGAGTACCTAATCAAAATTTGAAAACGGAGAGAAGGCGATCTGGATGACTTACCTCAGATGGGGCAACCATTTTTTGGAATATCAATGGAGTTGTTCTGTGGTTGTGCTGCCCCTATATGCGACGGTTTACTCTGACTCTTACATCAGTACCTTCCACGAAGCAGTTCCGACGAGTGCGCTCTAACAGGGACCTCGGAGACATCTTGCTTTCTTCACGACAATGCCCAGCCGCACACAAGACTGGGGACAATAGACGCAATCGCTAAACTTGGTTGGACTGTTCTTCCTCCATCCACCCTACACCCGGATCTTGCCCAATCAGATTTCTATCTGTTCCGCCCAATAAAGACGTGAATACGCGAAACGAAGTTTGAAGACGGCGAAAGTGTTGCTGGGGCTGTCAAGAGATGGTAATGGGAACGACATAAGACCTGATACAGGGATGACATACATGCCGTCATTTCAGGATGGCGTAAAGGTTTTGACAATACGTCCGGAAGACCGAAGTTTCCAGTTCGAGGTGCCAAACAACTATACAGCTGGTCTATTGGTTCAGGGTTCCGCGGCCGCCCGATTGGACGGTCGTCGGTCCTTGGTTCGCGTCTCCGGTTAAGGAAACACGAATCCTACCACCAGCTAACGGTTTAATTCCAGGTTCGTGTCACCGGGTCGGTTATTTACACCTCCGGCGGTAAGCCACGTCGTGCATAAAGTGGTGTTGTTATTCATTTATAGCAATAATAATAATAATAATTGTTGTAATAATAGAAAACTATAACCCATCTGGTCAATGGAGACAAGCTATACAGCATCAAACTCAGAACTAAAACAAAAATATCAACCATACGAGGATATACATCTATACCTATATATAAATGAATCAAGAACACCTGTAGGATAACAAATATATACGTGTATTCGGTAAAAATAAACACAACAATGATAACACATTACATATCCCCTCACTCTCATTCAATCATGCTCTCTCACACTCATGCTGCAGGGGTGAACACAAGATACCATTACATGATAAAATATCAAATCGCCTCTTTGGTTTATCTCCCGTGTATACCTTCGAACATTTGAGATTTCTATTAGCCCCTTAGGCTTGCTTTCAATGTAAATACGTGCGGCCAGCGCTCTGTCACTTACGAAACACGATTAGCTAGCTAGGTGGAGTCATAGTTTCCAAAAGTACATAATAATCGACATTACACTTGTTGATGCACTACCATGCAATGAGAATAAGCATACACTAAATGAATGACAAGAGGAAATTACCTTGATTACAAATACACGATTGCCGATAATAATAACGACGGTAATATAAACTAGGATATATTAAAAATGATTAAGTCGGTTATACTAATTAGTACCTAGCTTTTCTAATACCTATATATGTCAAAGAGCTCGGTAAAAGTCAAAACAAACCAATAATTAATTATATAAATACTCGGCGCGAGGATAGGATAACAATAACAAATCGTAGTTCTTTTACATTTATAGAATTTCGAAGGGTGAGCGAAATAGGTTCTTAATTTTGAAGATTTATAGAACTTTTGATTGGATTGACCAAAATAATTAGTAATTGCAGGCAACATTGTTCGATTTCATCTCGATTTGTCTTATGACGAACAGTGGCGACGTAGGTGGACAAATGTTCAGTCTCACACATGCAGAGATAACTGGCGAATACTATACCGACTCAATGGCGGCGTTGTCCTCGCTGATGTCAACGGTTCTCGTTGCGGCGGCCCGACGACACTCGTGGCACTGTGGCTATGCCAGTCTGCCCTCCTGGCGGGCGAAAACTGTCTCTTCGGCGTACTTCGACGTAACATTCATTTTCCTTCCTTTTCCATCGCAGCGACGAACATGGGCGGCAAAAGCACCTCGCTTCCATCGATCTGCTCGGGGCGTTGCATCCTATCGTGGCGTCAATGGCCGTTCGGCGATACGCTGGGCGTCGGGTCGTCTAAGGGCTGACGTCGTTTCATCTCTCTCTTTCTCTCTATCTCTTCTCCTTATCTCGGCATAGCATCCGTCTTACTGGTGTCGACTTTGTCGTAATGTCGTCTCTCACCTGGGTTGGCAATGCGAGCTGTCGTTGCGTCGTGGCTTTCATCTCAGGCGTAGTTATGCAAGCGTCGTGGCGTCTTATCTTGGCTTCATGGCAGCAGTAATCGGAAACCCGAGAGTTCCCTCCCTCTCGTAGTTTTCAGCCGCCCATGTTAATTCACTGTCCCTCCTTACAAAAAGGGAAAAACACAACTGGCCTCTATTCCTGGCACTGTCACTGTGATCACACACTCACGACAATTAACACGGCGCGGTCGAAAAGTTAAAACAAAGCAAAGTTCCGTATCTCGCGCAAAGTGACGCGGAGATGGTGTTCGGTCTGGTTATGTCGCAAAACTGTGTCGGTCCTCTGGAGTCCAGGGGTATTTAAGGAAAACTTGAAACTTCAAAAATTAACCGCCTCGAAGTTCGTTAGCTTAGAAAAAATGCTAGATGGTGGTCCTTCTCAAGACTCTAGAAGGAAAGGCTGGGGTCTGACACGCCTCTTTTCGCGACTGCCGCGGATGTGACGTCATGGGCGGACAAAACCCCGCTAAGTTTTTACCCCATACGTAAACAAACGTGGAAAGACTGATCTGTTTTGTTCTTTTCGCTCCTTTTTTCTTGTATTTCTGGATTGTTTGGTTCAGGGTGAGAAATCCTGGAGGGGACGAGAAGGATTTCCCCCCCACCAACAATCTTGGCCTAAAAAATCCCCCACCAAAAAATTCCCGGGGGAAAGAGTTTTTGTTATACGAGGACCACTATTTATATTTTGAGCCTTGGCAACACTGATTGAAGTTAGGCGCGATTTGACGTTTGCACGGAATCGTCTGGCATTATTGACCATAACGTACTTCAAATGTTTTGTCAATAGCTTCATTTGTGTTGTTTATGTTGCCTTGGAGATTGCGCGACAACAATAAAATGGAATTAACTCGTGAACATTTTCGTGCGATGATTTTTTACGATTTTCGACGTGGATTATCAAGACAAGAGTGCATCGATCAACTTACTTCCACATTTGGCGATGAAGCCCCATCCTTTGCCACTGTGAAACGCTGGTATAACGAATTTAATCGTGGCCGCCATTCGCTCACCGACGAGATTCGCGAAGGTCGTCCAAAATCGGTTGTTGTTCAAGAAAACATTGATGCTGTGCAAAACCTAATACTGCAAGATCGTCATGTGACATACTGTGAGATTGAGGCAACCATAGGCATTAGTTACACCAGCATATATAAAATATTACATGATCATTTAGCTGTGAGAAAGGTATGTTCTCGTTGGATCCCACACAATTTGACAAAAACTCAAAAAGACGCTCGCGTGAATTGGTGCAAACAAATGCTCAATAAATACAATCGTGATGCTTCAAAAGACGTATATAAGATTGTAACAGGTGACGAATCAAGGATATGTGCATATGAGCCGGAACGTAAACAGTAGTCGACTGTATGGGTGTTTCAAGATGAACCCAATCCAACAAAAGTTGTTCGCGCTCGGAGCACATCGAAACAAATGGTCGCCTGTTTTTTCGGGAAAACTGGTCATGTGGCAACTGTGCCTTTAGAGGAACGTAGAACGGTTAACTCTGAATGGTACACAACAATTAGTTTGCCAGAGGTCTTCGGTCAAATACGGAAAACAAACAAACGCCGTCGGATCATTCTTCATCAAGACAATGCCAGCTGTCACACATCTCGTCTAACAACCGACTTTATGAACAGTCAAAAAATCGAATTGATGGATCATCCGCCGTACAGTCCTGATTTGAAACCCAATGACTTCTTCTTGTTCCCGAATGTCAAGAATAAATTGCGTGGACAACGATTTTCGTCGGCGGAAGACGCCGTTGATGCGTTCAGAAACCATATTATGGAAGTGTCTCAAGAAGATTGGAAAATCTGCTTTGACAAATGGTTTGAACGAATGCAAAAGTGTATTGACCATAAAGGAGAATACTTCGAAAAACAATAAAGCAGTTTTCAATGCCAAATTCCTGTTTTTTCATTGTTAGGCTCAAAATATAAATAGTGACCCTCGTAACAATGAAAAGACAAGCAATTACTTTTAATTTCAAATATACTTTACTAAGAATAATATCGAAAACACACAAATTAGTGTGGTTGTGAGTGTTGAATGCTTTCTGTCTCAAGAGATCATTAACAAATCTACATCAATACGCACAGTAAAAGTAAAACAAGAATGCAAAACAATAATAACTATGAAATCTAATTGATTTATATTAACATAAAGCACAAACTAAACAAAAACTTACACATAATAAAACCACTTCAACTATGTCATAATTTATTAATATCTTTAACCGGTTAGTAATGGAATTAGTTAGCTGCTTTACACTATCTGATATGTTTGAAAGTAACAAATTAATTTCTAATTAATAATCATAATAATTAGTTTAATTGAGTATTTTTTTTACTTTTAATAACATTACATATATGTACATCGTATAATTCACACATATGTTTGTGGGGAGGGTTTTTTAGGTTAAGAACTTTCTCCCCCTCACCACTTTTCAAGAATTTTGCACCCTGATGGATTGTGAGGTGTTGCAGTTCACAATGCCTTCAGTGAGGTGTTGCGGCGTGTCGTGATCTCCAATGAAAAAATAAAAACAGCGGGTGACAATATATAACTGAACACATCGCATCTAATGAGACTTGTTAGTGGATTGCGATACCAGTGGTCTCATTACACAACATCAGGCTACCATACACTTCAATTTGTTTACAATTATTAGAATAAAAAATTATAATATTGTAATTTTTTAATAAAGGCTCTCGCGAGTATAGTAAGATAAAAACTGCACGCATACCCCTCCCAATTTAATATCCAGTCCCCCACCAAAATTCCTATGTCAATTTTAGGTTCACTGTTGGTATTGAAGAGTTGAATCTCGATCTCCTCTCCAAATAATTTAATTCTCAATCGCCACACCAAAATTCCCACAACAGTCTAAGCGCAACAGTAATTAATACTCAAGACTTGGCTATCTCCCATCTTAGTGCTCAATTTCCTTACTATAGAGTTGGAAACTTCCCCAACCAAGGGTAATTCCACATCAGAATTCACGATAAAAAGTTAAGGTTTAATATGTAATAGCTGGCTGGATATTGTGCACCTCATTTTGTTGATACCGTGTTGCCGAGAGACGACACTGGTATGTCTCGTCACGTGAAAATTCCATCTCTTCTCGTGTCTAGTCTCGTTAACAACACTAATAATACAATATAGTAACTGTTATAATTCCCTTGGAAATACACAACTTCCTATTTATATACGAGTGATGCTTAAATGACAACGTAGTTCAACTTCCGTTCTCCATTGTTCTATTATTTATTCAGTCAAATTTTCATCACAATCGCCCCCCAAAGTTAAGTGGACTCAACCAGCTTTCACATACTCGCCTGTGGGCACTCCTGTTCGACATCCCACTGATTATATATATACGTATATAAAGTGAGCCTCGACTTTCTTCAGTTCTATGTCTCAAGTTTTCGTTCAGAGAAAAGTTGTTTAAAGTGTTTGTGACATAATACACACGGAACTTCCTCACATTCCTCCCTGTGTAGTTCAAAGATTCATAAGACTCAGAACTGTAATCTGAATAAGGAAAATTAATGAAGAAATAAAAATCAATAGTCGAAGCAAAGTTACCAAATTTGTGAAAACAGCTCCTCTCTCACTCCTAAAAGAAATCAATAAATTAGGTTGTTTTCTTTTACATATTCAACTTATCCATAATTTTGGCTTTCTGCCTTTCTTTATTTAACAAAATTATTTTACGCATTCAACATATATTTTTCTTTCTGCCCTAACAAAACGCATTACTAGGTGAATTAACCCAATTTTACATGAAACCTAATGTTTCACAGAGAAATGTGACGAGATATAAACTACCGATAAAATGTGCGCGTGAATGGCTGTGTAATCCAACTGTAAGGACATACGTTATGTCGGTTCCTAAGTAAGTCTGTGTATTCACTCCCAATTAGCTTCTGGGCATAATTGCGGATCTTTTTTGTTCATAATTACTGCTTTGATTCCGCTGCGAAACCGGAGCGTAGAGATCTGTCCGCCCGTGACGTCACGCCTGTCGTCAAGGACCACGTGATTAGGTATGGCCCCATCCTTCTCCTCTACTAGTCTTGGGTCCTTCTTCCAGCCTCGTTGTCCACTTGGGGGGTTTGGGGGCGAAGAAAAAAACAGAGCAGTCTTCACACGTATTGCGAAAGAACTCCCCCTCGGTCGGCAACTTGGACGTTCTTCCTATTGCTGGACAAGTAAAAGTCACCCTTAGTGTCAAAAATTCCACAACTTGGTATTGTTTTCCTACCCTCGCCGTCTAGAAATGAAAATCCAAGAAAAGCCAAAAAGCACAACTGGCTACAGAAAGTTGTTACAGTATTTACGAATTTCTAAAATATACTCACATAGACTACCAAAAAAGACTGGTGACAAAAGTAATTGTCATAGCTGACTGTGAAATTTATGTTGAATTAACAGTTCTCAATAGAACAAAAGGTGAGGCATTACTTTTTGAACAACCCTTGTGTTTCCTATACGTAAAGTTTCAAAGAAAAAGTAATTAAGCAGCGTTGCATGTACTTTATTAGTACCATATTAGTACCTCTCGCTTGGAAGCTTTGGCGCTAGTGTCGAATGTTTAAATCACAGGAAAGCCTGTTGTTTGCATATTTTACGAGGCACATGTATCTTGGAGCTTCAGTAGTAGCTATTCAAACACAATAAATAAAACTTGTTCTAAATAGCGTTTCGGTTTTACTAATATGAAGCTTTCTTCTACACAGGTTATTATCAATTCTCACATTTATGTTCATCGTCAAATTTAAATTAAAAATAAAATTGTTATTGTTTTACTATTTAGCAGGATCATCATCTTTTATTATTTATATTATTATTGATTTTTATACCTACATTTTCCCCTATCACATTCTTTATAATCATTTTTATACAATCACTAAAAATATCATAACAGTTCCAAAACAGTTTTATATTGTGACAGAACATATCACACATTTGTTTCATTGCATTGTTTATTGTAAAATTTTGGACGTAATTATAACAAGAGTTCCTGCATATAAGAATGTTTGTGGCTTCAATCTTTAGAGAGTGACTAAAAAGAGCCAAAATAGTGCAGATTATTTACTTGTAACTAGTAGTTGTTGATTGTAAACACTTAAAAAATGGAATTACTCACAGCTAGCTTCATATCTCTAGATTTAATATCGTGGTGCTATCTATGGTCTTTTTTATAATAGTGTTATTTACGGGCAATTTATTCTCACTGTGGACCGTTCATTCGGTTACAAGCTGAGATATTTCCCAAACCAGCGAAAAACAATAATTAAACTCTGCTAATTACGAGTCTTTTTCGCTAACGTTTCGTGGATTGCTACATGAACTACAATGGGCATAGCACTTGTCCGTTCCCTCTTTACAGACTCGACTATCTGCAACAATAGTTTCTTGTGGAATTTATCATAGCTGACATTATGCCTAAATGCACTAAATAGTTCTTTTGAGCTAGTTAGAATAAAGAATTGAAAGTTCTCCTTCTTGTTTCGAAATGAATATCTGAATATTTACCACAGAGGATTTCAATCACGACTTTTAAGCAATCGTTTCATCTCTCATGAATTGTAGACTATTGTTTTTATTTTCGTTTTTACATAGACTGTACATAGTTTACCCGTACCCATAGATTATATTACATAGTACATATTATCCTATACATACTATATGACATTTATTTATTTTATGTTTTTATCTATTTACATTATACCATACTTGCGAGCGAACAAAATTAACAAGAAGTTACCAGACAACAATTATAAAGCAATTAAATATTTAAATTATGGAGCCGGCCCTCGTGGCGGGGTGGTTAGCACATCGCGCTACGGCGCCAGAGGTCACGAGTTCGAATCCTGGCATGGGCATGGATGTTTGTGAGTGTCTATTCATCAATTTTATCATGTCATCACTCATCCTCATCTTCGCAAATTAGCCAAAAGTGGCACGAAAAGCGAAGTTATGTAAAGAAAATCAATCAATCATTTAAATTATGGCGATTCAGCCTATGTCTGCATATTTAAACTTTCTAATAATATTAAACACCCAGTTTCATAAACGCCCTAGAACTTGTAATCAGCAGGTTGAGATAATTCACTACCAATTGTCCTGTGAGCATAAAGCGAATGTAAAATTGAAAATTGAAGAATACCGGCGAATTTTCAACACAGTCGCACCATGATAGATGCAAGCAGGGGTACAGGGACATCTCGGAATATTTCACTGTGGAATATTTCAACCGTGACTATTATAGGAGATGTAAACAATATTCCTTTTGCAAGAAGTATGGAAAATTTCATCCACGATTTCTAAAAAATTATATTAATCATATTTTATTGATTGATTTAGTTTATTTTACTTCGCTTCTCTGCCACTCTTGGCTAATCGCGAAGATGAGGATGAATGGTGATACGATGAAATGAATGGAGGAACAATAACTAACATATAGAGACAACACAACACGAGCCCCAGAGAGTCTAGACACCAGAGCAGGGACGGCGATACAGGGGAGCTAGGGGGGACTGAAGTCCCCCAAACCAGGCCTCAGCCCCCCGGTAGCCCCCTAGATTTTTGTAGTACGGTAGACGCATTTCAACCAGTAAAATTTCCATTTTTCATTATGAAACTTCCATTGGGGCAAGTACAATGCTCAAGTACAGGGTGGGAAATAACCTTTTGCTAGGGGTCTGCAGGAAAACTGTGTTAACATGGAGTCATTTGAAGTGTGGTGTGTTAAAGTAGGCTTTTTTCTGTGTTTCAGAAATAAATTCCAAGATGGCGAATCTATTGTGTGATAGTGACGAGCAGCGAGTTGTCGATCGGATAAGAATCAATGACTTCTTCAGCAGTTCTGAATGGCCGGGTGCATCAACGGACCTGAATGCAGCGGAGCACTTTGGGGCTATTCTGAAGGACCGGACCGCTATTCCCGGGCAACACTCCTTGCACATCTGGAACAAGTCCTCCGTGACATGGAATGGAATACGGACTTGTTTGCGAATCTTCTGAGCTCCTACCCTGATCGTCTTCGTGCTGTGAGAGAAGCAAACGGCGGACATACTAACTTTTAATTTTGTTTCTGTAACCACAATTGTCGTAGTAAACATTTGGTATTACCATAATTTCTTAATTGTTGTTACTTTTTACTGTGGACCCCTAGCAAAAGGTTATTTCCCACCCAGTACATTTTTCTAGTTCGGATAGATCGCAATTACTTTATTACGATATGTTCTGAAATCAATGGGCCACTGGTCATTCGATAATAATTTGCCAATCAGGAGTCGCCAAACTTGGTACGAAATCATCTGCCTGCCTGGAAGATGGACGTATTCAGTGGCTGTGAGACTGTTGTTTGATTGTTGTTGGCAGCCTCTGTAAATCGTATCACTATATTTCGGAATAGGTCTAACAGGTGTGATAAATGAATTTTTATAAGTAGGATGAGGTACAAATTCTAAAGAAGCGTTATGTTTCCTTTCTGTTTGTTAGTTCCTCATTGGAGTACCGACAATTGCATGAGAATTAGAGATGTTCTCTCATTGGTTTCATCGTTATATCTATTCTTAAGTAACTAATTCTCCAGCATTCATTAACCCGAAGGTTTATGGCTGCAGCAACACAAGTCTTCCTATCCTTATCACTGCAAATATTCGAGAGGGAGAAATACGAAGTTAAAGAATGAAAAGTACACAAACTACCTAATTCCTAAATGCTTAAACATTGGAAATATTAAAATTGACCTCCCAGCCCCCATAGTCTAGCGATAGAATTGCTGCCTTGATTATCAAAGGGTCTCACGTTCGATCCCTGTGGAGGTAATATTTCATTAAGTAAATCAGATTTCACTAGAAGGACTTCCCCTATGGCGTAATGCCAACGTCGTCGACTTGTACTCAAGGGATCTCCAGTTCGATACCCGGTGGAGGCACATTGCATAGTGGTTCGGATACCACTTTAAACTGTAGGTACAGTCCTAATTAACCTATCTGTGCATAAAGTGGACTTCAAAAAACAATTCAATTACACTGGAAGCTGTAGCTCTCGTCCCGATTAGCCTCTGTGCATGTAGTAGACCTTAATACAAATTCAATCAAATAATCATTGAAATACGGTGCGAATGTCAGCTGGTTTGGGCAATTTTCTTGCTCGCAGTCCTAGTCCTGCATGTAAACTAATTATAATTTGTGAGGTTAGGAAATAATTTCTGCAGTACCACCATAGTGGACAAACTTGATTCTGTGCAGAAGAATCATCAATACGAGGCACAATATATTCTGAAATAAAATTAAAATCTACAGAAGTTATTTTCACTAATAAAAATGCCCAGTGCAAGTGTTGCATCTATATTCATTGCTTTTATGTCAATGTGCTTGGCTCCTAGTGGAAGTGAATTTGTAGTAAAAATATTCTTGTTCCTTGTGAGTGGCACCTCCTAAGTGGACGGCATTTCGGCATCCCCCGATTTTTAGCCCTAAATTCTGAATTTCAGTCGTTGAACAAAAAAATAAAATATTTCATCATGGCAGAGAAAATGGCATGATTAACATACTTTCTATTCAAAGGTGGTTTGTTTATTTGATGCCTACTTTATTAAGTTAGTGCTGCTTTTCTGATGCACGAAAAGCTACAATCTTTCGCCGCTCCCTACTGTTGTAATTTGAACAGTTCAGAATCATAGCACACTATGAAGCAGAAAGGAACTCAAAATAAAGACCCTTCGGTAGCTGCTTGCAATGGTTGAAATATTTAAAATTGCCTTTTACGAACTTTATAAGCTTTGTGTTATTGAAATGTGCACACACCCATCAACGGCTGCTTACGGAAAATCAAGTGTTGCCTTCGTAATCGAAATGGTAATGAGAGGTTGAATGCTATCTATATCTATTCTGTCCTTTGAGAAAGAGCTTGCAAAATCTTTGGATTTAAACAAGGTTGTAGCTGCTCATAAAAACAGACTTACCTTATCGTAGTTTCTTGCTGTGGTTATTTTATTATTTGAAGAAGAAAGTACTCACATTCTTTACTTATAAGGTGTGTTACGTGTAGTATTTATACATATCCACCGCACACCGCCTGTGTTTCATACTAAGGGTTAGTGGCGGAGATTTAGGGGGGTGAGTGCCCCCCTAGTTTTTGCACCTTGCCCCCTTAGTTTTGGAACCCAATCGCCGCCACTGAGAAGTACGGACTTTTTCATTATATGAAAAACGAGGACTATGTTGAACATCTCTAGCAAGAATACACAGATTCCAATTGTTTCTCTTTATTGTGTAGCCAAAGAAATTGCCTTTATTTTGATGTATAACACATGACATGTATAGTAAGAACAAAAAATAAATTGTTTCACATTGTTGAAAATCACATAAAATGCCCTGGTTTCTGAGTTATTGCCAATTTAAATACCCTGGGATTCAATGTGTTTTAAGGAAAAATAATATTTATTTTACATGAACAGTCTTCCAATTTTGTTACTTTACGTCTGTTTTCTACTATTTGGGTTAATCGCGATGACGAAATGGATGATGGGATGAACGTAATGATACAAATGTGACTAGCCAGAGCTCAGAGCTCGAATCGAGAACCTGCCACTACGTCATGGAAGTCCAGCTTTGAAGCAATCGCATTCATTTTACATCAACTGCAGAAGATTTGAACCCGTGACTTTCGGAATGATATCCATTTCACGTCGCTTCCTTCGGCCGGAAGTGCAAAAATGATATTCCTGCACCACCGCATAAAACAACAGTATCATGCGACAAGTAGACGAGAAGAGGTGGGGGTGGGAGATCGCCACGTGTATCAAATTAAGCCAACCCTTCGCTGCGAAGAAAAAAAAACACGTACGAGTCCTAGGCGTGTGACGTACGTCGTAAGTACGCAGCAAGCGGTGGGATTGGAGTGCAGTGAGTTTGAGGTTACTGCATAGAAACATGAATCTCTCATGCGTTTAAAGTAGAAGTACACCCCCCCCCCTCTCTCTCTCGACGTGGCATGAGAGAAGTTAATCACAGAATTAAAGGGTGAGCTGGTTTAATAATAGGTCCCCTAATTTATTGTCTTTTCGGGATAACAGTGCGACCGTTAGCTAGGCTCCCCCATACTTAATTAAATACACTGGTGTAATGCATGTAATGTGTGTAACAAATGCCTACCTCATTTTTTCCTTTTTCAGTTATAGCCACGTGACATTATTGTCCCCCTTTATTACCCAGCTGTTTTTTTTTTATCCCCGTTTCTCTTACTTATCGTTAATGTTCTGTAATTCATCTCACTGTGGTATATATTACCAATATCATGAACCATATTATGAAACCGATGTTCATTTGTCGTTATTAATTGCATGTCTTACTCGGAGTGATGAGCTTATCTCTACTTGCCATTACATTATTTCACTGCTATTTTTATACAGATGTGGTGATTTATTATCAGTGTTGCCAGCAGCAGGGACATCTTCCTAAACATAGTGATTTTTTTTTTAAAAAAATGATTCAGTTTATATATTTTAATCCATTTCATCTCATTATTCATCCTCATCGACGCGATTATGCTAAAGAGAAAGAAAGGTGACATTAATCAGGACTCTTGGTAATGGACTAAGCAGGCTTCAAAGAAAGGTTTCGGTGTAGTTATTGTTAGTTCATACTTAGGGTTTTTTACTGATAATTTTTTTATTTTTCAAACCTCTCTAATTTAATTTCTGAATCAGTAAAAGTCAATTTGTATTAGTGACATTTTATTTTAATTACAACCTTTTTAAAAAAATCTGTTTTTGAAAACATTCAAAACAAGTGTTCGATTTTTGTCGATGTTGAAGAAGAACTTGGTTGTGTGAAAATTCTGAGCGAGTCAGTTGAACTACGACAGTATCTCCCAATCTTATGTTAAATTCAATAGTATCAATACCATTGTCTTTCGAACGAAGTCAAAAGTAGGTTAATCGTAATTTTCACACTGGTGTCTGTCTCAAAAGTCCAGATAATGAACCCACGGTTCCTAGCTTATACACTTTTGTGAGGTACAGATGTGTTATTGTGTTTAGCAAGTAGTGTGAGAACAGAGGGTACAAGGTTACATTATATCACTATTTTTTAGGGATGTTCTTGGTATGTCCCTTCATCAATTTCATAATATCATCTCTCATCTTCATTGTCGTGATTAGCCAAATGTGGCAAGAAAAGACGCTATTATAACAAAAATAAAAAGTAAAGTGCTCCCCTGTGCTTGACACCACACCATGAAGGCGTATATGGGGTGTGGAGTTACGGCCCCACACTTTCTTGATCACGGCCGAAGGTGGGGGTGATGTTATCAGCGACACGCCCCTGGCCGCCTTTACCTCCCAGATTTTTCTCCAGGTACCCACAAAAATCAAATCAGATAATTGAAAGAACAAAAATTAAATCATTGTGTACAGTGGGATCCATGAGTATTACCGTGCAAGTGTCCATCGCCATGTTCGTGCACTTTATTTGACCCCATAAAAGCTTCAAGAATTAAAAGAAAACTCAAACCTTCTGCACCAGCATACATAAAAATCCATCGCATGTATGAGAAAAATTATTGAAAATAGTCATGGACAATTTGCACGGTAATAGTCATGGATCAAACTACATATATACCTAATATAGTGGGAAAATTATTAAACTTGTTCTCGTAAATTCATTTCTTTAAATTATG
This sequence comes from Lepisma saccharinum, assembly GCF_977018435.1. Taxonomy (NCBI): domain Eukaryota; kingdom Metazoa; phylum Arthropoda; class Insecta; order Zygentoma; family Lepismatidae; genus Lepisma; species Lepisma saccharinum. The sequence continues at coordinate 101,183,168 of NC_139229.1, forward strand.
TTTACCGTCGTTAAAATTACTTTTAGTTACTTAATGTAGATAAAGATACAAGCTACTTTCCAACAGTTTATTCCTGAATTAAACCCAACTTAATTCAGTAGAACTATAGTCAATGGAACATTTATGTTACCTCTGGATTCTAATGTATATGTAGATCTATTTTTCTATCACCATGCATATAGGAGAGGGATAATATCTAACCTTCTCCGCGATTTCAAATTGCAAGATTGAATCAGCTACATAACCTTCATTTTCTGTGCCCTTTACCAAAGGTAAAACAAATATTTTGTTAAGCAGGGCAGTGGCGAGAGAACTATTTGTTTAGCTGAGCTGGAACCGCAGCGCCGCGGTGGCAGGTAGAAAAAACTCGTCCGAGCTCCGAGAGGTCAGAGCAAGATACTATGTCAGGCCGATCCCCGCATAACTGCAGTCAAGTGGTTTCCTTCTGACAAATATCCCACAGAACATTCACTGACAGTTGGCTCGTGTTAATCTGCAGGAACTCTAGCCGAAGTTTCAACCAACTTCGAAATTCCATCCTGATTATTTTCCGAAACTAAAGAGAAAGGGTTTTTTTTCCTTAGAGGAGGATGAGGAATCTCCAAGACTATTGATGCCTTACTATCTACACAATCCATACTCTATCGGTACTGGATGATGTAAACATACCGATTTGATGGACGTCCGCGCCGGAATGTTTAGCACAGCGCGCTACGAAGCCAGGGGTGTCGGGTTCGAATCCCGGCCTGGGCATGGATGTTTTTTGTATGTGTCCCTTGATCACAGTTTCATCAGATCATCTCTCATTCTCATCTTCGCGATTAGCCAAAAGTGGCAGAGAAGCGGAGTAAAATATATCAAACCAATCAATGCGTCATATATATATAGTAAACTCCTTGGCACAGCAACGCTCTGAGGACCAAAGCCTCTCACAACCCTTTTTTGTTGGGTGACGTCAGTGTACCGAGTCCCAACCCGCTGTTTCCTCACGTTCGAGACCGAAGCCCGCTACGCTTTCTTTCCAAGAGCTCTCCAATTGTTCTCAAGATGCTCGTTCAGCACAGAAATGGCTGGTCTCCCCCGGGAATCAAAGCCACGATCGTTCGCACTAAAGTCGAGGGGACTAACAGTACACGGGAGCCCGTATCAAAATACAATCAACGAATATATCGAAATCCACATTTTCTGCTTCGCAAGATCAATAATGAGCAGCGACAGTGTGATGGAAAGGCTCCACATCCCTTGTAAGCAGCCCATCCATCTTCCCTCGTAGCTTACCACTTTGCAGATGATCCATACGAGAGCACAACAACATCGATCCACGGAGCTTTGTCGGAGTAACGAACAACAAGGGTTCTTCATTCCCGGCGGACGACTACAAAAGGAATTTTCAATATCGCTCGCAGGAAAAAAATAAGTTCGTGATTTACACTTCGAACTTTAGTACTGGGCTAAAAATATTCGATATTCTCGTTGATCATTTTTCAGCGAAAGTAGAAATCACACCGAAACGATGCTGTAAAAAATAATTTGAAAATGTTAAACAAAATTGACAATATTTCCATTTATCCTTAGAAGATGGATATGATTGATTGAGTTTTTTTTTTTACTTTGCTAGAAGATGGATATGATTGATTGATTTGTTGTTTTTACTTTGCTTTTCTGCCACTTTTGGCTAATAGCGAAGATGGGGATTAATAGAGATAAGGTGAAGTGGATGAAAGGACAAGCACATACACACAAGGACAGCACACAACACGAGTGCCACCGAGAATTAAAATGGTTGTAAGTCTAGACGCCACAGCATCGCTAGTCTGCAGAATACAGTCCAGGGTGTACTACGTCGAAGGGAGGTCGACATTTGGGTGTTTTCAGAAGTTCTCCAGCTATACCCACAGGAGGATATGTTTCTAAATTTAATGCAAATTGTACATTGGGCTATATACTGCACTATCCGTGCACAAAATTGATACCACTAATACTTCTAACAATAGCAGTTACATAATTATATTATCATTACCAACGAAGCCATAAGAAAGCACGATTGATATTAGCCACTTTTGGCTAATCGCGAAGATGGGGGATGCAAAGTGATAAGCTAAAATTCATGAAAGATTGACTTAGTTTATTTTACTTCGCGTTTTGTGCCTCTTGGCTAATTTTCGAAGATGGGGATGAGTGATGAAATGATGAAATTGATGAATGGACATTCACAAACAACCAAGCCCGAGCGGGATTCGAACCCGGGACCCTTGGCGTCGCAGCGCGATGTGCTAACCACTCGGCCACAGGGTCCGGCAAAATTCATGAAAGAACAATCATACAAACACACAAACTGAACAAAACACAAGCCCGACAGATTATATTGGCTGAGAGACTAAACGCTTCGTTAGTCTGGAAGAATGGGTGCACTGCGTGGTTAACATTTGTATCCTCGGGAAAGTTACCCCTCACATTCCTAAAAACTATACTCATGCGTGATTATTGATTGAATTGAAAATTATGGGTGCTTCAGCACTTAGGCAAATTTGCACCCGTCACGTTATACGGGACCCAGCCCCTTACCATAGCTATATAAATATATCATAACTATTTATTAATAAAACACATGTCTGAGGACGATCCTCATCTGGGTTAGAAGCTGAGGCTGTGAAGGGGCACTCAGCACATATGAGGACAACAACACGCAGGCCTACAGAGGATTATACTGGCCGTAGGTCCGGACGCCAGAGCCTCATTCGCCTGCAATATACAGTTATCGGGGTGTACTACGTGGATATAAGCTTGACATTTGGGTGCCTTAGCAGAAGGTCACCCCTTACACCAGTGTTTGGAAGTAACTAGTTACAAGTAACAGTTACTTTTTTTTGAAGAAATGCAACTGTAATTAGTTAATTTTAAAAGTAAGCTGTAACAGAGTTACCAGCAGAAGTAACGTTTCAACAGTTACTTTCACAGTTACTTTACGACACAAAACTTTTATTGTGATGTAAATTACTGACAATTTGGCTACTTTTCTTCCATTCGCCATTTGCGTTCCCACACTTTCCTGTTATACTTGGAAGCAGTTTTTTGGCGATATCCTCAAGGAATACCCTATTCCCGGAACTTTCCAAGTGGCAAGCGTCAAGGCTTCACCCCCTTGAAGTGATGGTCAAGCTACGTTTCCATTCTGACAAGTTCCTTACTCATGACGCGCAACATGCGCCGGTGCATGTTGCGCGTCATTTAGTGCACTGTTTCCAATTCAAAAGTACTTCTGCAAAATACGCCCGCGACAACACTGGAGTGCAGGACCTCAGTGTAGCGTTGCGCAGTGCTTTAGAGTAGTCAGTGTTTCTTCTCTTGTATTGTAATAATTTGGTGGTGATTTAACTTGTGTAAAGATGGACAATACAGCTATGGAGGGTTTTTTGGTTATGGCAGGCGCGTATCATGAACTTCTAAAAAAGAGGCGAAAACGACCTAGATGGTGGATTAGAAGTTTTCTAGCGAAAAAAAAACTCGTTTATAAGAGACTTAAGTCTTCACTTCAAAGTGGATACGAGAACTTTGTAAGAATGACTGCAAATGATTTTGCATTGTTATTAAATCTTGTTGGACCAGAGATTGTAGTCGCGTCGTCTGTTTCTACTCTAGTACGCATGCCCGTGCCCCAGGAACTTGCTGCAGGCTGTTTCCATTGTCCACGGCGCATGTTGTGCGTCAAATTCGTTTGGAGCAATTTTTGTCCCCGGCACTTGCGCCGGGGCATGTTGCAGACAGTTTCTATTTCAACAAATGCTTGGCACATGACGCGCGTAAATTTGTAGTAATGGAAACGGAGCTTCAAGGACAACCTCCCCTCATCCCCTTTTCTCTATCCTTGGAATTTGCCAGAAAATAGTTCCACAATGAATGGGAGTTGTCATGGTTACTCGGATTCGGTCATCCACCGCAGAACGTCTATTTGTTTGTATGAATGAGTGGAACAATAATACAGAGCATTCCGTGACATTCGCTACGAGACTCGGCGGCAAGCGGCCCGGCGTCAGCGCTTGTCGCTCCCGGTGAACGGGGTCCGCGACAGTCGCACTCTACAGTCTGTTTTTTCGCTCTCCCTGCCATCGCTCTCTTTCCTTTCTGTTGACGTTGCAGACTGACGCCAGTATAATCCTCCCTCGGAAGTTGTGTTTTGTCGTGTCCGTGTGTTGAACATTGTGGCTTAATATGGCACCACAAAAGTTTACATTACAACAAAGGATTTATCTTGTCGAGTGTTACTTCGGAAAGAGGAATTGTGGAGAAGTGCGACAACGTTTTGCAACGAAATTTCCTGGTGTTCCCGTTCCACATAGGACCACTATATTAAACCTCATAAAAAGTTTAGAGTAACAGGGTCAGTTCAGAATAAAAGTGGAAAGAAAAATGGGGAAATGTAAAAAATAAAGTATACAAAGACAATCCGCACACCATCCGTGAGTTAAAAGAGAGTATTGTACGAGAAATCGGGAGAATTACAGTAGACGAACTTGCACGTGTAAATGCCAATTTCCTTCGGAGATGCCAGGAATGTATTGCAGCAGAGGGACATCATTTTCAACACCTTCTGTAGTCAAGGTTAGTACACAATATGAAAAATGTAATTTTAATAGCTGACTCTAGCGACTGTCGCGGACCCGTTCACCGGGAAAGACAAGCGCTGATGCCGGGCCGCTTGCCGCCGAGTCTCATAACGAATGTCAGGGAATGCTCTGTAGTACGCGGAAGATAGCCTACAAGTAGCCAGTAGTCTTTTACGAAATATTTTTTTAAAGAACAGTGTGATAATTGAAACACTCATGGGGGAGACCAACGAAGAGGAAGAACCTAGCCATCACACACGCTTGTTAGTGTAATCTTCTGGAGGAGGACTAGAGGGGTAAGTTTAGTAGGTAATTCTTGGCTTAATTGATAACGCCCTTGAAATTTATTTCTCTCTGTCACATTCTTTATATGCCTCAAGCCCCCTCCCCCTCCTGTGAAAATAAAATTTCATAGCGTATAAATTCTTGAAATTTGAATATACAGTAAAAACTGCATATCCCGGAACCTCTATAAGAAGGAAACCTGTAAATACGGGGGAAAAAAGTCCCCAGAACGGACCGATTTTATACCTGAAAATGACCTGCTTAAGGCGGAAACCTTCTTAACGCGGAAACGGAACACCATTTAAAAACCAACGAGATGTTTTTATTCTCAGTAAGACGGAAAATTCTTCCTTTATTTTTTTCGCTCGCAAGAAAACAATGCAATACTGTAAGTGGAACACGCCTCTGTAGCTGTTACGATTCAGTTTCTTTCTTTCATCTCTTACTCTCTTTCTCCACCTTTCTTTGTCTATTTTTCCTCTGTTGTTTCGTCAACTTTCTATTTTTCTTGTTTGTTTCTTTCTTTTTTCTTCACTTTTATCTCAATCTTTCTTCACCTCTCTTATTCCATCTTTCAATCTTTCCCTTTCCCTCAATGCACATCGCGCTACGACGCCAGTGGTCCCGGGTTCGAAAATATACATACTTACAATACTGTAAAAAGTGCACCAACATTTGTGTAGTTACATAATTGTTATCGCTGCTATGCTTATTACGACTGTATCGCATTTTTATTCATGTACGTACATGCATTAGTACTCTACATTATAAGTAATGCGAAATGTAAATCTGTCTTTCCACTACTTCCTGCAGCGCTCTATACTGTATTTAAAGTCAACCCTTTATAAGAAGGAAAACTGTTAAGACGGAAAATTTTGCTCGGAACCTTTTTCTTCCGGGATAGACAGGTTTTACTGTATTTAATAAAACAGTAAATATGTAGCTTCGTTTGTATATAGCAACAGTATGGCACTTGTTTATTTCTTTTTCTGGACTTGCAATGGGCAACAAAAATTGAACGAACTAACAAGAAATATTGAAGCAAATAGATATTTTTTCCTCATGACACAAACGGGGCATATAAACCTGATAAATTCGTACTTAAATTGTAATTGTTCGAGACTTTTGCCGGGGAGAGGAGTGAGGCTTAGGCGTCTGAACCCTTGTTTATTTGTGTCATTGAAGAAACTTACTTGCCTGAGAAGGGGGGTCGGGTTTCCGAGCTAATTTATCACTAAATTTCAAGAAAACATTTTGTTATTAAGTCATTTCTTCCGTTATTGTTTATATGTGCACAGATATAGGTACAAAAATTACCATCATTAATAACAAATAAGAACCAATTTTTGCGCACACATATTTTATCATTTACTAAAGCTCAGAAAATAATATTAATGTTGAATCAATGCTTTTCTTGTTTACATAAGTGCAGGTGTGTAGTAATTGTATTTCTTATAAAAATTACCATAATTGTTATAGGCTTGAGTGTCATGTCGGTACGCACATCCTAAGGAGGAGGGGGTGACAGGCCCACCAATGGAATTTGCGTCTTATGTACATTACCTTTGTGACTTTATGAACAAAAGTAATACAGAAACATTGGAAATCGCACTATGGCGCCAGGGACTCCGGGTTCGAATCTGGCCTGGCCATGAGTCTTCTTTTTGAGTGACCCTTCATCATTTCTATCATATCATCACTCATCGTCGTGATTAGCCAAAAGTGGCAGAAAAGCTACGTAAAATAACCTAAGTCAATCATGTGTGTGTGTGAGAGAGAGAGAGTGAGTGAGAAACGGTATGTTAGGTGGTATAAAATCATTATTTCATGCTATTTCCATACAGTTAGTAGAATTTCCCTCCCCCATTACAAATTTCTAAAATACAATATGAAGACTTATATTATGTATCAGATTATTGATTACGTGTACATTTTTGGAAGAACATTTCAAACAAAGTAACTGTATAAGTAACTGTAACTGAGTTACTTTTCAAAATGAGTAACTGTAACTCTGTTACTTTTTGAAGCAAGTAACTGCAACTAGTTACTTTTTAAAAAAAGTAACTTTCCGAACACTGCCTTACACTCCCTCATGTGTGATTTGTGAGGCCTTCAAATATCGACTTCTTTCTGCATTTTCACTACAAGAGTATTGTTATTTAATGTGTAACACAATAATATATGAGATCATTATTGTTAGATTTTAAACTTTCATGTGCTTTCCCTCTCTGTCATCATCTTCATCCTCTATGAAAGCCTTGTTCGTCCTCTTTTCTCGTATTCTAAAGTCCAGAAACTTCGTATCTCTCTGTTCTTGCCAAGAATTGAAGGTGCTTGGTATTCATTACCTGCCACTCATTGCGTCATCAGTTCTCCTTTGGTGAGGAAAAGAGCGCCATCTTCTGTCTTTACGAAAAGCTTCCCATTTGTCTTCAGGCTGAAGACGTCGTTTTCCAGATCCAGATGTTCTTATATCTCTTGGGATGTTGCCAACAGCGAGTAACAGGGATGTCAGCAATACACGGTGGGATTATTTGCCTAATAGACGCACACAAACAAAGAGAGAGAAGCATATGATAGTGAACTCTTGTTTATTATCTTGTATTTTCAGTGCAAGAACTATTAGTGTTAGTTGTAACGTAGTAATGACACAATTCAATTTAAGCAGTGCAACTTTCTATGTAAACCAGTCCTGGATTTCTCAGCTTCCAGAATAGACAAATGTATTCCTGTAGAATGGCTATTGGTTCATCCTTAGTATACCAACCTTGCCGTTTCTGGAAATAACCAGTAAATTTGAAAATTCATTTTCTGCCTTATATGGAGAAACACAATCGCCAAATTTTAATGGGGTGTAGAAAATTTAAGCTTAAAATATACGAAAGTGAGCAAAATCAACGTTCAATCTTGAACGTTGTACAAAAATCTTAGAAATACCCATTTGACCAATTGGTTCTTTATCTTCTAAATAAGGCCGGTTTCATCTTCCTAGCTTTCGTAAAGAAGCAGTTTTTTCTTAAAACCCTAAAAATCGGACAAATTTAATTTTTATTCAAACTCTTGCAGGAAATTTTATCGGATGCATAGAAAGGAGTGGGCGAAGTTGGCGACAGCCCTGGGGGCCTCGCGTTGCATGTAGCTTGTACAAAAATGTAATAAATAGAAATGACAAAAATAAATGGAAAATGTTAATTTTTGTGGACAATAAAACTACAATATACTGTTTTTATCCTGCTCTAAATTCTACTTCAACCTTACAATTTGAACGAATATGTCATATATTTAGTATTTTAAATAAACCATGCGATAGTCTTCTGATTTTTGAAGCAAGCTATGAATCGTAACGAATTATTCGTTACGGAATAATAAAAGCTTGTTGTATCGAATTTCTGATTGATTATGATGTTGACTGTTGCAGAGTATTTGAAGAACGACATCGCCTCAACTCTGGACTATTCAAGAGAAGTGATAGAATTCAGCTCCAGGAAAAGCAGAGATAGACATTTTTAGGTGAGTGAAATGATTAAATATCATTTTATAATCAGTAATTATTATTATTTAAATTTGATAATGCTTTTGCTGAATATGCCTGAACATTTTGTATCGATTCACATTGATATTCCAAATTTAAAGAACGGATTGGCCAGTATTTAATCTAGACACTTTACCCCGGGTAAATATAAAAAGTAAAGTTCCCCGTGCGTGCCATGAAGACACATTTAGGGGATGTTGTGGTAATCAAACTTCACGGAGTTTGGGTAATGTCGTGAGCATCAATATACTAATACACGTATACGTATATCTGCATAACAGTAATATAACAATACCAATATTTTTAAATTGCCCCTTACCTCTAAGTGTAATTTGGTATAAATAACTATCATCTTAACAATGAAATAATATTAAGTATTATAGCCCCACTCTCTTACGGTCAAAGTACTACAAATTGTACTTACACTCTCGTTTTTGCTGGTACTTAATTTCCTGTTCCAACACTTTGTTCGGGATGGCTTGAGGATGAGTCAGAAATAATTCACACTTAGTTCGAAGAATGAGTAAGAGAAGCCGAAGATGCATTACGTAGATAAATTCAAAATATTTTTCAACAGATGAGTCTTCTTCAATACGCCGCCTTTTCTCACAAAAGAAAGAAAATAATATTTGTCGTTCAGACATTGTTTTTGGGTAACACTCACGCAGTAACAGTTTTTTTTATAAGATTTCACAAGCACTACCATTTCACTTACATTCCACAACAATCTCTTGACTGACAAACCATAGCTGCGAGAAGTTGAAATTGGTTATAACAATATAAGCTCTCATTACACCAATCCTGCCCCTCCACACGTGTCCATTGGACGATAATTTAAATTCGCTCATTATTTTGACTTTTATCTATAGCCAGGGGCGTAAATAACGCACCCGCAACCCCGCAGTGCGGGGGGCGCACGAGCTTCGGGGGCGCAGTAAAAATGATAAAATAAAAGACCGATAGTTCACGGAAGTTTTCCTTTCGGCGTTAAAATATATTTTCAACCAAAGATATTATATTTTTGTACCCCTACAATTGCAAAACAGAAACGTAGAAAGTGAATTACCAGATTAGAAGAAAACCTTCATTAGTTGAATAGTTCAAGTCATTGATTACGTCGCTGAAGAGTAGACGACAGGCAAGTAAGAGACTATTCCCTAGTGCCTAGTAGACGGTCGTCTAGATTTGATTCCTTGTTGGCAATTCAAGTCAATTTCCATTTAATCTTAAACTGCTTTTCAAAAATCATATGAACGCCAAAGAAAAATGCAGAAATAGCAGAAGCATCTGCATTATGAAAGTAGCGTCTTCATTCCATTTCGTCTTAATGTAAATCTTGAAACATGTAAATGTTGTTTCCACTTTCCAAAACTTGAAAAAATCCCAGTACATTTCTTGATGAGGCACGCAGCCTTCTAGAAAAATATGTATGATCTTAATGAGCCTGGAAATAATTTTGGAGTGTCAGAAAATGAAGCTAGAGAAATGGCCAAAACAAGGCAAATAGAAACATCAATTTCTACCAAACGGAAAAAAAAAGTAAAAAAAACTTCTTCGACGAACTGACAGAAGATGTTGGCTATCTCGACCCATTGGATTATTTTAAAGTAAGGATTTTATACCATGCTTCAGATATTCTAGAAACTCAGAGTATGAAACAAATCAAAGAAAGCTTCACATTTTTAAGCCCCACAGGTCTAATGGGGAACACTGCGACAGGCTGTTACTGGAATCCGCTACTAAGTTCTGGGAGAAATATGAACTATAGCCACAGAAATTGTTTGCTTTTGGAATATACTGTCAACTGATATCAAAAGAAGAAACATGTCGAACATCAGCGAAGTTGCAGAATTCCTCTTTATAGAAAACAAAATTCTGTCTAGTAACATTCCTGACGTAGCTATCACTGCTTACCTGTATATGCTGTATTTGACCCTACCTGTGACGTCTTCATCAGCTGAGAGGTCGTTTTACAAGCTAAAATTGATCAAAAATTACCTGAGAAGCACAATGACAAGAGTGAGATTGAGCGGACTGCCGTTGTTAAGCATCGAAAGCGATCAGGCTCAAAAACTGGTAATGGGCATTTAACAATATCGTAATTTGTAAAAGTGTATTTTTGTATGTAATTATCATGTACGTTTTTACAGTTTGTCTGATGTCTTAACCTTTCGTACTATTTTTTTCCACTGATTCAAATTACATGTATGTATTTTCATATTTTTGTATATCTAAAATAAATTTAAGCGTGAATTAATATTTTAGAAAAGAAAGCTTTTTTTAAGGAGTAGGGGCGCACAACTGAAAGTCGCGGGAGGGCACTGGGCGTGTTAGTTACGCTACCGTCTGTAGCCGCGTCTAGTTAACTAATCAAATGATCGTTTTAAGCAGCAGACAGGCATTTGTTGAATCTTCTCAACTTGAACACCGCTATCATTTCCTTGCACCAGCCCGACACCGGGATGCATCTGCACTACACCGAGTGTCAAAAGGTGAAGCGAACTGGACGGGGCTAACAAAGAGGACTGAATAAGTGTTTATTATTACGAAGAAGTCGGAAAAAGTACGTTCTACACGTATGTTAAGATGAAGTGAATGAAAGACTGCCAAAGTGAGCATAGTTGTCAAATTTCTTAGTAGCCTCCACACAGACTCAACAAAATGGTCAAAATCGGAGAGGTCAGGGATCAAGGATCTCCCTTATCGCACAACACTGTAGCAACCTTGCGTTCTGACGTCAGACGAGAAATTCTTACGTTGTTTAGTTAGGTCTGTTATGTTTGGTTCTATTACCATAAATACTCTCAAAAGTTATTATTTATGCCACGAGCACTAAACCTAGATAGCCTAACCTAACAACCTATGGCCGCGTGCACCAACGCCGATTATTTCGAAGTTCAGATGAACGAGATCAATTTTAATCCACTCTAAATTAACTTGGTTTAAAGATTTGCATTGCACCAACGAAAATCCACGTTCACTAAATTTCGTTCAACTGATCCGAGATTAATTTGTAAGGCTATACCTGATTGGTTGGCTAAAACAAATGACAATCAAGAACCCCACAGAGTAGTGTGATGTGTTAAAGTATCAACATGTAGGAGAAGAAAGTAATTCGGGCCGCAAACTTATCTGAATTTGAGAAATGTACTGATCAACCTTGTCGACCAGTACAAGGATGTAGTAGAGTGTAAAGAAATAATAATATTAAAAAGAACTGACAGCACAACACAAAAGGAGAATCTTCTTCTACGGGACTTCAATGCCTTACGAAATGCATTCGATTTTGAGAGAACAGCGTACGCTGAACCTCGCCCGCTCAATAAAGATATATTATTATTACTGTACTGTGGTAAGTATTTAGTATTTGAGTTTTTCATTTCTTAATTCTTATACATTTAAATTGTCGTGTCGTGTAAATAGCCAGTAACATGTATTTTCGTAAATTTATACAAAACATATTTCCAACACCATGTAGCAATATCGTAACATTGCTCTGTTCTAATTTACCTTGCACGTTCACGTAACATATGACATTTATTTTTATATATGTTTTGTGTTCTGGGATAGAAAGTACAGTATTTAGAAACATTACGACTTTGCACCACAGAACCATAAATTATTATTATTTTGGCAGTTTTTAGTTTACACAGTTATCGAATTATCAGCATTGTACATCCAACATCTCTAGCGTTTTCACGCCCTCGATATCACTTTCCGCTCTTTTTATATTAAAAAACAACTGCCTGCAGTCGAAGCGACAGTATCGTGAACCAGGATCAGACACCAAAACGGTGGCGGATGTCCGATCAGAAGATAAACTCGTTTTGATGTTCCTAGATCGCGATCAAGTGTTGAACCGTCTTCGTGCAATGGAGTTTTCCAGTTATCTTTCCCGATCCGAGTTTAAAATTTGATCTTCGTTAGGCATTTAGCCCCGGTGACGTCAGAACTCAAGGTTGCTCTAGTGTTGTCCAAAAAGGGAGACCCAGGGATCAACAGCTACCTGATTTGACATGGAATCACCCACTTGGTTGTATCTCGGTAACTCACAGTTCGGTCTGCTTTCGCGTTTGCAAAACCAGAACGTGTTTGTTTCGAATTAGGGTCGTGAGAAAACGGCAATATTTTTACATCAACTTGGAGGCTGTTTTTCACATCATTTGACAGCAATGACATCCACCGCACCACTTCCGGCCTAGGCATTCAGCCCTCCCCCCCCCCCCCACCAGAGAGAGAGAGCCGGAAACCAGGTAATTAAGGAGACTAATAATGTGAACCCAGTTTCCACAAATTGCAAGAAGATAAAAACTTTCACATCATTACTGATAATGTGGGTCAGAAATGGGGAATTTAGACTCCATGCCTTGCGTTCCTGTGGTCCGAGCTGGAATAAATTTTGCTCGAAGCAACAGTAATTTATCTGAATACCAGAGCTCTGAGGTTTGAACAATGCCTCGAGTGAGACCAGGAGGCTAATGCTGTGCATATTTCAAGTTTTATGCGAGGTTTTATGGGTCCTCTACCAATTAATTTATGTCGTTAATTAAATAATTTATTTTATCTACAGAGTGACTTCAAAGTCAGTGCCTGTTTTCCAGTCGCGACCATCGACGCAAGTGAGAGAGGATTACACAGTACAGATGTACATTATCTACATTCATCCCTTGATATTATTAGAGTAATTAAATCAAGATCAAGATTTCCGGTGGAAACACATGGCGGTTCGCATCCTGCTTTAAACTGTATGTCAAGTTCCGGTTAGCCTTTCTGTGCATAAAGTGGACTTAAAAGTAAATCAAACAAACGTAGCTCGCATGCAAGAGGATAAAGACGTTTTGAGGATCCTTGTTGGGAAAACTAATGGTAATACACCTGCAGTACCTCCAAGAAGAGTACTTGATTGTTGTGATCTATTATCTCTAATTAGGTCTTGATTACTAGTTTGGTTTCGGACTGTGAGCATCGAACACTGGTTTTATGAGATGTTTTTCTTGAATGTGAAATTCCTAATGTATGTGGTAAATCTAATTGAACGCCCTCCAATTGAATGCCTAACTGGACACACGTCGTCACAAAGTTAGTCCTCTACTCCCATTGTTGGGAACACGAGACTCAGTTTTAACTCTCAAGTCTTGCTGGGTAACAAAGCGAATTTCATAGCTTAAACAATGTTGTTTGAATCACACATGTATATTAATCCCCACATATAAGTTCACAAACAACATACTTGTTTGTGTCTGTTGCTCTAGGTCAGCCACTTAATGCCAGGAAGGATGAAAATATCAATGGATGATATTCAACGAACAACTTCACCCACAATTCATTGCGCCATAGTCCGCGTAAACAGATCAGATCCTGCGTTCAAACATGCCGGGTAAGCATTGTTCGTGTTATCTTTGCCGAAGGAATTCAAGATATGCTTATCGTGATTATATGAGGAATGAGTATCCTTTATACTTTTCAATACTCTGCAGAAACAGTGAGAAGTGTGTAAAGTGGTGAAATGCACATTTCTCTCGCCGTAAGAAGGCTTCTCATACGCTTCTTTAACACACGCAAATTTGTTTGTCCGGTTTCTTCCCAGAGTACACTGCGCGATGACGTCAAGTTGAATATTACTCATTCGTATAACATTTCAATCAGTACCAACTAAAACAAAAGAACATTCAAAATTCACGTTGTGCAATCGCAAGAAAGGCACAAAATTTTCTGTACGTAATTACACTCGCACTTTCGAAACTCATCGAAAAGGGGAGGAGAAAAAAAAACGAAACCTATTCTTGGACTTAGTTTTTAGGTACGATTTTATTTTTAAACTCAGTTCTTCTTTTGTTTTCTACCCATACCGGCTTAGGTAGAAATATACAGGCGGGTCCATTCGCGTGTTTTGGCGAACTAGAACTGTGACGTAATCAGTGGTAGGTAATGACACATTTTAGAATATTGATGTTCCGAAGTTCAATTAACGGCTTTACCTTCTAACTAAAGTTATCTGTGAGTAGTATAGAAACGCGATAACGTCAATCGCTATTTAATATTCGCAATTCATTTGCACGGGTTTTAATTAATTTGCAGGTACTTAGAATTCATTTGCATGTACTTAGAGTACTTTACATTTATGTATTTGCATGTTTATAACTTTTTATGAATATATATTTATTTATTTTATGAAAAATATGTATATAGAAGGTAATTAGAGGTACTAAACGCTATGCATATGTTTTTATATTCATTACTGCAAAGTATGTAATGTATGAAACTATAATAATTAATGTTTATGATATTGAAAATAAGTTTTCTATGGTTTATGAACCGCTATGAACGGTGGTAATGGCTGTAGGTACAGGTCCAATTACGATTGGGGACGGTCCCGGTACTCGAACCCGCGATATGTAATATTATTAATTAGTACTATGTAATAATGTATGTTATTATGGTATGAAAGACGATGGTTTCACACGCTAGACAGAATACTGTCTCCGAATCTCGACTCGGCTGTGAAGGTAGACAGAGAGAATGAATTAATATTCCGCGCAGGTAGAGGAGAAAGGAATTTAGGGAGTGTGCGTTCAAGGTCAAATGACGTCAGAACGTCAGAACAAAGGAAGAACCTGATTGACCAATCAGAGAACGCGTCGGTAGGTTTTCAGAACCGGTTTTTTCAAGGTTAACCAGTACGCAAGAACAGGGGAAAGCTATGCAATACCGTAGGGCAGGGGAGGGATTCAATCAGACAACAAAGGATGTCTGAGAATGCGCAGCAAGGGTCAAATCTCTGAAGCTATGCGGTTTCCGCCGCCAATTAATATTCCGCTCAGGTTTGCCTCCAAGGCACAGGACGCTTTAGCGCAGGTTTTTTTTATCTGTACTATGAAGAAGGGAGAGCTATTAGGGACGGGGCCTACAGTTTTCACCATTTGCTTTCATCACGGGGTAACGAACCTAGGACCCTTTGATTATTGATTTAGGTAGTAAATGTATGTTACTGTGTGCTATTTAACTTAATTTTGAGTTTATTTTTTTACCAAACTTTGACTTTATGTCAAACATTTTCACAGCTTATCCTTATTTTTAAAAAAATAACACTATTTGTACTATTCAGGCAACATTTTTTATTAAATTTTGGACTCGCAAAGATATTTTTACAACTTTTTAACTTATTATTTTACAATTTTATGTTAATTTTTTACCAAAATAACACTATTTGTACTATTCAAGCAACATTTTTTATTAAATTTTGGACCCACAAAGACATTTTTTTTCTACGTTTAACTTATTATTTTACAACTTTATATTAATTTTTTACCAAAATAACACTATTTGTACTAATCAGGCAACATTTTTTATTAAATTTTGGACTCACAAAGACATTTTTTCAACTTTTAACTTATTATTTTACAACTTTATATTAATTTTTTACCAAAATAACACTATTTGTACTAATCAGGCAACATTTTTTATTAAATTTTGGACTCACAAAGACATTTTTTCAACTTTTAATTTATTATTTACAAGTTTATGCCTCTTTTTTACTCAAATAACACAATTCTATCTGTTCAGGAAAGACTTTTAGTTATATTTTCGACACACAGATTGTGTGATCTCAATTTCTATCTGTTTATTTCACAAGTTTAGGCTTATTATTACCAAAATAACACAATTCTATCTGTTCAGGAAAGACTTTTAGTTATATTTTCGACACACAAAGTGTGAGTTTTCAATTTTTATCTGTTTATTTCACAAGTTTAGCCTAATATTTACTCAAATAACACAATTTATATTATTCAGGCACCATTTTTATTACATTTTGGACTCTCAAAGACACACACACACACACACACAGAGAGAGAGAGAGAGAGAGAGAGAGAGAGAGAGAGAGAGAGATTTTTTCCAAGTTTACAGGATTATTCTCTAGTTTACTCAAATAACACAATTTAGATGTGTTTTGAATTATATTTTGGATGCAAAAGTATGTTTTGACAAGTTCTACCCTTTTATTTTACAAGTTTAGGCTTATTATTACTCAAATAACACAATTTAATCCAGTCAGGAAGGATTTGTTATTATATTTTGGATGCACAAAGAGAGGTTTTCAACTTTTTTTATTGATTTTTTGCAGGGTATGTATTAATTTTTATTTATTTTGTTTTGTATCATATATACATTTACAAATTTTTAACTTAGAGTTTAGTATTTATTTAATTTTTTCAAAAACACTAAAAAAAAGTACTTTTAGCTAAAATTTAAGCCACAGAATATATTATTATTATTATTATTATTATTATTATTATTAGGGTTTACTGATTTCCACTATGCTATTTTTGGTTCTGTATTTCTATATGTATTTATTTAGGGCAGGTTACGCCTGCCACGTAGGAAAGTTTGTTTATTTTAGAGTTTGCTGAGTATTTTGTTACTGCTATACTAGGTAAAAGTTTTCTAAATATACCAGATAGAGCTCTATATACTTTTGTTTTTGCTATTTTGGAGATGATGCGATCAGCGCCACTCTCCATCTGCTTTTTATTTTATGTACCCAATATTATTTTGAGGCTTAGTGAATTCTAGAGCCTATTTATGCAGGAGAGAGGAGAGAGGACTTGAAAATTTTGATCTCAGACAACCCACAACTATTTGTCAGAGTATTTTAAAGGATATTTTATACTTATTATGTGCCACTAGAATATCAAAGCTGGCTTAATTTTTATGTCTTTAACGCATTTATTGTATTTCTAGCTAAGGCTTACTGGATAAAGTACACGAAATGTTTAACATTTCAACTATTTGCTTTTATACGAGGGCAATTTTTTAGTGTAACGAAAATTATGATGTGTCTATGAGGTCTGAAACCCCTTTACCGAGGGTCCATATTTGGACGCTTACTAATATTGTTTTTTCCCCTTACATATAACAATTTAACAATATAATTACAATACGAAGTTAACAGACGGCTTAGGGGCCTAGGTCCACTTTCCAAACTTTTTTACTATTCTAGAAGAATTATTTAGCTTCATAGCCTTTTTCAAGGTATTTTTGAAGTATTACTGGCTTCTTTGGGTGCATCAACACTTGGGTTATTTCCATTTGGTTTATTATACAATTTTTATTTTTTACTCTAAGATCAATATATGTCTCCGAGGACTAAAATACATTTATTGAAGCTAAAAGCTTAGGCTGTAACTAGGGACTTAGCATGTATATCGACAATTTATAGGACAACACGAACCTTACAAAGGATTATAGGTGACGTACGACCACACGCCAGAGCTTTGTTAATCTGCAAGAAGCAGTTGCAACTAATGCTATGAGGATATAATGTTAATTTTTCATTGTTTCACAAGGAGGCTATTTTTTACACAACCAATATTTGCTTTTTCAAGTAACTACATGTACCAGAAGCACACATGCCAACACTAACTAGATTTTGATTTATACTATCTCAGGTGCTAAATGTATCAAGAACACTGATTGTATATATTTTTGAGAATCCAACTATATCAGGATTTTTCTATGTAAGTATATTTTTATTGACTGGCTTATTTAACAGATCAAACAGAAAGACGGCAAAATTCACTAAATGTAGGTGATTGCATGAAAATAACTAGATCAAGAGGTGACCAACAGTGAGCTGAATGTGTATATATAGAGGGTTGCGCTCTATTATTCTCACCTTCGCTGGATTGGCGAAGGAACGCACTTGTGGGCGGTAGAACCTGAACGGGCTCCACCATGGCATCGGAGACTCGAAGCAGATGTTTTGGAGGATGAACCCAAGTAGGGTCATAGGCGCTACGACCAATTTGGTCATTGCTTTTTATATGAGGAACCAATTTGGCCCACTCCCAAAATTAACTTAGATTGCTTATAACTTATGAAATTTGAAGTCTGCACAAGATCCGATGACAAAATCTAAAATTGTAACAACCCTGCCAAGGACTTGAACCCTGGACAGATAGGTTAAAAGCCTAGCGCTATACAAACTAAGTTACCTGCATTTTTAAAAAGTTAGTTATGTTAAGAAATATATTGAAACACCTGAGAACACTCTTGGTCTGGTTCGACAGAGAAGGAGACAACATTTCCAAATTTTTACAGACTGGGTGTATTTTTCCACTATAGAGGCCTTCACTATATGTAATTTGAAACGCTAAAGTTCAGCTAGCTTCCAAAATTGAGGTAAAGATTGTGTTTGGCGAGATTAACAAGTTACACTTCTATCCAGTTACGGACAAATATAGCTAATACTTATGGATCCCACTGTACTAGCCAAGTTTTAGTAACATTTTCCTTTATGTTAGTACAAATATCAAAGAAATAGGTATATTTTATTTATAATTTGACAAAATGTACTAGTATTTAATTCACAAAGTTAGGTAAAAAAAACAGTATTTTTTAAAAATATTGTTACTGCCTTCAAATGTTATGTTATTTAGCCACTAACAACTGGTTTCCACTGCTTGGCATTCTTTAAATAGGAAAAGAAGAAATTATTTGTTTAGTATTTTTACTACTTTATATTTATTTAAGAAAACAATTCTACACTTTAACTTAATTTTAACAAATTGTTACTAATTTATATATCAAAGTTATGTTATTTAGAGTGCATAAAGGCGTATAAAGTTAATATTTGTACTTATCAGTTCAACTAACAATTATATTTTACACACAAAAGATACAGTTAAATTACTTGAATCAGAGAATAATATTTTACAGTAATTGATTCATTCAGCACTAGTCAGTACTTTTATGCATCAGAAAGTTTTCTTAATTTTCTATTACGCATGCTATTTTGGGCTATTCTTAAAATGTATTTCTAGGGCAAACTGGTTTCATTTTCTGCTTATAATGCAAAGTTGACAGTTTTCGCACAATGCATTGTACATTTGTTATATTCTCTACGTACAATCCAAATATTATGCTTATTTAATGTATAACTAACTAACTCTCTACCCTTCTTAAACCCGAAGTTTCATGGCTGCAGCAACACATGCCTTTCATCTGTCCCTGTCCTGAGCAAGATCTATATACTCCTTTCCTTCCCCACCAATTTCCTTTAGGTCCATCTCTACATTATCCCTCCATCTTTGTTTTGGTCTTCCTATTGATCTTTTACCATCAGGTTTCCCAACAAGAATCCTGTATACTCTTCTTTCCTCTCCCATTCGTACCACATGATCTACACACCTAAGTCTTCTTGATTTAATCATTCTAATAATATCTGGACATGAATACAAATTATGTACTTCTAATTTATGTAACCTTCTTCACTCATTTGTCTCCTCATCTGTTTTAGGCCCAAATATTTTCCTAAGGATCTTATTTTCAAATAGTCTCAATTTGTGTTCCTTTTTCAATCTAGGGAACCAGGTTTATTTACTGTATTTAACTTCTATTTTTTTGTAATTAACAAAAATTAAAAGCTTATACTGTAGTTATTATATCTTTTTCTATCAGTACACGCAGACAAACACATGTGTACACACTTTTATGTAAATAGATATGCCTTTTTCAATATTTTAGTATGAAGATTGCACTTTAGCTATTTAAGCAAGGGTAGGAAAGGTAGGATTTCTGAGAATTTGTTGTAGGATTTTGTTGTCCAAGTATAGATGAGACCTGAGCTGGGAGACTGTTTTGAACCTTTTCATGATAGTTTGCATGAGAACTGTATGCAAACTGAGCACTATTGACTGTGCATGCTTCTAAGTTTTGCTGTTATTTTACATCAAGTCTCTGAGACTGTAGTCAGTTTCCCTTTTCAAGTAGTTTTTATTGATTGTGTTTGTATATGTTTTGGGGACTTAGCAGTTTTATGTTATGAGGCAGTTTGTTGTAGAATATTTTTACATGATTGTTTTGAGATATTGAGTGTCTGCTGTTTTACTTGTAATTATTTTCCTTCTTGTGTTGTGTATTTGACAGGTTCAAAACAGTCTCCCAGCTCAGGTCTCATCTATACTTGGACAACAAAATCCTACAACAAATTCTCAGAAATCCTACCTTTCCTACCCTTGCTTAAATAGCTAAAGTGCAATCTTCATACTAAAATATTGAAAAAGGCATATCTATTTACATAAAAGTGTGTACACATGTGTTTGTCTGCGTGTACTGATAGAAAAAGATATAATAACTACAGTATAAGCTTTTAATTTTTGTTAATTACAAAAAAATAGAAGTTAAATACAGTAAATAAACCTGGTTCCCTAGATTGAAAAAGGAACACAAATTGAGACTATTTGAAAATAAGATCCTTAGGAAAATATTTGGGCCTAAAACAGATGAGGAGACAAATGAGTGGAGAAGGTTACATAAATTAGAAGTACATAATTTGTATTCATGTCCAGATATTATTAGAATGATTAAATCAAGAAGACCTTAGGTGTGTAGATCATGTGGTACGAATGGGAGAGGAAAGAAGAGTATACAGGATTCTTGTTGGGAAACCTGATGGTAAAAGATCAATAGGAAGACCAAAACAAAGATGGAGGGATAATGTAGAGATGGACCTAAAGGAAATTGGTGGGGAAGGAAAGGAGTATATAGATCTTGCTCAGGACAGGGACAGATGAAAGGCATGTGTTGCTGCAGCCATGAAACTTCGGGTTTAAGAAGGGTAGAGAGTTAGTTAGTTATACATTAAATAAGCATAATATTTGGATTGTACGTAGAGAATATAACAAATGTACAATGCATTGTGCGAAAACTGTCAACTTTGCATTATAAGCAGAAAATGAAACCAGTTTGCCCTAGAAATACATTTTAAGAATAGCCAAAATAGCATGCGTAATAGAAAATTAAGAAAACTTTCTGATGCATAAAAGTACTGACTAGTGCTGAATGAATCAATTACTGTAAAATATTATTCTCTGATTCAAGTAATTTAACTGTATCTTTTGTGTGTAAAATATAATTGTTAGTTGAACTGATAAGTACAAATATTAACTTTATACGCCTTTATGCACTCTAAATAACATAACTTTGATATATAAATTAGTAACAATTTGTTAAAATTAAGTTAAAGTGTAGAATTGTTTTCTTAAATAAATATAAAGTAGTAAAAATACTAAACAAATAATTTCTTCTTTTCCTATTTAAAGAATGCCAAGCAGTGGAAACCAGTTGTTAGTGGCTAAATAACATAACATTTGAAGGCAGTAACAATATTTTTAAAAAATACTGTTTTTTTTACCTAACTTTGTGAATTAAATACTAGTACATTTTGTCAAATTATAAATAAAATATACCTATTTCTTTGATATTTGTACTAACATAAAGGAAAATGTTACTAAAACTTGGCTAGTACAGTGGGATCCATAAGTATTAGCTATATTTGTCCGTAACTGGATAGAAGTGTAACTTGTTAATCTCGCCAAACACAATCTTTACCTCAATTTTGGAAGCTAGCTGAACTTTAGCGTTTCAAATTACATATAGTGAAGGCCTCTATAGTGGAAAAATACACCCAGTCTGTAAAAATTTGGAAATGTTGTCTCCTTCTCTGTCGAACCAGACCAAGAGTGTTCTCAGGTGTTTCAATATATTTCTTAACATAACTAACTTTTTAAAAATGCAGGTAACTTAGTTTGTATAGCGCTAGGCTTTTAACCTATCTGTCCAGGGTTCAAGTCCTTGGCAGGGTTGTTACAATTTTAGATTTTGTCATCGGATCTTGTGCAGACTTCAAATTTCATAAGTTATAAGCAATCTAAGTTAATTTTGGGAGTGGGCCAAATTGGTTCCTCATATAAAAAGCAATGACCAAATTGGTCGTAGCGCCTATGACCCTACTTGGGTTCATCCTCCAAAACATCTGCTTCGAGTCTCCGATGCCATGGTGGAGCCCGTTCAGGTTCTACCGCCCACAAGTGCGTTCCTTCGCCAATCCAGCGAAGGTGAGAATAATAGAGCGCAACCCCTCTATATATACACATTCAGCTCACTGTTGGTCACCTCTTGATCTAGTTATTTTCATGCAATCACCTACATTTAGTGAATTTTGCCGTCTTTCTGTTTGATCTGTTAAATAAGCCAGTCAATAAAAATATACTTACATAGAAAAATCCTGATATAGTTGGATTCTCAAAATATATACAATCAGTGTTCTTGATACATTTAGCACCTGAGATAGTATAAATCAAAATCTAGTTAGTGTTGGCATGTGTGCTTCTGGTACATGTAGTTACTTGAAAAAGCAAATATTGGTTGTGTAAAAAATAGCCTCCTTGTGAAACAATGAAAAATTAACATTATATCCTCATAGCATTAGTTGCAACTGCTTCTTGCAGATTAACAAAGCTCTGGCGTGTGGTCGTACGTCACCTATAATCCTTTGTAAGGTTCGTGTTGTCCTATAAATTGTCGATATACATGCTAAGTCCCTAGTTACAGCCTAAGCTTTTAGCTTCAATAAATGTATTTTAGTCCTCGGAGACATATATTGATCTTAGAGTAAAAAATAAAAATTGTATATAAACCAAATGGAAATAACCCAAGTGTTGATGCACCCAAAGAAGCCAGTAATACTTCAAAAATACCTTGAAAAAGGCTATGAAGCTAAATAATTCTTCTAGAATAGTAAAAAAGTTGGAAAGTGGACCTAGGCCCCTAAGCCGTCTGTTAACTTCGTATTGTAATTATATTGTTAAATTGTTATATGTAAGGGGAAAAAACAATATTAGTAAGCGTCCAAATATGGACCCTCGGTAAAGGGGTTTCAGACCTCATAGACACATCATAATTTTCGTTACACTAAAAAATTGCCCCTCGTATAAAAGCAAATAGTTGAAATGTTAAACATTTCGTGTACTTTATCCAGTAAGCCTTAGCTAGAAATACAATAAATGCGTTAAAGACATAAAAATTAAGCCAGCTTTGATATTCTAGTGGCACATAATAAGTATAAAATATCCTTTAAAATACTCTGACAAATAGTTGTGGGTTGTCTGAGATCAAAATTTTCAAGTCCTCTCTCCTCTCTCCTGCATAAATAGGCTCTAGAATTCACTAAGCCTCAAAATAATATTGGGTACATAAAATAAAAAAGCAGATGGAGAGTGGCGCTGATCGCATCATCTCCAAAATAGCAAAAACAAAAGTATATAGAGCTCTATCTGGTAT
>NC_139229.1:101206908-101627593 GCF_977018435.1 Lepisma saccharinum
ATTGACTGTGCATGCTTCTAAGTTTTGCTGTTATTTTACATCAAGTCTCTGAGACTGTAGTCAGTTTCCCTTTTCAAGTAGTTTTTATTGATTGTGTTTGTATATGTTTTGGGGACTTAGCAGTTTTATGTTATGAGGCAGTTTGTTGTAGAATATTTTTACATGATTGTTTTGAGATATTGAGTGTCTGCTGTTTTACTTGTAATTATTTTCCTTCTTGTGTTGTGTATTTGACAGGTTCAAAACAGTCTCCCAGCTCAGGTCTCATCTATACTTGGACAACAAAATCCTACAACAAATTCTCAGAAATCCTACCTTTCCTACCCTTGCTTAAATAGCTAAAGTGCAATCTTCATACTAAAATATTGAAAAAGGCATATCTATTTACATAAAAGTGTGTACACATGTGTTTGTCTGCGTGTACTGATAGAAAAAGATATAATAACTACAGTATAAGCTTTTAATTTTTGTTAATTACAAAAAAATAGAAGTTAAATACAGTAAATAAACCTGGTTCCCTAGATTGAAAAAGGAACACAAATTGAGACTATTTGAAAATAAGATCCTTAGGAAAATATTTGGGCCTAAAACAGATGAGGAGACAAATGAGTGGAGAAGGTTACATAAATTAGAAGTACATAATTTGTATTCATGTCCAGATATTATTAGAATGATTAAATCAAGAAGACTTAGGTGTGTAGATCATGTGGTACGAATGGGAGAGGAAAGAAGAGTATACAGGATTCTTGTTGGGAAACCTGATGGTAAAAGATCAATAGGAAGACCAAAACAAAGATGGAGGGATAATGTAGAGATGGACCTAAAGGAAATTGGTGGGGAAGGAAAGGAGTATATAGATCTTGCTCAGGACAGGGACAGATGAAAGGCATGTGTTGCTGCAGCCATGAAACTTCGGGTTTAAGAAGGGTAGAGAGTTAGTTAGTTATACATTAAATAAGCATAATATTTGGATTGTACGTAGAGAATATAACAAATGTACAATGCATTGTGCGAAAACTGTCAACTTTGCATTATAAGCAGAAAATGAAACCAGTTTGCCCTAGAAATACATTTTAAGAATAGCCCAAAATAGCATGCGTAATAGAAAATTAAGAAAACTTTCTGATGCATAAAAGTACTGACTAGTGCTGAATGAATCAATTACTGTAAAATATTATTCTCTGATTCAAGTAATTTAACTGTATCTTTTGTGTGTAAAATATAATTGTTAGTTGAACTGATAAGTACAAATATTAACTTTATACGCCTTTATGCACTCTAAATAACATAACTTTGATATATAAATTAGTAACAATTTGTTAAAATTAAGTTAAAGTGTAGAATTGTTTTCTTAAATAAATATAAAGTAGTAAAAATACTAAACAAATAATTTCTTCTTTTCCTATTTAAAGAATGCCAAGCAGTGGAAACCAGTTGTTAGTGGCTAAATAACATAACATTTGAAGGCAGTAACAATATTTTTAAAAAATACTGTTTTTTTTACCTAACTTTGTGAATTAAATACTAGTACATTTTGTCAAATTATAAATAAAATATACCTATTTCTTTGATATTTGTACTAACATAAAGGAAAATGTTACTAAAACTTGGCTAGTACAGTGGGATCCATAAGTATTAGCTATATTTGTCCGTAACTGGATAGAAGTGTAACTTGTTAATCTCGCCAAACACAATCTTTACCTCAATTTTGGAAGCTAGCTGAACTTTAGCGTTTCAAATTACATATAGTGAAGGCCTCTATAGTGGAAAAATACACCCAGTCTGTAAAAATTTGGAAATGTTGTCTCCTTCTCTGTCGAACCAGACCAAGAGTGTTCTCAGGTGTTTCAATATATTTCTTAACATAACTAACTTTTTAAAAATGCAGGTAACTTAGTTTGTATAGCGCTAGGCTTTTAACCTATCTGTCCAGGGTTCAAGTCCTTGGCAGGGTTGTTACAATTTTAGATTTTGTCATCGGATCTTGTGCAGACTTCAAATTTCATAAGTTATAAGCAATCTAAGTTAATTTTGGGAGTGGGCCAAATTGGTTCCTCATATAAAAAGCAATGACCAAATTGGTCGTAGCGCCTATGACCCTACTTGGGTTCATCCTCCAAAACATCTGCTTCGAGTCTCCGATGCCATGGTGGAGCCCGTTCAGGTTCTACCGCCCACAAGTGCGTTCCTTCGCCAATCCAGCGAAGGTGAGAATAATAGAGCGCAACCCTCTATATATACACATTCAGCTCACTGTTGGTCACCTCTTGATCTAGTTATTTTCATGCAATCACCTACATTTAGTGAATTTTGCCGTCTTTCTGTTTGATCTGTTAAATAAGCCAGTCAATAAAAATATACTTACATAGAAAAATCCTGATATAGTTGGATTCTCAAAAATATATACAATCAGTGTTCTTGATACATTTAGCACCTGAGATAGTATAAATCAAAATCTAGTTAGTGTTGGCATGTGTGCTTCTGGTACATGTAGTTACTTGAAAAAGCAAATATTGGTTGTGTAAAAAATAGCCTCCTTGTGAAACAATGAAAAATTAACATTATATCCTCATAGCATTAGTTGCAACTGCTTCTTGCAGATTAACAAAGCTCTGGCGTGTGGTCGTACGTCACCTATAATCCTTTGTAAGGTTCGTGTTGTCCTATAAATTGTCGATATACATGCTAAGTCCCTAGTTACAGCCTAAGCTTTTAGCTTCAATAAATGTATTTTAGTCCTCGGAGACATATATTGATCTTAGAGTAAAAAATAAAAATTGTATAATAAACCAAATGGAAATAACCCAAGTGTTGATGCACCCAAAGAAGCCAGTAATACTTCAAAAATACCTTGAAAAAGGCTATGAAGCTAAATAATTCTTCTAGAATAGTAAAAAAGTTTGGAAAGTGGACCTAGGCCCCTAAGCCGTCTGTTAACTTCGTATTGTAATTATATTGTTAAATTGTTATATGTAAGGGGAAAAAACAATATTAGTAAGCGTCCAAATATGGACCCTCGGTAAAGGGGTTTCAGACCTCATAGACACATCATAATTTTCGTTACACTAAAAAATTGCCCTCGTATAAAAGCAAATAGTTGAAATGTTAAACATTTCGTGTACTTTATCCAGTAAGCCTTAGCTAGAAATACAATAAATGCGTTAAAGACATAAAAATTAAGCCAGCTTTGATATTCTAGTGGCACATAATAAGTATAAAATATCCTTTAAAATACTCTGACAAATAGTTGTGGGTTGTCTGAGATCAAAATTTTCAAGTCCTCTCTCCTCTCTCCTGCATAAATAGGCTCTAGAATTCACTAAGCCTCAAAATAATATTGGGTACATAAAATAAAAAGCAGATGGAGAGTGGCGCTGATCGCATCATCTCCAAAATAGCAAAAACAAAAGTATATAGAGCTCTATCTGGTATATTTAGAAAACTTTTACCTAGTATAGCAGTAACAAAATACTCAGCAAACTCTAAAATAAACAAACTTTCCTACGTGGCAGGCGTAACCTGCCCTAAATAAATACATATAGAAATACAGAACCAAAAATAGCATAGTGGAAATCAGTAAACCCTAATAATAATAATAATAATAATAATAATAATAATATATTCTGTGGCTTAAATTTTAGCTAAAAGTACTTTTTTTTAGTGTTTTTGAAAAAATTAAATAAATACTAAACTCTAAGTTAAAAATTTGTAAATGTATATATGATACAAAACAAAATAAATAAAAATTAATACATACCCTGCAAAAAATCAATAAAAAAAGTTGAAAACCTCTCTTTGTGCATCCAAAATATAATAACAAATCCTTCCTGACTGGATTAAATTGTGTTATTTGAGTAATAATAAGCCTAAACTTGTAAAATAAAAGGGTAGAACTTGTCAAAACATACTTTTGCATCCAAAATATAATTCAAAACACATCTAAATTGTGTTATTTGAGTAAACTAGAGAATAATCCTGTAAACTTGGAAAAAATCTCTCTCTCTCTCTCTCTCTCTCTCTCTCTCTCTCTCTCTGTGTGTGTGTGTGTGTGTGTGTCTTTGAGAGTCCAAAATGTAATAAAAATGGTGCCTGAATAATATAAATTGTGTTATTTGAGTAAATATTAGGCTAAACTTGTGAAATAAACAGATAAAAATTGAAAACTCACACTTTGTGTGTCGAAAATATAACTAAAAGTCTTTCCTGAACAGATAGAATTGTGTTATTTTGGTAATAATAAGCCTAAACTTGTAAAATAAACAGATAGAAATTGAGATCACACACTCTGTGTGTCGAAAATGCGACTAAAAGTCTTTCCTGAACAGATTGAATTGTGTTATTTTGGTAATAATAAGCCTAAACTTGTGAAATAAACAGATAGAAATTGAGATCACACAATCTGTGTGTCGAAAATATAACTAAAAGTCTTTCCTGAACAGATAGAATTGTGTTATTTGAGTAAAAAAGAGGCATAAACTTGTAAATAATAAATTAAAAGTTGAAAAAATGTCTTTGTGAGTCCAAAATTTAATAAAAAATGTTGCCTGATTAGTACAAATAGTGTTATTTTGGTAAAAAATTAATATAAAGTTGTAAAATAATAAGTTAAAAGTTGAAAAAATGTCTTTGTGAGTCCAAAATTTAATAAAAAATGTTGCCTGATTAGTACAAATAGTGTTATTTTGGTAAAAAATTAATATAAAGTTGTAAAATAATAAGTTAAACGTAGAAAAAAAATGTCTTTGTGGGTCCAAAATTTAATAAAAAATGTTGCTTGAATAGTACAAATAGTGTTATTTTGGTAAAAAATTAACATAAAATTGTAAAATAATAAGTTAAAAAGTTGTAAAAATATCTTTGCGAGTCCAAAATTTAATAAAAAATGTTGCCTGAATAGTACAAATAGTGTTATTTTTTTAAAAATAAGGATAAGCTGTGAAAATGTTTGACATAAAGTCAAAGTTTGGTAAAAAAATAAACTCAAAATTAAGTTAAATAGCACACAGTAACATACATTTACTACCTAAATCAATAATCAAAGGGTCCTAGGTTCGTTACCCCGTGATGAAAGCAAATGGTGAAAACTGTAGGCCCCGTCCCTAATAGCTCTCCCTTCTTCATAGTACAGATAAAAAAAACCTGCGCTAAAGCGTCCTGTGCCTTGGAGGCAAACCTGAGCGGAATATTAATTGGCGGCGGAAACCGCATAGCTTCAGAGATTTGACCCTTGCTGCGCATTCTCAGACATCCTTTGTTGTCTGATTGAATCCCTCCCCTGCCCTACAGTATTGCATAGCTTTCCCCTGTTCTTGCGTACTGGTTAACCTTGAAAAAACCGGTTCTGAAAACCTACCGACGCGTTCTCTGATTGGTCAATCAGGTTCTTCCTTTGTTCTGACGTTCTGACGTCATTTGACCTTGAACGCACACTCCCTAAATTCCTTTCTCCTCTACCTGCGCGGAATATTAATTCATTCTCTCTGTCTACCTTCACAGCCGAGTCGAGATTCGGAGACAGTATTCTGTCTAGCGTGTGAAACCATCGTCTTTCATACCATAATAACATACATTATTACATAGTACTAATTAATAATATTACATATCGCGGGTTCGAGTACCGGGACCGTCCCCAATCGTAATTGGACCTGTACCTACAGCCATTACCACCGTTCATAGCGGTTCATAAACCATAGAAAACTTATTTTCAATATCATAAACATTAATTATTATAGTTTCATACATTACATACTTTGCAGTAATGAATATAAAAACATATGCATAGCGTTTAGTACCTCTAATTACCTTCTATATACATATTTTTCATAAAATAAATAAATATATATTCATAAAAAGTTATAAACATGCAAATACATAAATGTAAAGTACTCTAAGTACATGCAAATGAATTCTAAGTACCTGCAAATTAATTAAAACCCGTGCAAATGAATTGCGAATATTAAATAGCGATTGACGTTATCGCGTTTCTATACTACTTCTGTGATGTTATTAACATTATTGGAAGTAACAAACGTTGACATATAGTAACAATTCAAGTCTATGAAACCTTAAATATGCAGGTTCGTAGTTCGTACACCTTGTGCAATGGCCTCGTCCAGCGTTAGACGTATCATGCTTCAACACCCAGAGAGACAACTGCTGTCCAATCCAATTTGCCTCTGCTTTGAGCACCGAGGATAAATTCGCATTTGCCGAACTCCCAGGCGATTTGAATCACATGACGTCACTTTCGGCCGTGGGAACGCGCGGCTCTTCGCACCTAATTAGTGATTTATGAAAATAAATCACGTTTTCCGCTTCATAGCATTTTGAAAATTGCTCTATATGTTAATGAGTTGTAAAAAATGTTATATTATCAATACCGATTCTAGTGAATATTTAAGTAGCGATTTAATTAATTTTCTATGGCTAACTACTGTTTCTATTTCATCGATTACAGCATCAACAAATCATTTATGTAACTGACTGATGTGGATTACAAAAATGTACAATGTGTTTCAAGATCTGTGAATAAAATTTGGAATGATGTTCTGCTGATAACACAAACGAAAAGTATTCATGGAATTTTAGTACGTCAACGGGTTAATTTATACGGTTGGCAATTATCTCCTGATGATTGTCTTAATTTTAGTGACATTACAATGATTCTCTATTAGGATGCATTGTTAATGGGGCTTCATCCATTGTGTAGAGAGCTTTTAGTACTCAAGGGCCACAAGAATCTGCTCAAATTTGGCAACATACAGACACGAAGAGAAACACATCATAGATAGCATGATGCATGTATGGCAGAAATATACATTATATACAATATGTATTTCCGGGTGCATCCGAACCAAGTGTCTCAGAAATATTATTATTGTTATTGTTAATAATAATAATAATAATGAAAATTCAACCATAAGCATTGATCAAAGTAGCATGTTAACCTAGCCTCCCAACAATTCTCTCAGTTTACAATACCAGCAATCAATTCGAATACAAAAGTAAGATATAATAAATTCTAAAGGGAATTCGTAGGACCGTTATCTGCACACAACCAAAAAGATCGCATGAGTAGGAAATATCACAGGCCATTGAAATTGAACGCGCCTATTAATTTCAAATCATTTCTGAGAGCCTCTGTTACAACTTGAGGTGCAAATGAAACAGCACTTCTTTGAAGAACCAGTGCGTATACATTCGTTTCGTCTGCGTTTTCCGTGTTATTTTTGCCTATCATAATTAAATGCTTCGGTTTCAGCACAGCTTCACCTTTGTTATAGTTCCTGGAATTCACATCGCATTCGCAATATTTAAAAATATCATGCAATTTAAACCTTTTTTTCCATTTCAGCCATGACAACACGCTGCTATTACGTACTCTTTAAATTGAAATAATTTTATTATAATTATATTAAATTAAAATAATATTAAGTAAAATATACAAATTAATTAGAATTGGAGGAGGCCTCCCTGATGGCGTAGTGATAACGTCGTAGCCTTGTAATCAAGGAGTCCCGGGTTAGATCTGCAGATCTAGTCTCAATTAGCCTATCTGTGCATAAAGCGGAATTAAAGGAACAAATTCAATCAATAAATTAATATTGTCATTATTTCATGAATAGGTAAAAATACGATATAAGAATAGAGATATAACAACACGTAATCATTATCTAGCTTACGTGTAGTTAAGATCGCCAAAATTTGTATAAAAACAACTGCCCTGCCAAGGAAATTATGTTAAACTAGCTGATTACCAGGCGTTGCCCGGGTATTTATTTATCCCAATCTTGTATTAGACAGGAAAATAATGAATTCTAACTATAGTGTAAAATGTAACTAATTTTTAATGTGATCGTGAATGTCACCAATTAGCTTAGCGACTCCGAAAACTATGGATTCGACACTAATCTAGGTAATTTGTGGCATTTTATTTTTCACCCCCTCTCACCCCCCATGCCGATAGGTGATTAATTTGAAGTTGAACCGCATTGGGAGTGTCACGAAAACTATGAATTCCACACGTTTTCACAACACAAAATCATATCAGCCTGAATGTTAGACAACCGGAGAAACACTATCGTTGTGCGGGATTGCATAGAGTCACGGATGTCTGTTTGTGAAGAATTTAATATCGGTCGTTTTCGATTATTTTTACATGTCACCCCCTTTCCACCCCACCCCTAGGGGTGCCCTAGGTGTCTTAACCCACAAAGTATTCTTTCCAGATTGCAAGTGATACGTGTACCAACTTTGGTTGAAATTGCTCCAGGCGTTCGAGAGTTATGCCAGAACAAACAAACATACACACCCACACGCACACATTCATTTTTATATATATAGAAGATGATAGATACAGAATTGAATATTTATCGAATAACAAAAAATAATATTAAATCCATTTGACGCAAAGTAAAGTTCTTGATTAATATTTATGCATATTACTATAAACTGTAGTGTCCGTGAACCTTCTTAGGGACTGTCAATTCAAAGAAGTATGATCCCAATCTAATAGGCTTCCAGTAAGTTCGGAGGAAGTAAATAACCCTCGATTATACAAGACATGCTAAACAAGTGTATAATCATTCGTTTTAATTTTGTCCTATATGATTTCCTCTCTCTCCTCTCTACATCTGCTTCTTTTAAACTATTTCTATTTCACGATGACCTGTGATCATCACGTAACTGGATTTTACATTTATATCTTCATTTGTGTGTGTGTGTGTGTGTGTGTGTGTGTACCAAGTGAGAACACAATTTTGTGGTTACGCCTCTCTTTGGGGAAATTTTCAGTACCCTCCCATTGGGGAAAGGGAGGGGGGAAATATATCATCTTTTCATGGCAGACTTTTCGGATGGAGAGATACTTACAATCTGGAGAGCAATTCCGAGACAAACGAGCAGAAAAAATGCATTTCTCAAAACCCTACTCCCATACAGCTCCTGTGAACGACGGAGAGCAACCTGATTGCCGAAAAAAACAGGATGTGAAATATTAGCTACGTAGTTGACCGAAAAATTATATTGGGGGAAAAACTGGGAAAGGCTTTACGTCTACATTTTCCCGTTCTAAGTTCCAGGCGAGAGTAATGAGTAAGGGGGGTTGTGATGAAGGACATGTCCCTTGAAATATTCCGGATATGTGCTTACTCAAATTAACGCTGTTGAAATAATCACCAAACGAATACTCTAGA
The DNA here is from genome assembly GCF_977018435.1 of Lepisma saccharinum. Classification (NCBI taxonomy): domain Eukaryota; kingdom Metazoa; phylum Arthropoda; class Insecta; order Zygentoma; family Lepismatidae; genus Lepisma; species Lepisma saccharinum. Next base: position 101,216,103 of record NC_139229.1, read on the forward strand.
ATTATTTCCAGCAAAGCATGGAAACCTTTTTGTAGTTCTAGTGCTACGTCACACTTTACTTCGAAAAAGATATCACTAGTGAAAGAAACAGATGGATGGAAAGTATTCACATGTAGCTCTTTGGGAGCTTTCAGACCAAAGCGATTCGCTACAAGATATAAGGGCCTTATCAGTCTACAAGCAAGCATCAGCGGCGGCGATTGAGTTTCAAACCCGGGGGGGGGGGCAAGGTGCCAAAACCAAGGTTGTTAAAGGTCCAGGAATCCATAAATTCTAATGGGTTCAATTGGGTTCCGTTGTAGGACCGGAATCTTTTTTCTCGCACAATTTAAATTCGGTCCACGGTGCGTATTGTTACATTGAAAAACGGTTCCTGGACCGTATTTAAATTGATCCTGGAATAAAGATTCTTGGACCGTATTTAAATTGATCTGGTAAAAAGGTCCCTGGACCGAATTGAAATACTTTACAGATATAAAGGTTCTTTACGGTCCAGAACCCATTTACGCTTCCTGATTTTCTCTCCTGGACCGGAATTGAATTTATTTAAAATTCATGGACCTTTAACAACTCTTGCCAAAACTGGGGGGCAAAGACAGTATATTTCCCTTTGTATATAAGGTTTAGCATAGTTCGGGGGCAAATGTTACGACACGTTGGGGTGGGCAAATGCCCCCTCGCCCCCCTAATCGCCGCCACTTGCAAGTATTGACTGCAAATGCTACAACAACAGGCCGAAGCGACACGATTAACGTCATTAACAAAACGGCCAGTCCAAGCGACACGCAAGCGACAAGCGACATGTGCAGCGTGTCGTGTAGTTTCGTTTCGAAAGGTTGCTGAGAGACTTTCAGACCGAAGCGACACGCTACAGGCGACAAGTGGCACGTGTCGATTGGAAGCGAACCTTCAGAAATCGATGCAACCCTTTGAAGCCGAAGCGAAAATAATCTACGCAATTATATTCATTTGTAAAAAAATAGCACCAGATTTAACGCACAGGAAAGGAACCATTTCTGAATAATCATGTCATTTCGTTTACATTACCTTCGTTCTTGAGTAAGTTTTTGTTTTAAGTCCACTTTATGCACAGATAAGCTAATTGGAACTGGACCTCCAATTTAAAGTAGGATGCTAATCGTTACCACTACGCCATGGAGGAGGCCCTTAACATCGTTCTTGCAGTATGTAGGATTAAAGGTAAAAGTTCGAGAACAGCGTTTAGCTTAAGGCCGTACTAAAGGCAATTTTGTGGTAATTTTTCGATAACAGATGGCAGCACCGTTTGCCATGGCAACCGAGGACCATGTTACCAGATCTCCGCGTAATCAAGGTAGATACATACAGTTTGGTCGATTAGGGTACTCCTTGATGGGATATGACGTCACGTTGGTTAGCAGATTTTATTGAAAAATGTAAGTAGATGTGGAGCAACGTAATTGTTTATCATGAGATTTTAGTTGTATGTTCTTATTGAAAAAAAATACAACAATTTATCAGCAATGGAAGATAGTAATATTTATTTCTACAATATTAATCACAGTGTAGGTAAGATGTAGCCATATTATCATTATTATTTAATTTCTTTGCTGATTAATTCTGGCTAGATTTTTTAAATGTAGAAAACTTGTGGACTGGAAACTACATAGACCTATAAAAGTGGGTGCGGAGATTTTGCACCGCGTAGAATTTGTGCCTGGATGGATTTTTCGTTAAGTGTTGCCAACCCCACTTACACTCCTTTACCTGTTCTACTTATTTTTTCTACGAATAGGGTAAGCCAATAGAAAAACACCTGTCACTTTTCCATACAAATAGAATAGAACTACACCTTTCACTTTCCCTGCGAATAGTAAAACACCTGTCACTTTTCCATACGAATAGACGACATGTCAAGATGTGCGCTTCATTGGCACATCTCCCAGTTACTGATATCGAAGCTAGGTTCCTTGCAATCATGGAGGATTCGCCGCAAAGCGACAAGATTACACAGTTCAACGATTATTTAGTTGATATATGGCTTGACAACATAAAATTCCTCTGTGGAATTGCCACAACCAACGCCACAGAACTAACAACAGTGTTGAGGGATGGCATCGAAAGTTAAATTCTTCCATCGGTAAGTTGAAAGAAGATGCATGACATAAGACGAATGTACTGAAGGATATTGAGTTAGGCGTAGTTCGTGGAAAGCAACGAAAGTGTGCCGTCAGTTTGGATCAAAGGATAAGGAACATTCTACAGGATTATGAAAAATCAGGGGACTTGAGGAGGAGATGTCTTCGAAGCTTAGGGTATGTACAAAGATTTGGATAATGTTTGTCATGTGTTTCATAATGTACTTTCTATATAATGTAGAATGTAATGTACTTTCCGTAATTGTAGAATGACCAATGATCAATGTTATGTAACGAAATTATGTTAACAATTATAATTTCTAATTGTATGTAACTTGGAAATATAAGCAACAAGTATGATTCCGCATTGGTATGTGTTTATTTATTATTTTCGACGATTTAGGGTATTTGATTTCAGGTTGGCAACAATGCGTCTTCGGGGCAACTTCCTCATTCATCACGGTGTTTCCACGTTTTTTTTTTTGTTTTTTTTTTGTCGGCGGAAGTTACAATGGCGCAAGTTCCACCAGTTTCGAGTGGGGGGTGCACTATTGTCATTAGATTCTACTGATTACAGCTATTCGTTTCTCCTGCATATAGTTATTATAAAATATAATTTAACTAGTTATCTTCCAGTCAGTGGCGTGCCCAGGGGGGGATTGGTGGGGGTTAAAACCCCCCCCATTGGTTTCGTCATTTAAAAAAATTCAAAGCAGAAATACATTTTATTTCATAAATCGCCAATATTGTAAAATGTTTACATTTGGCAATTAGAAATGTATTACTTTTGATAATATTGGAGTTGAGTTACAGCAATGCACAAGCATTCATTCATTCCTTAGTCACTGAAAAGGAAGTAGAATTTCCTTCTCAGTATGGTCAAGAAAAGAGCCGCAACCCTTGGAATGCGAACTGAAGGAATCCCTCCTCCCCTTTCTTTCACCCACGATGACCCTCTTAGGAGAATGACCCTCCCTTTCCTGTTACGACAGTGCTGCTAACTTCCCTTTTCTTTCTTTCCCCTTCTTATACCATTTATGCCAGCAGAGCAAAGTTCTGTTAGATTTGAATCACTACAATTAGTAGGCAAAGTAAGTCAAAATCTTATTTCGCACCTGGATGCATATTTATTTCAAAATATCAATAATTATAATAATAATAATAATTGTTGCAGGCAGTAGCGAGGCATGGTTTTACGAAGGAGGCAAGCGATGTTTTGTACAATAGCATGCCGGGAGGGAGGGAGGGATGCGTTATATAGCGCAACTGGCCCAGTCAGTTTCATAAACAAAATAAAAGCAATTAATGTGCCAAAATATTATACGTTTTACTCTTGTGCTCTTTACAAATTAGATATTTTTTTCTCAACCAATTTCCAGCCTTCAGTTTATTGAATTTTCTTGTAACATGTGTGAAAGATCTCACTTGAATTTGTGCGTAAATAATTAAGCAGTTGCCAACACTACTGACACTACTGGTTGCTGTCAACACTGGTGACGTAATTTGAGCTGGACCAAGTTGGATGCATGTTTCAGACATTCGACCGCCCGGTATCTTTGTCCCAAGTCCTGGTGTTCTCTGGGGTTGTAGCGAGTTGCAGTCTGCAAGGTAGCAAGTTGAAGTGGTTGTGTTGTGTGTTACGTTTCTGCGTGTGTAATAGATTTTTGACGTGGAACTAAAGATGGATAGAGAAAAGAGGAGAAATACGTATTAGATTATTTAAAAAAGAAACAAAAAATGGAAGTTGAAGCTTCACCTTCCACAAATAGAACGTCAGAAAAGGTCGATTTAAGTTCAGAGGAATTCCATCCGAATTGCGAGAGTGAAACGTGCGAACTTTCAGACTCTTGATATTCAACAAGAAGGCATAACAGAAGATATTGCAAACCTTGTTGCAACATTATGTCAAGGAACTGTCGAGGTAAGTGACGTTCATTATTTGATAGCAGATATATCCATAGACGGATTTAGAATTGTTTTTCTGGGAGGGCACAGCATGTGCTGTAAGCATACAATCGTGTGTGTGCAGGGGAGGGGGGTACCCGCGTGTGTATGTCTGGAAGACGTGTGTAGGATGTCACCCTATATCACCAATAAACTTTCGCAGGGCGAGAGAACATGAGGATGAACAAGTTCCCTCAATGATTTCAGGGGCCTCACCGATGGTGGTGTAATCAAAGAGGTCCTGGGTTTGATCCCCTGTGAAGGTGCATTGCACAGTGGTACGTATCCCGATTTAAACTTTAAGTCCAGTCCCGATTAACGTATCTGAATATAAAATGGACTTTACAATCATTTACTTTTTGTTTTGTTCACGAACCCTCGAAAAACGATAGATCCACCAAGGCATTTGAAACCCTGGCATCGGAGCAGTGGCACTAGTGTCGCTAGTTAAAGTAACGGGGAAGCCTGTGGTTCACGTATTTTCCGAGGTCCCAGAAAGCTTGGTGCTACTATACAGTGTATATGTATGCAACCACATTATAAAATCAGTTTTATTATTTTGTAGGAAAGGGATAAAATTTGTATTACGACACGGGATAGACTAGATAGGCATCCTATTAACTGTAAATATTCCTTACAAATCTTCTGAATATTTCTCTTATACAAACGCAACAAATACAATAAGTAATATACGTGTGCAGTAATAAATTCATTTTCTGAAAGCATCTTTTCTGGCATCAGTGGTCGAAGTAGGTGATGCTGCCTCCAGTTAAGAAAGTTTCACAAATCATACCCCCAATTAGAATAATTTTCATATTGAGCATCCTCCACCTACTGTATTGTCTCCATGTTGATCCATACAAGGATGTACCCCATCGTATTTCCAAAATCGATCAAATATCCCCTCCCTTTTCGGCTACGAATTTCTATTTCGAGCACTGTCTGGCAAGATTTTGTCGGGCTCAGTGACAGATCCTGTGGTGCGGTACTGGGCTTCGGAGGGGAAGGGGGGAGTGGCCCCTTCAACAGTTGGTTTCGCAGTTCCATAACGTTAACATTATACACAATTCCTCTCCATAGACCTAATATGAAAATGAATATGACACATTAATGACACTGTAGTAGAAAATGTTAATTACTGAAGGGGTTCGTATTTGTTTATCGACTGTCAAACAAATGTTTTGACCAATAATATAATAATACAATGCCAAAAATGTACACAATATTTAGCAAATCCATCTCCACAACAAGTACAATGTTGATTGAATTGATGTTTTAAATCCACTTTATGCACAGTAAGGCTAATAGGGACTGGGCCTAAAGTTTAAAGTGAGACCCGAACCACTATTAGCCTCCACCGGGTGGGTATTGAACCTGGAACACCTTGATTACAAGGCGACGACGCTCACACTGAAATGAAACTGTGGTATCGTCATCTTGCAGCAATGCAAAGACGTCCAGTAAATGCTCTTGAAGCAATTGATATATGCATTGAAGTAATATTTCCCTGGGTAAACACACGTTTGCGCATATTATGTACAATCCCGGTAACAACAACATCAAATGATAAATCATTCTCAACTTTGAGGCGTTGAAGACCTATCTTCGAAATACCATTTGCGAAGAAAGATTAAATGGGTTAGCTGCTCTGAACATTCACTGGGATATAAAAGTTACTTGTGACGACATATTGTCAGAACTCGCACAGAAACCTCGATGCCTAAATTTCAGAATTTAAATTGTTGAACTGTGGTACCTTATTTATTACTGTCTTTAAGACATCAAGTAGTCTTAATCTCTTTAATGTTGTTACAATGTTGAGTGTACATTTTTTGTTTAAAAATTATATTTGAGCAATTAAATATAAAATATTAATAATTTGGAAATATTCAAGCAGGTGCTTTTATATGATGCAATAAAAACATGAAGCATCCATAGCAAATACATTGATTGCGTTCATTGGGGTAAAATCCAAGTATATTAATTATCTAATTTATTACAAGAAATTTGACCTGTGAACTGGAAAATGTATTGGATTCATAACCCCCCCCTTACGAAAATCCTGGGCACGCGCCTGCTTCCAGTATTCCTTTTACTAATAACATTAAAGGGGAACATCTAATTAATAGCACAATTTTGCTTGAAAGTTACCACTATACGTTCGCGTAAAGTAGAAGGTAGCAATTTATAACCCACAGCCCTGGGGCCATGAAAATCATATTCTCCCAGTTAAGCCATAAACCTGAAATAAGCAACCGAGTCGGGGTCAGTATCTCAGGAATGAGACAATAGAAGCTGAGACCTCGACCAATTAGTTACGAGGCTTTTATGGTCCGTGGCCAAGGCACGTCCTTTCATTACAGCTGGACAAGAGCCAATGTAGTACACCTAGCTGGCCACAGATGGCAGAACCATCAACTTCCTCAGTCGATTGCCACTTTGAACGAAATAATCTGCATACTCAGTGACGTTCATTCACTGGTTTAATTGAGGTTTTACTTTTTCGTTCAATGTGTAAAAGAAATATTATATTAGTGTGTAATATTTTATTTATAATGACATATAAAATGTAAATGGCAGGATAAAATACAAGTTTTCCTTTTATATAAAACCAAAACAAAATTGCCAACAAATTTTCGTCTGAAAAATTCTGTAGGGCTTAAATGACAATAAGTGGTTTGCAAGAATAAAATGTGTATTAAGTACATGCACCAGCTTTGTGAGGTGTAAGGTAGATTCTGTCCTCCTCTCCCCCATCAAGTTCACAAGAACTTTAGGTAATAAGTATCGTTTATGTCCACCTTGCCACCTAAAATTTCTTGAAGTTGGTGTTACTATTGAGACAAATTATTAGAATGTATTACGTTCTAACAAGGTGTTTCCTCGAATAAATCCTAAATGACCTCTATATAAGTGCTCGCTAATTTATGGCCACAACTTCTGTCAGAGTGGCCTTATGAAAAAAATTGAAGATTTTTTTTATTCAGAAAGATACAAAGAAAACACTTTTATTGCATTTTCCATTGCAATCTTGTGCTTCAGATCAACATTTTTAGAGGATCCTTTCATTCTTTCTTAAATGAAGATGTTTTGTGAACAAATATTGTAATGTCGCATGCATCAATTCCACGAGGATTAATTTGCCATGCCGAGAAAGAAACATTGTACATTAAGCGGTAAACATAACAGCAGTGGCCGAATTGGAAATAATTTTCTGGAGTATGCTCGTTTTCACAGACCTGTGATTTCATACAATCCTTTCTTGTGTGTGTGATTTCTTAAATACAACGATTTTCATTCTCTCTCTTTTATCAACACAAATTGCGCTTCTTTTTTATTTGTGCCATATATGAATTGTAATAATTAATAATGTATTAGACATTAAACCATTCACTTGCAGAAGTTGTAAGACCACAAAAATCATCCACAAAATTAACACGCGTGTTCACTGTGATTTATCCTGCCAACTGATACATTGTTGAATTTATTGCAAGTTACGTGGTAAATCTGTAAAGGCTGTCCATTCTTATCAATATTATATACAGTTCTAAACATGTTACTCGATGCTTATAAGTCTTTTTGATTGAGTATGTTAAATGATTCCTAGTTCAGTTTAGAACTTTTTAGCACATTCTCGGCGCTATTGTCGCGTTTGTCATGACTAGAGCCCGGATATCTATGCAAAATGCATGTTTCATGTAGCATGCAAAAACTTATGGAAAATATGTTTTTCTTTCCAACGAACTTGTAAAGAGTCTTTTAAGACGAATATGATAGCGCATATAAGTGCATATTTTGAGTGAATTTTGTTTTGCATGCATATTTCCTAAACTTTGCAGGATAAGGCATATTTCGAATTTTATTGCTACATACTAGCATATTTCATAGTCTATCAAGACAAAATAGCGTTGAGTTTGTCGCCCCCAGCGTTGGTAAATTCACTTTCGACCAGGGAGTCGTAACGTACCCAATTTGCGTTACACGGTACGTTCCATTTTGTAGGAGGAAGAGTATGGTTCAGCTGCTGGTACCCATGGAACGTAACGAAATGCAATATGTTACAGACTGACGTTACAGAGAACGTAACAAAATGTATTATGGTAGATATTAACGTTATAAAGGAACGGAACGAAATGAGCACATTGGAACATAACGTAATATGCAATATGGTATATACTACCGTTACAAGGATACAAGGAACGTAGTAACGAAATGCATTGTGGTATATACTAGCGTTACAAAAAAACGTAACGAAATGCAACATGGTAGTAAATAACGGTACATAGGAACGTAATGAATGCAATCCTCCGTAACGGAACGAAGTGAAAGGCAATATGGTTAATTAACGTTACATAGGAATGTAACAAAATGTAAACCACTGTAGCGGAACGGAACAAAATGCAGTTGGGTACATACCATCTGCATAAGGAACGTAAATAAATTCAGTATGGTAGATGTTAACGTTACAAGGAAAGAACAATTCACAAATGTTTGCTAGTAACGTTATAGGTGCGTGACAAATATAATCTATTAAACATCAAGGAAGAAAAAGGAATAGCCCAAATCTCTTGCCATTCATTGGAACATTGCGAAAAATAACTCAGTATATTGTGTGGGATTAATGTTTCGTTAAAAATATGGTTGTTTGTAAATTAATGAATTTCCACCAGGGTTGTTAAAGGATCAGGAATTTTAAATCAATTCAATTCAGGTTCAGCAGGGAATATTAGCAAGCATAAATGGATCTGGACCGTAAAGAGCCTTTTTATGTTTAAGGTATTTAAATAAGTTCCAGGAACCTTTTTTCTGGATCAATTGAAATACGGCACAGGGTCCTTCGTTCCGGATCAATTTAAAGACGGTCTAAGTTCCATATTTGAAATGAAACAATACGCAACTTGGACCGAATTTACACTGTGATAGAACAGGTTCCGGTATTGTTGCGGAACCCAATAGAACCCATTAGTTGATGGGTTCGTGGACGTTTAAAAACCCTGATTTCAAAATTACATTTTTGGCTCGAAATTGAATACAGCTTCCAACTAGTGTAGAAATGAGTAGTCATAGACGTGCGCACGGGGTGCAAAGGGGGGGGGGCACATGCCCCACCCCCTAATCATTGACGTCTGCCGATATTTTCGACGCAGGGACAAGCAAGGTATTTTTCCATGGGGCATATTAACCAGATAATAGTGTTGCCCCCTCAAGAAACACCACTTGAATTCGAAATTATCGCATTCCTGCATTCCCATTATAATAATTAATGTACATTACTATGACTGGGATCAAATTATACGCGTGAAATATATACTTTTAGCTGACATTCGTTTTCTAAAGGGGAGATGTGGCCATCCTCGCCCCCTTTCAGATTTCCATGCTCCTATATTATTATACTTTAATCCAGAAATTTAGGGTTGAGGAATCTTATCGCCGGTTATTAAACGATATTATGCTCTTGAAGAAAATTAAGTATTTTCAAGCAGATGAAAGTTCACAAAGCAACAACGGCGGAAGAAGGTGCAGTGGCGCAACCACAGGGTGCAGGGGAGATTAGCTCTCAAACTTGTATGGAAATCAATTCTAGGGGGTTAGGGGGCAAACATTGAACTATAGAAAGAAAGGTTGCAGAATCTAAGAGTAGCAAGACAAAAGGATACTGAAGATGGATTTAGTTTTCACGTCTGTCGTGCACTATTTCTTCCAGACGGTCAAGAGCACCTGCAAGGAGGCACAGAGGAGCAATTGGCCCCCTCTTGATTTCTATCTTTATACACATATAAATAAAGTTATATAAACTTGGACAGTTGCTGCTGCTTACGGTGTACGTTTTGCCCGTGCAAGGTAATATATAGATGTATTATTAATTTTTGAAACCCCACCGTTCATTTATAAACACACTGTATATGAGTCATTGTGAATTCGAGTCAATTAAAACATTTTGCGTTGTTGGGAGATTATCTATTAGGATAAAATTTGGACATAATGAATCTAAGTAGAGAAAATGCAACTTGTATATCAAAATTGCCATGTCCAACTGATCTCCGAAAGTAGTGTTTAGCACGTCACATTTCAAGTATATTGTAATAATCTTCAATTAGGCCAAACGTTAACGAACAAAACAACATTTATTTAACTTATAACTTCATGTTATATAAACTACATGAAATACATTTAACAAAGACAAAAGACAAAATACAATCTCTCTCCAATTCGACTTGTTCACAGTATCTCTTCTAAAATTTTTATCTTTTTCTTAACTTCCATCATATATGATTGATTGATTTGAGTCCACTTTATGCACAGTTAGGCTAATCAGGACTGGACCTACAGTTTAAAGTGAAATCCCAATCACTTGTGCCTCCACCGGGTATCGAACCCGGGACCCCTTCATTACAAGGCGATGACGCTACCTTGCGCCATCGGGGAGGCCATTTCAAGTATAGTCCATGATTGTATCTAGTAGTATATGAACGAGATGTGTCCCTCCATTCAAACAATACGTGGCTTGTCCCTATAAGTGTGTCACTTATAAATTAAGTTTCCGAAAGCAGGTATTATGCATGGACAGAACAAAATATACTCGTGAGAAATTACAAAAATTATAAGTAAGTTCGTGGCGGGAGTTATTGACGGTTTTCCCCACAACCTATCCGCTTTAGGTTCCGGGTTCGAGTCCTGGTCTGTAAATATCTTTTTTAGGTGTCTCTTCATTAATTTAATCTAATTATCATCCATCTTCATAGTTTCGATTAATTATAAAAGTCACATAAAAGCGAAGCAAAATAAGAACAAATAAAAATAATTGCAAAATGATTACAATGTCAGAAGTACGTTTGAAAAATAAAATGCGGACAGAAGATTCATTTTCAAACAGGTATTTGGGTAGAATTGTGTAGACAGACAGCATGCTCCCGAAAGTTGCCAATCCACGTGTGGCATGACCTTCGATACTGGGGTTGTGCTTTTTCAGGAAAGTTTGCTCGACGCTCCTCAAGCGTCTTATCAAGAATGCCTCGGTGTTTGCAGCATTACCAACTTATTTTCCGTCGGGAAAATCTTTTTTCTCCTATTTAATCTGCGGTTGACTCTACAATACAGCATATTAATCAAGATACAACAACTGAATTACGGCGAAGTAGGTTAGAAACCCTGCGTGCTCAAGAGCAGCTTCGATAAGGCACCTGAATTGTTTCGAGCTGAACCAGGAAATGGGCGATGTTTATTCCCCAAGGCCATTCTGTAAAACTAATGCCACAAGAAGTTTTCTGTGTGGATTTGTGAGCATGAAATTGTAGGTTAATGATAGTACTACAAGACGTCAAGTTGATTTATTTTTCTGTTTCGTTATTTTATATAGCTTTCCTACCTATATAGTTTGAATAACTAATTAATCATTTCATAAGCAGACAAACACGAAGAAGCCGATCCCGTGGCAAATTGGTTAGCGTAATAAACTGCGAAGTCTAATGTCGGATTAGATTGATTGATTTAGTTTATTTTACTTCGCGTTTTGTGCCTCTAGGCTAATTTGCGAAGATGGGGATGAGTGATGAAATGATGAAATTGATGAATGGACATTCACAAACAACCAAGCCCGACCGGGATTCGAACCCGGGAGATGTCGGATTAGAGCCTGGACTAGAAAATATGGATGGGTTGGGTCATTGTCTTTATACCACTTTCATCACCTATCACATCCTTTATCATCGCGATTAACCGAAAGTGGTAGACGCGAAATAAAAATAGAACCTTTGCATGGAAGTCCGAAAGAGAGGCAAGGGGGGGGGGTGCACGACCCACCTGGAAAATGAAAGTCAACCAAAAATTATATATATATCTCACACAATTCCATTTCAGCTGCAATAATATATGTTAATTATTGCATGAACATAACTAGCTAACTAACTAACTCTCTAGCCTTCTTAAACCCGAAGGTTCATGGCTGCAGAACACAGGCCTTCCATCTGTCCCTATCCTGAGCAAGATCTATATACTCTTTTCCATCCCTACCGATTTCCTTTAGGTCTATCTCAACGTTGTCCCTCCATCTTCGTCTTAACCTTCCTAAAGGTCTCTTACCATCAGGTTTCCCAACAAGAATCCTATAAACTCCTCTTTCCTCTCCCATTCGTGCCACATGGCCTACCCACCTAAGTCTTCTTGATTTAATTATTCTAATTATCTCCTCATCCCTTTTAGGTCCAAATATTTTCCTAAGGATCTTATTTTCAAATAAGATGAATATGATAACTTCAAATTAAAGCAATGTTTTTTGAGGAGACAACACTGTTATGCACCTTGTTTGCCTCCCTCCCCCCGGAAAAACTACCTTGCTTGCGCCTCTTTGGAAAAAATCCTGCAGACGTTCATGAACCTTTAGTATCGACTTCGGAGTATAAAGCATTGATTCTTCAATGTATAGAGCGGCAATATACCGCGACAGCCTCTTACAGAGTATTTGCCAGGAAATATCAACACGAGAACAGGGATAGGAATTCCTCTTATTTTAGATTTTCTCAAACTAATTTCAAGTATCTGGTGAAAATTCTTTCTATTTAGTATGCAAATAAAGGTTTTAAATTTGAATGGGCGTATTAATTTTCTGGGTTTTTCCTAGAGACGATATGAAGCACTGCGGATACGAAGGGCGAACTCAACAAAGTGCATTGTGAGGGAAATGCGTTTCAAGTTGTCAGGCACAATTCGAGCTCCACAAAAACTTGGTAACTGTAGGTCGGAATGTTTCATGCGTGATTTTCAAAGATTTTATGGAGTTTGCACTGTGCCTGGCAACTTGAAACGCATTTCCATCACAATGCACTTTGTTGAGTTCGCCCTTCGTATCCGCAATGCCTCATATTTTCAATTACTTTGAAGCATTTTGGACCATTTTTTATTTTTATAAGCAACTGCATTAATTGATAGAATGATCTTAAACATGAAACTAATTGTTTTTTCCAATGATTGACTGTTTTCTTTGCCTTTCATTACGCTAGGTCACTCAGCCGCTATCTTTGTTGTGAGCCTAGATTAAGTGTGATTGGAGCTTATCCTATATGCTCTCTTCATACAACATGGCTGTCGGCTACATGTTTGACATCTTAACACAACTTCTTTGAAACATCGCTCATGAAATGTATTTCACCTATCGTCCTACGGGAATCAGAGGAACGTAACTACAAAAATTCTGTCTTCAGTTTCGTTAAAAAAAAAATCCTCTGAAGAGTATTTGGAGAAAATCGACATTTTCCACTTCTAATTCTTATCTGTAAGGCGGAGTCACGTTTAAGAGTCATATTCCTAAGAATACATTATTTCCTCTCCTATTAATTTGATAAATTAGAGTTAAGTCGCTCTGGTTCTCACACACGCTATCAGCCCCTATTTTCCAAAATTTGGCACGTTAGGTATTACGCCAGATGTGTCATTGGGTATGATGCATTTTTGTTATATGCCTGTGGAGATTCGAACAGTGTTCTCGGCTTGCGAGCCAGGTTATATCGGCGTCAGCGTCCAACGTTTGGAGCGCATACATTGCTCTAAGCAGGATGCTCTCTACCTTATGATGGGACACTTTTTTACCCATGAAAGTTATTGTCCGTGGCCTGCAAGCAAAGTTCTTGCAACAAACTGCCTCGAGAGAATTATGCGTAGGCTATGTGTGACTTTTCTGTTTCTCAGACCACGTGTGACTACCTACAAATTATGTGAAACAATAACATAAACAACTTCCCATGTGAGTATGAGAAAACACTTGCATTCTAGCCGGGTTCGATTCCTGTGATTCGAATTCCACTTTAAACTGTAGGCCCACTCCCAATTAGCCTATCTGTGCATACAAGTGAACTTAAAACAAGACAAACTTTCATTCTAACCTCAGTCACTTATGGGAGCTGCTTAGAAGTAGTAGTGTTGACTGCCATGACTAAAATTTCTGGATCCAAGTTCACTTCCTCTCAACGATTTTATTTGTTGTTTTAAGTCCCCTTTATGCACAGTAAGGCTAATCGGGACTGGACCTACAATTTAAAGTGGGATCCGAACCACTTGTGCCTCCACCGGGTATCGAACCCGGGACCCCTCTCTCGACGATTTGACTGAGTCTGCACTCCTGCGCTACACTCCGCTGTCTATGCAATGTAGTTTTAAAAGTTGTTACCTGAGGTATCCCAGTCACCAATTCCACCGCTGCCACCGGTTAGTCAAGGTATGACTCATCATCAGCCAGGCTCGGGCGAAATGCAACTCATTAAACCGTCGCGGACGAACTGTGGCATTTTTCTAGGAATTTCGCTTTCGGACCAAACGCTACTGAACGTACAGCAGTCCCAGTGCCTGCTCCAAGTTGCACAGCTGCTTTCGGAGCCCTTGGTTTTGGAAGGGGATGGGGGTGAGGAAAGGGTCTTTATTTTTCATACTGAAGCTCGTTCATTTCGTTCTCCTATTTCTCTTGGTTGAATTTTCTGAGATACGGAATCTACCTCATTTTCCTTTTCATTTTGTTTTATTGCGTCACCCACGGTACTCTTACATGTACTTAACATTTTTAATTTCCCTGTACCTGCACCCTTTGGTTAGGTAAAAATAAATAGCTGCAGTTCGTCAAATGTTGTATTTTTGTTTTTGTTACCCATTTTTCTCGTACTTCAGTCAGGGGCAATGGAGCTACTGGTAACAGACGTAGTTAGGAAATAGCATGAATTGTTTCTTCCCCGCACTGTAGTTGACCGATAAAAGAACTATGTAAAGTCTCGTTTCTATTACCACAAATTTTACCGCGCAACATGACACGCGGCATGCGACGCTGCATGTGCCAAGCATTTGTTGAAATGGAAACTGTCTGCAACATGCCGCGGCGCAAGTGCCGGGGACAAAATTGCCCCAAACGATTAAGACGCACAACGTGCGCGGCGGACAATGGAAACAGCCTGCAGCAAGTTCCTGGGGCATACGAACTAGAGTAGGAACAGACGACGCGACTACAATCTGTGGTCCAACAAAATTTAATAACAATGCAAAATCACTTGCAGTCATTCTTACAAAGTTTTCGTATCCACTTTGAAGACGTAAGTCTCTCATCAACGAGTTAATTTTTTTGCTAGAAAACTTCTAATCCACCATCTAGGTTGTTTTCGCCTCTTTTTTTAGAAATTCATGATACGCGCCTGCCATAACCACAAAACCCGCCATAGCTTTATTGTTCATCTTTACCCAAGTTAAATCACCACCAAATTATTACAATACAAGAGAAGGAACACTGACTACTCTAAAGCACTGCACAACGCTACACTGCGATCCTGCACTCCAGTGTTGTTGCGGACGTATTTTGAAGAAGTAGTTTTGAATTGGAAGCAGTACGAGTACACTAAATGACGCGCAACATGCGCCGGCACATGTTGCACGTCATGAGTCTGGAACTTGTCTGAATGGAAACGTAGCTTAACAGAAACAGAAGGCTTTCACGATTTGTCTGAATATTAAAGTGATCTCTTCTTTCACACCAAAACATAAATAACTATTCTCAGATTTGAAAACGTAACAGGGGTGTAAGGGGTGACCTTCCACGTATTACACCCAATCGTCAACTTCATTCCACGTAGTACACCCTGGACTGCTCTTTGCAGACTAACGAGGCTCTGGCGACTGACCCTATAGCCAGTATAATTCTGTGTGTTCTGTTTTTTGTCATGTGTGCTGAGTGCCCCTTTAGAGCCTCAGCTTTTAACCTAAGTCAGAATATTTTAATATTTCAGTTATTCGATATTACAGTTACGTTATTTGTTATGGTAAGGGGCTGGACCCCGTATAACGTGGCGGTTGCAAAATAGCCTAAGTGCTGACGCACCCAAAATTAAAAAAGAAAAAAATGTAACAGGGAATATAGCTTTAATAAATGCCTATAAATATTTCACTATCGTTTATATTTATGTACATGTTGTTAATTTCGAAATATTGTGAAGAAATGCAGCAAAATGCTACATATTCGATTACTAATTTGAGCCACTATACATGTTATGTTTTTATTTCATGAACAATGCGACACCACAGGTCCCGAGTTCAGATCCCAGCCTGTGTATTGTTTTCATTATTTTCTTCGTGATGTCCTTTCATCAATTTTGTCATTGCATCACCCATCCTCGTCTTCGCGATTAGCCAAAAGTGGCAGAAAACCAAAGTTAAATATAACAAATCAAATCAAACATTACTTGCAAGACAAGAATGGATAGGTTATTTTGAAGCTTCTGTTATTAAAAGCAAATTGTGTGTAGCTTTCCTAGACAGAAGTTTCAAACACAGAAAGTGATTGATTGGATAAGGGCTGTGGATTCCTACTCGAGCAGAAAATATATATGTTTCAATTTATTACTTACAACAATAGCAAACTGATTTCCCGCTAAATCAAAGAAAACTTGCATTCACAGTTACAAATTGACGTGTTGAATGACCTTAACTACAGATTTCTCTCACTCCAATTCTGATTAATCGAACAGCACACCACAACGTGGGTCATTAAATATTTCCAACTTACTCTCGAGTTCCTCAACTAAAAATAAATTGACTGCGAGACAAAAACTCCTCTCCGATAACACATTATATGCAGAGTATACGTAAGTTGAAATTCCATCATAATAATTTGAATTCTTCAAGTAGTAGCTACAAATATAATTTTTCATGCATATTTTCTTAGCAGAATATGAAGTTTCTCACTTCAGATGGATAACATATACACAGTATTTCACAAGCGTTTTTAGTTCGAGCTAGTCGTAGGCCTAATATGAATATAAACGTGACTTCATTACTTAGTTTAAAAAAGTGCCAGGCAATCAAAATTCGAGGGTATGCCTGAAATTATTTGTAGTATCTCATGTGTCAAGGGGGCTTTATAAGTAGTAGTAGTAGAAACTTAATTATACTGCATGTTGCAACTGAAACCGTAGCCTCGAAGACCGAAGTCGTTGAGTGGTCCACTCATACACTCGGTACCAAACATTCCAAGTTCGAGTAGACACCTGGGCATGGCTGTTTTTTTTTTGTAAGCATCCCTTCATAGATTTAATATGATCATCATTCATCTTCATCGTCGCGATTATCTACAAGTGGCAGAAAAGCGATATAAAACAAGAATAATACAAAAGTATAACAAACAAAAGAGGATAAAAGGATGAACTGAGTTAATGATAGGAAGTTTTATGAAATTACTGTTTCTTGAAGAATCCTGTCCTTTGTTACGATTGCATTTCTCAGTCACACGTTGCTCAATGTTCACGTCGACTGTCGTCCTTACGTACTTGAAAATTACTTTCATGTCTGCCTATGCTCTTCTTTCAAACGTGGTAGGTGGGCGCTCTGTCTGTTTCTACACCAAAAAAGTTTAATGAACCTCCTGTCCAAGAAGACAAGAATTACTGAAAGTAATTTTCAAAATTGTAAGCGGATGAGGGCCCTTGTAAATGATAAAATATACTGTCCTTTTATTCGCTTAGTTTTGAGAATCACTTCCCATACAATTCTTGCCTTCTTGAGAGTCCAATGGCCCTGTCTAGCCACAAACCAGTTGCACAAACGCGGTTTCGTTTGTTTCGTACAACAATTCCATCTAACGTTTCGTTTCTACGTAGTTTCTACTTGCTAAAAGTGCCTTTCATATCGCCCCAGGGCGTTGTCTACTCGGCTGCTTCGTGACCGAAGGTCACGTGTACAAAGTTTGAGGATTCACATTTTCCGATTTTGCGTGGTGCTGCTGCTGCTACGAGCGAACACAAGTGAAAAAACCTTGGACGAAAAGTCCGCGCACAGCTCTTCTACTCTTCAGCTCGGCCCATAAGGAAGAACGGTCAACTCTCCCCCTCCCCTCCACGTGGTAGTACAGTGCACAGGAGTTGCGGGTCTGCACAGGTTTCTTTCCTTGTGGTTCAGTTCGTCTTATCAAGGTCGTGCAGCAAATAATTATTTTTCGTCTTCCGATAGGAAAAAGCTTGCCTCTCGCTTACGTGGATGAACGCGTAGCACAGATGATTCCTTGGTTGGTCCTTTATGTTTCGTCCTTCAGCAATTTAATCTAAGCATGAATCATTCTCATCGCCAAACATACTGTATTTTTTAATTGATGTAACACATGTAAACTGAAAGAGAGAGACAGAGAGAGAGAGAGAGAGAGAGAGAGAGAGAGAAAGATATACATAAACGTTTTCTTACAACAAACGTTTGTTTTCTATCGTATAAAGTGAACGCACATGTTAAAATTCATCTTGCATACATAATCAAATTAGAACAAATCCACGTAAAGTGATTTAGTATGCAGAAAATAAATATATTTGTGATAAATACATAGTTAATCAGTAAATTCCAATAACCAGAACTTCTGTCACGCTGAATCTTGTTTACGGATGTTTTCAAACGTTTTGTTTTACAATTTCATTTTTTCACTGACATCCAAAACGAAAATACGTATTATAATTTAATGACTTTCAAAATGTCAAATGCTGTAATGTTAGTATGCTGCCGATCATAATTGTGAGGCTTCTTCGAAAACGCCTTCGATAACGGTATTTACTATTCGTAACGGATATGTGTATCACTTTTTTGAAACAGACTTTTGTGAAGGGAAAGAACTGTAACGTTACAAAAGTAACGAGCACAATTATACGAGAGACCTATGTTATTCTCTCCGGAACACGGCATCGGACACGTTATTGCACATCGGAACGTCTGTATGATACCAGCTATAAATAACGTTGTTGCTTTGAAGCAAAGAGTGTAACGTTTTTACAGTCGTGACCTCAATTAAGTTACTGGTTAATTGTAACGTTACTATCACTTTCCACACACACTAAAGTTACTAGTCAATCGTGACGAACTTGTTTCTTACCCTGTAACGTTACTGGTTGCCGGCAATGGATGGAACGTTAAAGCGTCACCTAACGACCTACTGATTTACAGATCAGTTATGGTTCGGTACCGTTATGCACACCTGTAACGTAATGTTCATATACCTGAGGTAACGTTTCTGTTCACGAAAAAAGTTATTCAGTTTCTGGTTGTAACGTAACGGAAACCGTAATTGAAAATACCGTTCCATTTCGTTACGTTACGACTCCCTGCTTTCGACTGCACGGCGATAACCGAATGGCGAACATACCAATTCTACACTATAATGTTTAAAGTTTTTTTTTCATCATTTTATGTAGTGCTTTTTAAACAACAGCGATCTAGCGCCTTCTGATGCTTTTACAACTGTCAACTAGCGCGAAGCTTTTTTCGCGACTTTGCAACTATGAGGAAACTGGAAATGGTTTCTGCTGTCAGTATCAAAGGAGTTCAAGAACGTGTAAGTGTTATTTTGTGTTCTGTTTAACATGTCACCTGAAAAATCAAGTAAGGCGGTATTGTTCCGTAAATATGTAGAATAATTTGGAAGTAGTGTATTTACAGAAGATGGGTCAGTTTTGTTCTGTGTGGTGTGCGAAAAAAGTTTCAGCAGAGAAGAAATTTCAAGTTACTCAACATGTCAATACAGCAAGACACTGGGAAGCCCTTCAATGAAGATCGCGCAGCAAACAACAACTGCTTACTACCGCGTAAACTAATTCAACACCTGACTGCACACAGTAAGTGATACATTCTATGTAGATCTGTCTTCGGCGCTTGTGAGTGCTAATATTCGTTTGTGGAAACTGAGCAATGCCCATCTACGAAGTTTCCTTGAAAAGTACACGGGAAAGAAGGTGCCAGATGAATCAACGCTACGTAAAAACTATGTGCCTGTTTGTTTTAATGAGGCCATGGGAGAAATTCAGGAAGCGTTGAGGGACGAGAAAATATGGGTGTCTATCGAAGAGACTATTGACGCGGCAGGACGTTGTGTTTGCAATGCTTTTGTTGGTGCAATGAAGGCGAGTGGTAAAGCCTACTTACTGAATATCGAGTTGTTTGATAAAGTGAATCATTCCACAATTGCCAAATTCTTTAACGATTCGTTAACCTTATTGTGGTCAGATCACAACCAGTATGACAACGTGTTACTGTTTGTTACTGACGCGACCCCGTACATTGTCAAAGCAGCATCTGGTTTGAAAGTGTTGTATCCTAAATTAGTCCATCTGACTTGTCTTTCACACGGTCTTCATCGTGTAGCAGAAATAATTAGATACCAATACCCAAAAGTAGACGCTCTTGTATCAAATGTAAAGAAAGTATTTGTGAAAGCTCCTTCGCGAGTACGTCTCTTTTGCGAACTGGTGAAAAAAATTTCCCTTACCTCCGCAACCGGTATTAAGACGATGGGGTTCGTGGCTAGAAGCTGTGTCGTATTATGCAGAAAATTTCAATGAAGTGAAGGCAGTCATAGACTCACTAAAACCAGAAGATGCAGCCGCTATTTGTGTATACCTGCAATTATTACACAGTTAGAGTCCCGTAATAATCCTTTGCAGCATTCAGTGTCCTTGTTGGGCGAAGTATCGCAATCGTTGTCCGGTGAAACTCACGGTGTTGCCAAAGTAGCGTCAAAAAAACTTCGCCAAGTAGAAGACAAAAAAAAATATTGTATATTGTTCATGCATATCTTAGTGCATATTTTTTATATTTTTCGTGCATATTTGCATGCATATTTTGCTGTTTGTTTGTGCATGGAAATCCGGGCTCTAGTCATGACGTATAATCGGCAAGGAGCGCTCGGCCTCCTCGGGGTGGAGGAAGAGTGCTGTACGGTGCAACTCAAACGTGCAAGAAAGAGAGAGAGAAAGGGAGAGAGAGAGAAATGAGCGAGTACATTGTTGGTCATTGCGTAGCTACTTGTGCCATCAGCTCCAATAAATAAGAGCCAATTTTAAAAATTTACTGCCGGTATGCTTTTCGGCATCTTAATTTACTACCGGTATGCCATACCGACTCAATTCGACCACTGGATAACAGTAGGCAAATTTTTCGCCACTTGTGTCCTTCTTTTCTCATTCTACATTATGTGTTAAGAAATCGAATTATGTTGATGCAAAGCAGGTGCTAATTGGCGTTTTTATTTCATTTCATGATCATCATAATGTGCAACAGACTGGATGAAAATGTTGATGGACATTTAGCCTACTAATGCTTTTGCAAGGGGGTGTACCTTTGTGTTAGTCGTCCCTGGGTAGGTGCGAGGGCTGGAACAAAGCATCTGCACTGAGCTTACAACCAAAAAATTGAATTTTGATCACTTCACCTCGATGGCCAGGTTTTGTAACATGCATGGGAAAGAATAGTTTATTGGATAATCTACTTTCTGGCAACCCCGGTGGTAGGAAAGTCACATGAAGGTCAGGATGAAGGTAGAACAACACTATCGAGATGTGCATGAAAGAATTCAGCAAGGATTGCAATATTAAATTCATCTGAATAAGGAAGGATATAAAGTTTGCTGCGAAATAAACGTTCGAGTTTATCAATGCCAGCGAGTCAGTTAAGCCATAAATTTGTTTAAGCAAAACGACATACACAGTCCGACAATTAAATAATGAGACTGATTTAGTGTGCATTGTATCTGTGAAGCAACGCCTTCATGATGTAGTGTGGTACATAATCCACAACCTGGCAACACCTCATGAACTTGCGATGAGCATGCTGGGAATTATGCCGCCATGTCGTGAGGGAGGTGTAAGGGTGTCGTTCCGTAATCGCTATGGAGCAGCAAGTGAACATCAAGTTTCATGAAAGACATTCTGAAAATTGCTTGCAGGAATAAACATTTCTTGAATTCCATTGTTGTTGGGGACGAAACAGACCATTTTCGCTACAGTCCTCCCACGAAACGACAAATCGCTGAATCGAAGTCACTAAAGTTACCAAGAGGCAAGAAAATGCAGCTCCAAAGTCAAGGGTGATGACAATGTTGTGCTTTTCAACGACAGCAAAGGCATTATTCATAATGTAATTGTTCCAGAGGGTGAAAGTGTAATTGGTTCTTTCTATCGTAGTGTTCTGAATGATTTTGGAAGAGAACTGACCGTATCAGACCTCAGTGTCCTGAACCTGGCAGTTGGTTCCTGCGCCATGATAATGCGCGGTCCCACAGAGCAGTGGTTGTCTATGTATTCCTAGTCCAAAAACAAGTGAGTGTTGAATCATCGTCTCTACTCCCCAGATTTATCCCCCTTTGATTATTTTCTGTACTCGAAAGTGAAGCTGCTGTTGAAATTACGCACTTTTGATAAACACAGGACCATCCAACAGGTTGTGACGTCCAATCTTTAAGTCATACCACATGAAGAGTTGCAGATGTATCGATCGTTGGCAATCGTGCCAATTGCTGTATTGATGCAGAAGGGATGTACGTTGAGTAATAAACAGGCAAAAGTAAAAAAAAAGGTAAAGTGCTCCCCTGTGCATAGCACCACGCTATGAAGGCATATAGGGGGTGTGGGGGTGACGCCCCACCCTTTCTTGATCCGGTCGTGAGTGGGGGTGATCAGCATCACGCCCCTGACCGCCTTTACCCCCAGGGTTTCCCCCAGGTACCCATGTTATTCGACGCTGGGTGGCCGCCGGGGCCGCTTTCACCGTTAGAAAAGTTCCCGGATTTGAACCGGCCGGGGATCGAACCCGGGATCTTTAGCATGGTAGTCAGACGCGTTACCGACTGAGCCCCCGCGGCCATATAATAAACAGGCAATGTTCAATTATTTTGTTTCCTTTTCATCTGATAACGACTGTCTCATTACTTAATTGTCGAACTGTGTATTATTCTACAATATTTCTAAAGTATCCGTCTGTTTGAGGTAACAATACAGTACCGATATGTATTAATAAATACACCGATCATACTTTATTTATTAGACTTTTATTGATTTTACTTGCAACAATAAGTTTAATTTAAACTTTAATTTTCTTTAAAGAAGTTCAGTATTTTACAATTCTACGACAAATTAATTACATTTGAACCTGTGTTTGGAAATTTCATTGTTTTTCATATCATCCTTTCTCTCTCACACACTCATGCATACGTAGACTCAACGCATCCTGAATTCGAACACACACGCACACACACACATTATGCATCCTTATTAAACTATTAACATAATAAATATACATACATTTAAAGAAGGATACATGCTTAACATATAATGATAAAATGTCTCTTTTTCTGGTGGAAACAATTCCGATGAACCAAGTAACTCTTCCTTAGAATTTGTGTACGACACACCTCTACCAATATGCACAACAATTTTTTAAACGATCAAAAATATGTAAATGTTCATCCCTTTTTTTTGGTACGTACAAGCATATTTTCCAGTTCCTTATACCACGTTACCTGTCAGGAATATGTTGAAGTCTGTTGGAAACCCCAATTATGTACGATAAAATACTGCTTATGTCTTTTTACAGAACTGACTAATGTCTTTAAACAACAACGCTAAATGATAGTTCGATTCACTTTAGTTGCTTCGTTTGTCTTTTCACTCAAAGGCATTTAGGATGAGATAGTTGTAATAAGTTTTTGTGTGTATATTAATACTATTCCTGTATTAGTCTCATGCAGTCGTTTAGTGACGTTGATAATGCTTCTCGTTATGCGAAAATATATGAGGTTACAAATTAGTAATTGTATGTTGAGTTTTCTATTTACAGATATTGCCTCAATATTGTTGGTTATGTCATGATGAAAATTGTAATTACAACATATTTACTAAGTTTTCTTTCTTGTGCCACAATAATATTGAATGCTCATACGAGAAATTAACAAGGTAATTTCAAGATTGTAAATTTCAATTGTGTTTGAAAGTTGATATTGGTTTACATTTTACACATTCATATTTCCACTGCATGCATTGCAAATTAAATTATTATGCTTGTTTTTTATCGTGTTTGTTTTCTTTACCGCAATCGCAAAAGCAATATCTATTCAAGCTTGTAAGTTATTGGCTATTCCTGAAAAGAGTGGTTCAAAAATATGTTTACAAACCTGAAGCAGGCACACATTTTTAAAAAAAAAAAAACAGAGGAAATATAAAGATCATAAATGATCCAGGTACTTGGCGTTATTTTATGAAAAAGTTACAATTTAGATTTCAAGAATAAGATTGTAAAATGTTGATGGCTCTATAAGATAAGAAGCATGTTCGACTATGGTTTGGAGACTTAAACAATTATCTCATTCCGATATTCGTTTTTTTCATCAGTTCAGCACCTTAAAGTGTTTCACGAAATCGTAGAATTCAGTTCTTGAATATACCACTTGGCGGCAATGAAGTTGAACTTGTCACTCGTCTGATGATCTTTGGGACGCTTTTAGAATGGTTTGTACAGCCTCATCTACTTCACACCTACAAAAAAGGAGATAAGCATTAATCAGAAGTTTATCACTCGTGAAGGACTAGTTATGTTACGTCCGTAATAATAATAATAATAAACTTATTTATGCAATAGTTTAACTCGGGAGAAAAAAATTAAATTTCAACTTAAACTACATCTAAAAGCATACTCGGCCACGTTTCGACTTGTAACCAAAGACGTGCGCGGACTAATGTATTTGGGGCTGCCTTAAAAGGAGAGTTTCAATTGCCTATCTGGACAATGCTAGCCTAATTGGCATAACTTCATGTTCCTTTTCCACAGAAACTATTGGGTATATGAAGATAACATTTTAACATTATAGTTTCTGAGTATTCGTTATCACTTTAGATCAAGTTTCCTATCATTCTGACAATCTTTATATTATTTAAATAAAGAAAGCAAACAATTGAAAATCCATATTGGTTCTGAATAACCAACTCTAACAAATGTAATGTAATACAAGTCTATATCTCTACAAGTTTAAATATCAGCTGTTCAGTTTTTTCAGGTTTTCTAATGCGCATTACTTCACAAAATGTAAAATTGTACCTAGTCACATGATAGTTATTACTGTGTGCAGTTTTTGAAGTGAAAAACATTTTCATTAAGTTAATACTGATTATTATAGTAATTAATATCTTATTGTTTTCAGGAGAGAGAGAGGCTTTTCAAATGAAAAAATAGCATATTTCTTAAACATGGATATTATTTTCATTATTTTAATTAAAGTTTCTACATTTTTATGTTTCTTGAGGACACGTTAGGGGCTCCCCAGACCCTCTTTTTCCCGTGCGCACGCCCCTGCTTGTAAAGGCTCTATTGAAACAGTCCTCGATGTCTGTCCACTGGCGCCTTGTGCATTGACAACCCAAATACAGCGTCCTAAATCAAAGACAAAGTTTTGTGTACTGAGGTCTCTATCAAATCTGTATTATGCAGGAATTATACTTTTGAGAAAGGCCATGGATACTTCTTTCTCTTTCCTATCACCATCATCACGCGACAATTTAATTATTCTTAACACCTAAGAGCATAATTAATGTGTTCAATTAATTATACAGATTTGATTTCGTTTGTTGAAAAATTCTAATACAATATCTGCGAAATCGATTCTAATAGTAGAGCAGTTAAGAGAATCAAATCAACGCTTAGATGAAAATCAGATGCTTCTATTTTCCAAGCAAACCATGGCTCTCTTTTGTTACATACTTCCCGCTACCCTCTGAGAGTAACCCCCCATACTCCTCTCAAGGGTCGATGCCATTTGCTGTAATGTCATTGAAATTTTATGCATTAGATTTTTCGGGTACGAGAATATTACCGTCGCATGCTTAGACTTTCATTCACTTTATGTGAACACGCACAACAAAGAGAAATTGATTTTTTAAAAAGTAGAAATACCAAACCAAAGCTAGAATTCCTTTAATACCTTGTATTATCGCGGTTCTTTCTGTTTGTCCGAAGCTATACTGATCGGAGATCCAACTTGCGGCTCACCTACTTTTTGCTAGATAGCTCTATCTGTCCACCAATCGTTTTAGGAGCCGGGTTATGCGCTTCGATGAGTGTCAACAACGTCAGTTACGAAGTAAAGCTGTAGGGGCAACATCGCTCTCGTTGCCGTTTTTGTCCGTTGTTTTTATTATCTTCTTTGAACAGTGTTTTGGTGTTTTGTGTACTATTTTACGTGCTTTGTGTACTATTGTACAACTTTTATCCAGTAACGGCACTGATCAACTCTCTCTCTCTCCCGTTGTACAGTCCGTTTGGCAACATGCTGTGTATCCGACGCTCATTTGTTTCGTCTGCCAACATGCTGTGTATCCGACGCTCATTTGTTTCGTCTGCCAACATGCTGTGTATCCGACGGTCATTTGTTTCGTCTGCCAACATGCTGTGTATCCGATGCTCATTTATTTCGTCTGCCAACATGCTGTATCCGACGCTCATTTGTTTCGTCTGCCAACATGCTGTGTATCCGACTCTCATTTGTTTCGTCTGGCAACATGCGCTCGGTATTCGACACTCATTTGCTTCGTCCCGTCAGCAACGTTCGGGTGCCTTGTGACTCGAAACTACCCGATGTCAGTCGAAGAGAATTAAACTGATCGCTGATTCATTGTTCCCCAGTCGCAAGCTGGAAATGTGAGGAGTGTAGAGAGTAAACGGGAACTATCCTGAGAAAACGTTACATCCAGTGATGCTAAGAAAACCACGGAACTGTGATTTAATCACTGTAACCCATAAATCACAATGACAGTTGTGATCCAACCATAATTCAAAAAATGATCTTCCATGTTGCCTTTTGATTAAGTCTGACCCAGTGGCGGCGATTAAGGAGGGCCAGGGGGGCAGTTGCTCTCCCCACTTTTGCCCCCGCACTCTGCTAAACCTTATGTGCAAAGGAAAGTAAACTTTCCTTGCCCCTCCTCCCAGATTTGGCATCTTGTCCCCCCCCCCCCATGTTTCGGAACCAAATTGCCACCACTGGCTGACCCGATACCGATACATCCCAAAGTATCGGTTGAATTTTATTTACTAATACCGACAACACTTTTCAGGCATTTTGATCTGACACTTTGGCGGAGCATAAAAGCATAGTAATCGTGGAAATTATGCAAAATTCAAGGTTTGAATTTACTTCGCACCAGTATTGCGTGGAAAAAACTGCATTTTGTGATTATTTAAGAGGTCTTTTAATTTGTGATGTGTAAACCTTGTACCTATGTGTTTTGAAGCAAAACTCTGATAAAATGATGCTTGTAATTGGAATGCAATACTTACACGTAATATTAATCGATATTTTGAAGAAATGAATTGTTACAATTTTGAAGCATCGGTATCGGTGGGAATCGGTAAGATGATCGGTATCGATATAGGTATCGGTTCAACCTGGTATCGGCTCAGCCAAAATAGTGAATGACCATTTGGAAGCGTAAGGCAGTGTTATCAATTTGAACGAAGCGTTTCCGGGATATTGTTCGCTGTGCGCCATATGTCAGCGCCACATTTCTACCTGGTGGTGAAAATGTGAACTATTTTTTTTCGTCAGCATTCGCTTCCCCATGGTCTCCATACACACTATACCACGTTTCAGCGTAATCCGTTGCTTCAAACGGTCTCCAGGTGGCTCTGAGTGGGGCAACTTCAATTATGGCCGTGAGGTATTATACAAATCACACATTCTACATAATGTACTACTTTCATATTTCTGAGTTTTAGATATTTTGGGAATCAATAAGTTTCGGCAACGTAAATTATTTCCGGCATTGAATTGCAGTTGGCTGAGAAAACAACTATTATCTAACAAACAGTTTACAGTTTTATATAAGTACAATTGATTCCGCCTATTACAAAAGCATTCCTTAAACTTTTCAAAAAAATGACTTATACTCTGTCCCAGCTAACTGTGGAGGAAAGCCGCGCATAGCGTCAGAAAAGCGAGGGAAATTGAATGGTCAGATCGAAGCAGTACACGCTGCTGGGAAGGCAGTCGCTTTCCCCCACTCCACGCAATTCCGTTCCTCTGACGTGTTCATTGGTGGAGCCGTCTCCCGTCACTACTTGCGCAGAGACTTCTTTTCGTTTGCCTGCTCTACAGTTAGCTGGGACGGAGTATACTTGTAAGATAATAGTAGACATGCTGCCTAAATAAATACTTTATGGGGATTATAATATGATGCGGGGCGCCCTTGTCCTCGGGGCTGGGCACCCCTGGTTTGCAGTGACAGGAGTGACAGACACACTCAGTTCACGTGAATGCTACTGGTGCACAATAAAATCACAACTACAGGATAGATGCAATTTTTTTTTTCTTTTGCTACACTAAAAATCTCAGTTCAAAAATACTGTCATTGTTAACTATAGCTCTTTTCAGTTCTTACGTCGTGCGGTCTAGAAGCTGGCAGGGGACGTGGGGACCGGGGAACATGCCGCTGACCAATTAGAGAACAGACCACCTAGCGGTGGAGCCGAGAGTTAGGCAGTTGCGGGAGGAAGCTGCAGGCGCTAACTTCGTTCTGCACGTTGCTGTGTTGCCAATTCACCGCGTTGCTGATGGTCTTTTGCCCCAGTGTTGATTCCTGTTTGTTATGAGCGGAATGTAGGAATAACATACGTGGGAGTAATTGTTGTCGCGTCGTGTATTGCCTAACTGCATTGTTTCTTCGATAAACGTGTATGTGGCATGTGATGTTACGTTTATTTGTACTCTCGCTGTTCCATTGTGACGCGAACTGTGCAGCATATTGTTAGGGAAGGCAAAGACAGTCTTGAATCACCGCGCAAACGAATCAAAAGGAACAGTATCACAAAGGCAATCGACGGTTGCGATAAAGATATAACAAGAAGAATTATCCTCGGGTATTATGTAAAGGGTGAATATCCAACACTGAACAAGTTTTCGTTGATTTGCATACATTAATAAGCTTTCAGTGGGGAGTTTCGTCGTTATGAAGGATACTGAAGTATATGGGGTTCAAGTACAAAAAGAGCAATGACGGTAGACGATTTCTGATGGAGAGAGCCGATATACGAGTTACAGCCAGAGTAACGTTTTTGAGAAAAATGCATCTTCTAAAAAATAAGGAACCTTTGCCCTATATAGGTATTTCATTTAGATGAAACGTACATAGATCAGAATTACGCTCCAACGAAAATCTGGCAAAATAAAGAGGGTACAGGGGGTTTAAAAGTGCCCGTGGGTAAAGGTGGGCGCATTATTGTTTGTCACGTAGGTTCCAGTCACACTGGTTTTCTACAGGTATGTAAATTAGTTTTCAGTGGTTTTTGCAGTTTTTAGATACGCTTGACGAAAGGAATATCAAAGACGCAGTGATTGTAATGGACAATGCTAGCTACCATTCGGTACAGTTGGAAAGAATTCCTACAACGTATACCCTTGATATCATACACTTATCAGTATTCTACTGACCACAAGATGGGGATAATACGCATTCTCAGGCCATACACGAACAATGGGACGTCTGTATTTCATGGTTCTTTCGATTTCAACTCGCCTTTCCCGCTACTCTGGCAACGCTGCAGTCTCTCTCTCTAACCGGCCTGTCTCGTTGCGCTGGATAGGTCGTTTCCCCGCTCTCCACTACCCCTGCCAGCTTCTAGAGCGCACGCCGTAACAACTGAAAAGAGCTAT
This sequence comes from Lepisma saccharinum, assembly GCF_977018435.1. Lineage (NCBI taxonomy): Eukaryota > Metazoa > Arthropoda > Insecta > Zygentoma > Lepismatidae > Lepisma > Lepisma saccharinum. The sequence continues at coordinate 101,245,626 of NC_139229.1, forward strand.
AGTAATCACAGCTCAATCTTCAATCACAGTTTTTCCGTAATGAACTACGTACACCACCAGCATGATATATACTGATTAATGTTATACTCAGTTCAGGGCTTCTAATAAAACCTTAGTAAACCCAAGTAAACTTTGGTTGTTTCTCATGTTTACAGATTTCAAATTAACCTCTCAAATATTACCAAGTTGTTTGTCTGTGATTTTATGCTGAAATTTTCAACTGTTTGTTCATTTGGCGTAGAAGGGATTGTGGGAACCAGCAGTGCCATCTCTTGGTGTATTTTATTTACAACATGAACGCACCACGCCCCCTTCGTAAATGTCCAGGTCACGAGGTCACCGTTGTCCATGCTCGGTAATAAAAACCTCCTGACCTTGAAGAACACAAAAGCGTCAGCCGTGTGAAAATAAAGAACATGAAAATTAGTGCCTGGAACTTTTGCACGCTCAGACACACCAGCGAACCGTATCATTCGAGGCAGTGGCGTAGCAACATATCACGAGGCCCCCATCCGTTCTTCAAATTTATAATCTCAATGTGAATCGATACAAAATCTTAAAGGATACGTCAGCAAAATATCATATTTAAATAAAAACAATAATAAATTACTGACTAAAATGATATTTATAATCTCGACGGAGAAATTTACACTTGGCAGAGGTATATTCTTGTAACACACTGCTGGAAATTTAAACAATGCAGTTTAAGGAGGTTCTTCAGACACTAAGACATAACTAAAATAGTCTTAAATATGCTAAACTTTTTTTAAAATCAGAAATGTTAATAGAGCGGAGGAAGAGGTGGGGGGGGGCGCTAAATTATAAAGCCTTCCAAACTATCTCGTAGCTACAAAACCGGCTCTTCGACACAATCGGTTTCAATATCAACAAATCTCAAATGCCTCGAATCTTACTCCGTGGCAGTTGTAGGTGCTTTATTGTTAAAATATTAAAATTGGAAGTGCAAGGTCAAGACAAAGAAGAAAAGACAAGACAATGCGCATTTTATTCAAGAAAATAATAAATGGATAAAAATGTCCAAGGAAGTTATCGTGAATTTTTGTGTAACTGTTTCACATGAGAAATACGACAATGATTTTACTTTTTTTGGGCCCCCTTAGTCTCAGGGTCCAGTCCGCCTGCATGTTACGGCTCTGATTTGACGTATTCATTCAAATTATAACGTTAAACAACAATTTAAAACCAGATATAAAAACAGAATGTTATAATTTTATTGCCACACAAAAATTAGCCTTTTCATGTATTTTTCTAACTTCTATTTATTACATTTTTGTATCAACCCGATTGGAAGCTAGGGCTCCATCAGGCGCGAAGCCCTGGGCGGTCGCCCACTTCGCCCAGCCCTTGCTGCGCCACTGATTCGAGTTTCGGTAGTCGTGAAACGAACTTGTTCATGTATAGGGTGACCATAATATATTGACCCAAAAACGGGACGTCTCAAGTAAGTCAGTTTAACCCATCCTAAAATATTGGCAATGATAAAACTATTATCATTATTATTATATTTGTTCAAGTATGGATCACATAAATGATACATTGTAAACAACATTTTTTTTTCTGTTATCATAAGGATAATTGTAAATTCAGTGTTTCTCCTTTCTCCTGATCAGCTTTGATATTGGGTCTACGTTGAAGTTGAAGAATGCCAGAACTATAGGTACATAACCTCCCTTAAACATTTACTGCTCTAGCAATAACGGAATCCACATAAAACAATAAAAAACCGCGACACGAGCTAACCTAAACAGTAAAACTGCTGTCTGCTCGAATCTTCTAGACGACAGTGTAGCGCAATTTGCATAAAATGGCAGAAAAGCGACGCCGAATAACAGAAGTTACAAAATTTCTATGAAGTACTTGAAGCAGTGTTACCATGACACTATTTTGAAAATTCTATCGAATTTATTTTAGCATGAAATGTCTCAATTTTAGATTTAGTTTTCAAGCTGACTTCTAGACTTTTATAAAACTGAGCATGCTGAGGATTTTCTAAAATATGGACGGGACGACCGGGACACGTCTTCTTAACGGGACTGTCCCGGACAAAGGGGACGTATGGTCGCCCTATTCATGTACGAAGGATTCGAAACAACTCTTATCAAGCACGCAGCACACGTTATAAAAACATCGAATAAGTATCAATTTATACCGGGGGAGAAGTTGTTCAAAATCGTGGCTTTTAACCGGGGTTGTTAAAGATTCAGGAACCCCTAAATTCTAATGGGTTACGCAACAGGACCGGAACACTTTCTCTCGCACAATTTAAATTCGGTCCAAGTTGGACCGGATTTAAATTGATCCGGAAAAAGTTCCTGGACCGAATTGAAATAATGTACAGATAGAAAGGTTATTTACGGTACAGAACCCATTTGCGCTTGCTGATTTTCTCACCTCGACCGGAATTGAATTTATTTAAAATTGCTGGACCTTTAAAAATCAGATTAGAGTGTCATTTATTTATTAAATTTTGTCGTTTCGCCAAACCGGCTATAGTGGGACCACATACAGAAGAACCTGCGTAGACGTGGGTGTTCTGTGCATTGTACTCGCGCATGGAGGGGAGGGGCAGAGCGAAACACGCTTTCTTATGGCTCAAGTTGAACGGATGGAGAGGAAGATGCGCGAGGGCTTCTGGCCGAAGGTTCTTTTGTTTTTAGTAGCTCTATAGTTGGTTAGCAGACTACTTTTTACCCGCCTATGTGCTTCTTTCTTACCTAATTTTTCGGCGTAAATCGCACATGTAGCGCATCGACAAAATATCCAAATCCCGTAAACATGATTATGTGTTGAAATTGTCTTACACATAAATTATAACACTGTAAAATATCATTAAGTAAGCAACTGTGTTTTGTCATACCGACTACAGTGTCCCCCTCAATGGCCTAGTGGTAACATTTTCGCCTTGTAATCAAGAATTCCAGGTGGAGGCGCGTATTGGTTCGGATCCCACTTTGAACTGTAGGTCCAGTCCCAACCCAATTATCCTAAATTATGCATAAAAGTGGACTTTAAACCCAAACTCATACAGACTCCATAATCTTAAATATGACGAGTTCATAACACAGACTATTTTCTGAATATCGTTATCTTCATCATCACTCTAACAGTTATCCCACAAACACCCGCACATATACCGGGTGGGGCACCTAAAAGTACCTCAGCGAATAGTTCTACAACGCGAAGGTTTACGGCAGTTCTGACGTCACTGATGTAAATGTGGTCAAGGGGCCCAGTGGACAGAACATGTCTGATCTCTAGTCGCCATCTTGAAGTCCGCCATCTTGGATTCAGCTCATGTTTTTGAAATGGGAAGGGGGTCATGTGATACACGATTTCAGGCTAGAATTGACTCAGAAACACGAAACAGTTGTTTTCTACATAACCTCATTCAATGAAGTTGAACAAAAACTTAGTTTTTAAATGGGAACCCCATTTTGTTTTTAGCTCATCTGAAAGTACGGACAAATTCATTAAGAATGGCGTTTGTTACATTGTAATAGGTCAAGTAGTACTCTAGTAATTGTAACGTGAAGTTGACGCTTGAAACAAACATTCTCACAAGTTGATTCGTGTGTCGTAACATACATATCCTCCTTTTGACGCCATTCGTGTATCGTAACAAACATGTTACTCTTCTGAATACTATGCGTTGTGCTTAGGGAAGTTGTTACGTTCCAACAACTGCGGGTTACAATAATATGTGTAGTTTGTACATAAGTAAGCTTTGGCAAATTATCTAAAAGGTTCTGATACATCTTTCTGAGTTAATAAATATTTGTACATTAAAAAGTATACATTTTAAACATTACACCATCAGTTACATACATAAAGATTAGTACAGTAACATATTTCTTTCTAATTGATTTATCAATTTTATGAAATGAAGCCAGGGCGTAACAAAGTACACGGATTAACCATACGTTTTTTACCGGTGGTAATTTTAAGTGACTCACCCTATATATATATATATATATGTGTGTGTGTGTGTGTGTGTGTGTGTATGTAATTCTTGTTCTCATGTTGGAAAAGTCACATATAAGGGCCTAGAGGGTGATTCAAGAGTCCCTTAACACGCCCTATAAAAAGTAGTTGGGCTGGGTTATTGGTCATGATAGGAACAGGTTAGACTTAGGGGGAGCCACATTGGTGTGTTCCAAGCGGAAGTCCGCCATATTGAATTCAAATCAAAGTTTTTAAATGGGAAAGGGGTGATGTGATATAAGTATGACACTGTTTTCTTACACCTGGATTGATTGATTTGGTGTCCACTTTATTCACAGTAAGGCTAATCGGGACTGAACCTACAGTTTAAAGTGGGATCCGAACCACTATGTGCCTCTACCGGGTATCGAACCCGGGACACCTTGATTACAAGGCGACAACGGTACCACAGGCCCCTCTCACACCTGGAAAATGATATTTTTGTTACTATCATGCAATCTAAACTTTTTCCTGGTGAAAGATAGGTTGATGAAACCTTAACCACTGCATTTCTCGTGAAAGTCTAGCCTTATTTGATTCTAGTCTGACTGCCACGCGGGAAACCGGGGTGGGTGACCTAAGGTCGAAATCTTTCCAGCTTTATCCCCGCACAAAGCGGCTCTAGAACCCGCCCAGCCTAAAATCAAATGGTACCGGTGGAGGGTAAAGGCGGCGGTAGCGTGGTGCTGATGACATCATCTCCAAGATGGCCGACATTCGAAATATGTGGGGCCCCACCCCAACATACCCTAAATATGTTTTCATGGCACGGTGCTATATGCACAGGGAACATTAACTTTACCTTTATTTGTATATATTGTTCGTTTCTTTACCCCTGATGAACTTCGTTTATTTTTTACATGCGCATATACGAACTGTATACTATGTCAATGGCTGAGGGCCCCCTAAAGGCTTACTTGTCTCCGGGCCCTCCCCGCACTGCGGGGTTTTGAGGCTTGTATATCCGGCATTGTTTGAGGGTAATTGAAAGGAAAGTCTTCCAACCAAATTTCTACCTTACTGATAGAATGTCAGGAACAAAATGGAGATCATCGTAATAATGTTATTTTCAAATAAATAAAAATGTAAGGACTATATTTGTATTTTCTTTTTGTATTTCTTCTTCAGTCAATAAATTAGTTTATTTTGTCTTAATTGTGTGTGTCTTGCATGTATTATGCATTATTTTGTCTTAATTGTGGATGATTTAAAATCTTCCGATTCATTGCCGCACCCTTTTGCACTTTCAATATTGTGTACATACCTGGGAAATAGTTTTGGACAATTTAACCGTCCCCAACCTTCAGTAGCTTCTCGTATCATGACGTCAAAGGTGCTCTCTACAGGAAACTCCCTCATTATTAGCCTCAGGCCCAAACTGAAAAAAGATAAATACAACATTGTATAAGTGAGTATATAATTACTTTCTGTACCATTCATTTCGAATAACTTGTACATTTCATACTATTCAAGATATGTATTTTTCATTCGTTGTTTTGAGCTTTGTTCTATCTTGTTAAAAATAAGTAAAAAAATTACAAGATGGTAGAGTTCCAATCAAAGAGAAGTTAACTTTTGCTTCCGAGTAGATTAATTGCAAAATTTTCTACCTGTTTCTTAAAACAAAAAAGAACATATTTTTAGTGTAATAGACGCAATGAAAGTGGTTTTAGTTAGTTCCCCATTGCGATGAGTAAATAATAAACAAAATTAGCGACATCTGTGGGTCAAATAATACACCTTGCCGAAACCAAATTTCAACTTGAAAATGTGAAATCACAAGCAATTTCATTTCCTGATACAGGTACAATTAATCCGCACCCAGAAGCACCAACTTAAAATAATTTGAGGGGGGGCATGATCGGTATAAATAATACTTTATATATGTAAATATATAAAAAATGTGTCCTACGTGAATTTGGGGGCGAGGGCAGAAAGTGCCTTGCCCCCACAAAGTCGACGCCTATGTCCACGCCTCGCCGATGGCGTAGTGATGACGCTGTTTCCTTGTAATCAAGGGGTCCTGGGTTCGATTCCCGGTGGAGTCACTTAGGGATTCGGATCTCGCTTGAAAATGTGTGCCGTCTCGATTAGGTTATCTGTGCGAAAAGTGGACTTAAAGATAAACTTCAACAATTGATCCACGGTTGTTTTGAAATACCCGTTCATCATGAATATTTGCTCACTGAAAGATTTGATCAGGGTTGTTATAGGTCCAGGAACCCATAAATTCTAATGGGTTCTATTGGGTTCCGCTGTAGGGCACCACCCGAAGAGAAATAGGGCGGTGTTAGATCCGGAGATCGAGGTTGCCAGTCAAGTATATGGGTCATTTACTAACGCAATAAGTCCGTTACAATTAAAACATCTTAACAATATTCACTTTATCATTCACTGGTATCAGAAGGGCGTTACTTCTGCCGCACCCTGCAGTGGCGGTGATTGAGTTCCAAAACTGGAGGGGGCAAGATGCTAAAAATGGAGGGGCAAGGTGCTAATAATGGGGTCAAGGTGCTAAAAATGGGGGAGGGCAAGGACAGTTTAATTTCCCTTTGTAGATAAGGTTTAGCATAGTGCGGGAGCAAAAGTGGCAAAAAGTGGGTGGGGCAACTGCCGCCACTGGCACTCTGTATAAGGCAGTGTAGTCACCACGTAGATATTGTGTACACGACACACAGAGACGTAGACTTAAGTCTATGACACGGTTTGAAGCGACACGAAGCGTGACTGGTCGTGGAAAGCAAAGCAATTAGCCAAAGAGGATTGGGGATGATGTGCACGCACGGGAAACGGAAGTTTCCAACGCCACCACCGACAGAACTTGGAAGTTTGCTCTAAAGTTTAGTCAACTGTTGCCGCAAAGTTTGTCTTGGTGCAGCGACAAGGATTAACGCTCAACCGACAACCCACGAAGAGGACTCATTTCTACGTCGGGAGGAACATCGAATTTGTTCTTCTGTGGATTAGGTCATAACATGAATTTCTGTGTCTCTATCAAACGGTTGCCGAAAACTTCACCTTCTCTCTCTCTCTCTCTCTCTCTCTCTCTCTCTCTCTTTTCCTTTCTTTCTTTTGTTTCTCTTTGTCCTTCGTTTGATCTCTTACTTCTCTCTCTCTCTCTCTCTCTCTCTTTCTTTCTTTTGTTTCTCTTTGTCCTTCGTTTGATCTCTTACTTCTATCTCTCCCTCTCTCTCTCTCTCCGTCTCTACTTTTTGTTACTTTCTCTTTTGTTCTATCTCTTTCTCCTCTCTCATTCTCTTTCGTTCTACCTATTTCTCCTCTCTCTCATTCTCTTTCGTTCTATCTCTTTCTCTTCTCTCTCATTCTCTTTCGTTCTATCTATTTCTCCTCTCTCTCATTCTCTTTCGTTCTATCTCTTTCTCTTCTCTCTCATTCTCTTTCTTTCTATCTCTTTCTCTTCTCTCTCATTCTCTTTCGTTCTATCTATTTCTCCTCTCTCTCATTCTCTTTCGTACTATATATTTCTCCTCTCTCTCATTCTCTTTCGTTTTATCTCTTGATGTGATTGTACCAAAGATGTTTTCTTTAGACAGTAGAGATTGCTGCATTGCCATTGGCTGGTAGCTTTGTGGAGTCTGTGGAATGAATTAGTTTTTTTGTTGTTTAGAAGAAGAGGACGATAAATAGTTGTAGCTTCAATTCCGACCTGACCTTTTTTTAGAATTGTCCTCACAAGCTACCAAGAAAAGTTTCAGACCACGCAGATGGCGTAGTTGTAACGCTGTCCCCTGTTTATCAGAGGGTCCCAGATTCTATCCTGGGTCAAGGCCCACGTACAACAGTTATGATCTCACTATAAACTGTAGATCAAGTCCTTATTAGCCTATCAATGCGTAAAGTTAACTTAAAATACAAAAGAGCAAGAAATGTTTATTGACTATATAAGTATGAAATTCAGAAATGTCATAGTATTTTTTTCTGTGTGTGTATATATATATATATACATATACATACATACCTACATACATACATATATATGTATATATATATATATATATATACAGTATATATTCCTGCTTGTTTTTCATGACCAGTATTTTTTACTGAATTTATGTATTTATTTAACAAAGAATTCCAAATACAGTGTTGGCCATTTTACATTGAACAGTGGAAAATAAATAAATATATATATATATATATATATATATATATATGAAAAATTACAAGAAATAAAAAAATAGATCCAATAAAGAACCTTACACATTTTTGTACAACAGCCTTTTGAAATGTACTTGATTTTCAAAAATGTCTATTTGGCCTGTTAACTTGTTGAATTGGCTGGGTAATCTGTAGATCAGGGAACGCTGTATGAGGCCTAACCTTGGCTTCTGAGAAGCGAAAAGTTGAGTGTTTCTTGTTGTGCGAGATGCTACTCGAAAGGAAATTTCCTGCAGATGTTACCATTAACTATATTGTGCAGGAATGAATACATGGTCTGCCAGTTTATGTCTCTCGTGAGGTGGTTGGATATTTAAAATTTTCAGAAGAATGGGTTTTTGTGTTTAGTGAATGGAATTCGGTAACGAACATAGGCAAGGAAGAAATTTAGAACAGAATTTAGCCTATCTAAATTTGATTACGTGAGAGAAGCGCACGTGAGATCAGCGCACAGCAAGATTTCGTGGGACTAGCGCATAGGATCTCAGGTGTTAGTGGGATTAGCGCACAGTATGATTATCAAGAAGAATCTTCCCTCGCATTTTTCTTTCCAGACTTGTGACTGGACAACGTGTAGATTAATACACGAAGGTGGTTTAAAGGTTCTTCTATCAGCAGCTTCTATTACAGCTTCGTCAACTTTTCAGATCGATCTTTAATCAAACTTTGCAACGTACGACACAGAATTGAGGCAACGAAATAAATCTTCAGTTTCAACATATTTGGCTGGCCAGATGTTTCTTTCCTCTTTGGAACTTCCTGCATCAGCATGAATTGAACAAATTTGCTCAAACTGTTTCGGACAACTTTTGAATGTTCCGTCAAGGTAGAAAGAATCACAAGATGTTAATAATTTCTTGCCATTGTTACTTGCAAACAACAGACATTTCTTTTCGTTGTCCACTGTCAGGTCAACCATAAGGAAGCTCGTCCCGTCGGAAAGTCTCAACACATTTTCATCCAATGAGATTTCGGAACTACCAAACGGATTTTGGGTTGTTCTCAGTGTTTTCCTACGTATTCTGTTTCCTGTTGTCTTTAGTGATCCCTTGCACTTCAGCCGGCGTTCCTTTACACCTCTCCAGTAGATAACATTTTCAGTCTTACGACCAACACGATACTGATGTCCGTTCAGTAAGAGACAAGGTTTACGCTTGGCACTAGTAATAACTTCCATTGCGCATTCACCTGCAAGGAAAGAAAGAAGAACATTTGAATGTGCGCTTCACCCACGATCTTTTTCTCTCTGTGCGCAGATCACACTGTGCGCTCCTCCCACGTGCGCTTTTCCCACGACACCCTAAATTTGAAGGGCATGGCATAGACCAGATCGGAGAACAGTACCTATTCAATTTTAGGTGAAACGAAGGATTTGTAAAACGTGCTGAGAGCAGACAGGTTGTTTATTTCGGTAAAACGATAGAGTAGACCCAGCATACGCATGGAACCCTTTGTGACTGCTGAGATGTGTTCAGAAGAGGAAAGTTTCTCATCAAAGATGACGCCCAGATCCTTCTGTGTGGCAACTCTTTGAACACAATTAGTATTTATGAAGTACTTTGGGTTTAATGTGTTTTTCTTCAAGGAAAAGGTCATTGTAGTATATTTTTGAGGGTTAAGTATGAATGGATTCGCATTTTATCTCGATATGCTTTACTCAAGACTTTTTCATAATGGTAAATAGTAAAGTATATATCGACCCGCATGAATTATATTTAAAAACGCAACTGCCCCGGAAAATGGTTTGTTTGATTAAGTACGCTTTATGCACAAAAAGGCTAATCGGGACTGGGCCTACAGTTTAAAGACGGATCCGAACCACTATGTGCCTCCAGCGGATATCGAACCCAAAACCCCTTGAAAACAGGGCGACGACATTACCACTACGCCATCGCGGAGGTCCTATTATTTCCTTATCGAAAGTTCATTCAAATACCAGATTAAGAAACGGTGATGCTGCTGATATTATTTCAGTGTTTCGATTTTACATGAAAACCGCTTGTTCGAAAACAGAAAAATGACTTTCGGTTTCTAACTCCAAAAGTAAGAAAATGAAAGCTGTTTTGACAAACCAAAAACCGAAAAGTGGTTTCGAAATCAATAACTTCCTTAAAATCGTAAACCAGAACACAATTTTGAAAATTGCAAGCTTTCTGCTTTTCTTGTCATTTGAAATGATTGATTGATTTGGTTTATTTTACCTCACTTTTCTGACGCTTTTGGCTAATCGCGAAGATGAGGATGAGTTGTAATGATAGGAAACTCACAAAGAATACTCATGCCCAGGCCGGGATTCGAATCCTGGACTAGTAGCGTCGTAGTGCTCTGTACTAACCACTTCGCCACGGAGATCGGTTGTAAATTGAAATGAACAATCAAGGAAAGGTGTCAACGGACCGGTTCGAACCCCCTTTTAGCATCCCCCTGTAGCCAGCCTTCGTGGGGGAGTGGTTATCACATCCCGCTATGACGCCAGGCGTCCCGGGTTCGAATCCCGACCTGGCCATGGGTGTTCTTTGTGGGTGTCCCTTCATCAATTTCATCCTGTCATCACTCATTCCCATCTTCGCAATTAGCCAAAAGTAGAAAGAAAGCGAAGTAAAATAAACCAAATCAACCAATCAAACCAGTGTCCTCTACACGCTGGGTACTAAAAAACGAAGATGTTCCTCGTATTCCATAGCACACAAATGTCCAAAAGACATCCATTGGATATCTTTTGGATATTCAGGTCGAGAGTTCTGGATATCCAATAGATATCCAGGAATATCCAATAGATATCCAGAAATTGATATGTTTTGGACGTTTCCGGATCACTTTTGGACATCATATGCTTTGATTTAGATATTTCTTGTACGTACTTTGGATATCGTATTGGAGACGTATTGGATATTTGGAATTGGACAATGTTTCTGACAGCCAGTTCTATACATGTTTGGACTATCTATTAGATATCTAGAATTGGTCGAGTTTCAGATATCCAGAACTGGATATCTAATGGATATCCATAAGATCCATGGACCTGATCTGGACATTGTGGATATCCAATGGATATCCCTTGGAGATTTGTGTTGTATGGGATGGTGACTGTCTTCTCTATTTACCACCAACAATATCTCAATGAAGGTGTATACTTTACACAGAAGCACTCATCTTCTTGATATGAGAATGCTATCTTCCAGCCTTTCTGATTATCTCGTGACAGAAACCTCACCATCCTTGTTCCCTTCCCCTCGTGCCATAGAGCGCATCTTCTTATTCCAATTTCCTCCGAGAAGAGATGCTCCTTTTTAGTCCTTCGTCACGCGCCACGTGAGACGTGGAATCTCTTGAAACGGGAAGAGCCTAGTCAGGCGTCTTTTGTTTCTCTATATCCTTGCTTTGCGAGAAGAATGCACGAGCGCTCCCATCCCCTTTCCTTAGGCGTAACTCCAATCCACTTCCGTCTCCATTCTGAGGTTATTTTGGGCGAGACGTGCGGAATTATCATATCAAAAGTGCCTGACGAAAGTGCACGAGATTTGTTTCACAAGTTGCCTCATCTTTCACCCTCCCATCACTCAAAGAGGCATGAGGTTCGCTGGAAGATGAGATGAATTATACTTGTGCATGTTTCTTGGATGCCCACTAGCGTCGCGTGGTAAAATGTGTGCATTCTTTAGCACACTCTACATTGGTAGTCGTGGCAATTTACCATTTTTACACATCAGCTCGAAACATGATATTTTCATTTTCCATATTTTTACGCATAATAGCTTTTAGCATATCTCAAATGTTTCAATTATTTTTACATATTATTTCCATAATTTCAAAACTTGTCCGACATATATTCGACATTCATCCTATTATTACATTTTCCCTTCTTGTGTTAAATACCGTTGATCTGTATTCTGTCCGTTTTTTTCTCTCTGTTTATTTAAAATCTTTACAATACACAATGCAAGTTCAAGGTTTCGCGGTGAAATCATGCGCTGTTGAACGCAGTTTCAGTCAATATAAATTGTGTTTCATGTTTAGGAGATTCATTTTTCAACACTTACAATAATGTTTGGCATCCATTGTTTTTGTAACAAAAAATAAAACCCTCTTTGTGTTTTGTATTTTGTATCACAATTAATGTCATGCAAGCCTAATGCATTTTATTTAACAAGGTAAGCCACTTGCTCAATGAAAATTTCCATTTTCACAATTCAATATTTTGATTCAAATATCTAACACTATTTATATATCTAACAGGTTTTTTTTGTACATAATAAGCCCGTTCCATGCTGATAACGATAAAGTCGCCGCGAGATGGTGTTCGCCTCACCCGGAACGTAATTTTCGCGGGAAAATTAAAACAAAAAAAACGGCCAGGCCACAAGGTCGGTGCTTTGGGAGTCGTTTTAGACTTGCTGCAAACCTGCAACGCGCGTTCTTCAATTAGCAAAAAGCCCATTAAGGCTACAATGAATTTGTTTGTTCAAGCTGCCGGCGAATAAAGAACCCAGAGAGCGTGGCATTTTTATTTCTTTCTTGTACTTCAATTTCTTTCAATTAAGAAACAAATGTGTAAATTTGCCAAGTGTGTCGGTTGCCTTTTTGAACCCTCGTTGTGTCAGTGGGTCCGTTTGCCACACTCTGGTGCGTTTGCATATGACGCCATGTTCGTCGAACCTCGGAGGTCGACCGCAAATAGAAAGAACAGTTAGCCTGCTCTCACGCTTTTTGTTTCATTCATTCATTTCTTTCCCATTACGAAAACGCTTCGCGAGTTCAACTCTAGGTCGCTTCTGGCAGGTTAGATGGATATTTACACGAGGTGTCATCAAAAAGTAAGTTACCTCTACTTCCAGAAAATAGCATATAAATTCTGAAACTATCTTTTCTCTGTTTTACAAATTTCAGTGAACTAATTAGGGAGAGCAAAAATAATATTCTCTTGTGCGACAGTGTGCTGCCTCTCTCGGTCTGTCCGTCAGGGTGTAAATTATCGATAACTCACAAATGGTTAACATATCTCCATATGTCATTAAAGGGTGCTCTGAACGACTATAAAATCCTTTTGCATTACTGTCAATAACATTTTGAACATAATTGACAATTACAAAAGCTAACAATATTATACCAAAAATCGCAACTGCAAAAATCATTGAATGCAGATTTCTGCAAAATTCTTGAATATAAAGTAGATACAGGATAGAGTTAGACAATAGCACATCCGAATTTTCAAACCGAGTAGCTTATGAATCAGGTTAAAGGAAACAAATTGATTCGTGCTGATCTGACCAAAGCGTTCGATTCAGTGAATCATGATATTTCATTAGCCAAGTTGAAGTCTTTTTAGTTCTTCTAAGAATGTAATTCGTCTCCTCAAATTTGGCCGGCCCCCGTGACGTAGTGGTTAGCCCATCGTGCTACGACCCTTAGGGTCCCGGGTTCGAATCCCGGCCTGGGCATGATGTTTGTGAGTGTCCATTCATAAATGTCATCATGTCATCACTCATCCACATCCTCGCAAATTAGCCAAAAGATAAAGCAAATCAATCAATTCTCCTCAAATCGTACACAATAAACTGAGAGGAATTTGTCATTAAAACGGGAAACACAGCACGAAAATATCTTGTCCTCTAGAGTATCTCGAGTTTTCAAATCAGGACCCTCTTTTCTTATTTTTTATTAACGACATGTCAAGAATGAGTAAGGACGTGTTTAGAGAGGGGTCCATGATGTCCGAACCTCCTTCTCAGAAAGGCTTACTAAGTCCAAAATTAAATAAGAAAATTGCTTATTGATTTATTTCCGTATATTGTTAGTATACAGTTTGCGTTGACAGTGCTTGCAAAAAATACATACATACTATAATATGTACATACTACATTACTACCAATAAGACGAACATAAATAATGATCACGGATTTTACTTTTTACCTGCTGGACCCAACAACCTCTCTGGTATTCAATAAACGATCAGTTTTAAACATTTTTGAACATTAATTTCTTTCGTAACACAGCTATTTATTAGCAATAATTATTTTTATTGACCTGTAGTGTCATTAATAGAAATATTAATCTTACCAATGTAATAATTATAAAGTTTATTATTATTATTACATGTGAGACACTTGGTTCGGAGTCTTCCCGAAATACGTGCCTGGCCTATTTGCTGATGACGTTAGAAATATCCAAAACACTTTGTTTACATGTAGATAGCCTTGATTTACAGACAATAACCTATGCCCTACTTCAATGGAATAAAATAAATCAACTTCCGTTTAATTTTGAAAAATGCCAAGTAATAACCATTAAAGAGCAGCAAAGGTAAAAAAAAAAAGGTGAAATGGGTCATACAGCACAGTACGCTGCATAGGCGCAATTTGGCGGGGGCAAGGGGTGCACTTGCCTTTCCTCTCGAATTTTCAGGTTATTAAATTTAAAAGTTAAAGACACTTTTCTTAACCTCCTGCAGCGTGAGTAGCAAAGTATTCAAGCGTATTTCTTTACGATTGCGCAAATGTAAGCTATTTTGCAAAATTGTTCTGGACGCTATTTTTATAAGATGGAAAACTTATTAATTCTGCACCCCGAAGTTAAGTCCAAAGCCAAGTCCCAAGTTTAATCCCCCCCCTCCAAGTCATTTTCTTGAACGAGACGTACAAAGGTTAATATCAAAATGCATTCAGATACTAACTGCATAAAATGCAAAAGAAATAATGGAAAATATTTGTGCTCGTATTCACTCGTTTGGTGGATCGAGTCTCCCCATTTACAAAATAATAATAATAATAATAATTCGAATAAAATTTATTTTTGTAAGTTTGTAATATTTATTATTGTATAATAACATTTATAACCGTGGTAATAATATTTATTATTTATCTGCTATTCAACTTTTTTCATTAGCCCGACCTTCCCCTCCTGCAAAAATTTCTGGCGACGCCCATGGCTGTGAGTAACATATCCATCATGTCTTATGAACACCAAAACCCAGGTTTAGATATAAAATTTCTATATGTTTTAATCACAAGAAAAATAAAGTACATATGATTTTGAAAAGTACTATCTGCTTTCTTGTTCGTTCTTGCCGAAGGATGCTACTTTCTGCAAAAACTTTGGGAGTAGCCAGAAGAGAATAGAAACATAAGACAAACGCGACATTCATTTGTTCTGGACAAAAGCGTGCTCACCTGGAAAACACATAACACTGCAACCACTTTCATTTTATTTGTCTCTGGAGTGAAACTACCAAAAATCTCTCTTATCTTTTGTCTTGTCTTCGCAAGGATTCCCTTCACCATAATCGTTATCAAGTCCTGAAGAATCTAGAAATAAAGGCAGTCATTCCATTGTTGATCGTACGGTGGATTCGCAAGAAGATGCAGAAGTGCACTTCAATGGAGAGAACAAGACTTTTGCAAGACAATGTGGAAGGTCATTCTGCAGTTATTCTTTTGTCCGCTTCCCAAGAAGTTAGATTACTCTCTCCGATGTAAGAACGAACTCACAGTAAACTGTAGACGTGGCTTGTGAGCACTTGCGTACGCAGAAGGGGTTGATGGGGCCACAGTTCGTTCGAAATTTGAGGAAAATAAACAATTTAAACAAGAAAAACTCGGGATAACCAGGCTGGTAAATGCAAACCACCTAAAATGACCTCCCGTTGCCATTTTTGATAATGGAAAGTTACAAATGTACGAAATCTAAAATGTATGTGTTTTGATTGCTGCCAGAAGATGATATGTGTATTGTGGAACGGAAATAATATTGAGTGTAACATGATCTGACAAAAATTTTGTGGGCTGCTTTTCAGATTCTATATACTTAAGATCTGCCTTAAAAAGTTGTGTTTGTGCACTGTTTGCCTAGATTTACCAGAGCTGTACCGAGCTGCAAATTACGCTTTATTTTCCACAAAGGTGTAAATCTGACATAATAGTAATTGAAACTTAGGATAATTACAGTGAATCTCACAATATTTTCAGTATTTTCCCACTACATTCTTCGGTTAAAGAAATTCTGACTTCATTTAATACAGCACCCCCACCCTAGTCGAGCTTCCTTGGAAGATACTGTGATGTAATGTAATGAGAAATTGCATATTTTTGGCTTTACTGCGAATATTTCTGTATTTTTCTGACATATTTTAAATTTTGATGACATATTTTTCAATTTTTATGACATAATTGCAGTTTTACAGTTTTATGGACATAAAGTCCCGGGCCCTATTGTGTATGCCGCCCTTCTAGAAAGCAGTCAGGGGCACCAACTTTTGAAATCATTGGGATCTTATAAGCTTAAAAAAATCTCATTAATCCTCCCTTCCGTGTATCATGATATTAATACACACTAACAATGCATCCTTACTATTTTAAATCTGTTATTTACTGATTTCAATCACCAAATACTGTATATAACAATAACAAATATATTAATGGGCAAAATAACACCAGAACTCACAAGTCACATGGTTTTGTTTAAATTAACTTCTGTTTTACAGTAGATAGATAGACAATACAAAACCCTTTGGCAGCTAAGCATGCGCATAAAAAGGCGCAGGATATGAAATCTAGTTGTTCGAATCTTACTATGAGGGATTAATGTATATTTCATCTCAAAAATATAGTGTCATTTATGTATTTCTTTAGCTCAGATATATTCATTGTAGAAAAATATACTGCTGACTTGACACCAAAAGCGATGGTACCTAACTGGTCTAACGCAACGCATAATCAAGTGCTAGAGACATCTATACTTGGTTTTGTTTGCCAGCTAATGATGTAGTAAGACATGAGAATTAAAGATGGCTAAATGTCTGCAGAGGCCAGATCTGAACAAATAGGTTTATATTCTGTGACTTGGTTGTTGATATGAAATATGAGGAAATTGTGTACATGTTGTGTTGGTGTAACAAATGGTTGTTTGTAAAAGAGATACCAAATGAATCCTTTGAAGTAATATACACGTGATCTTATGACATTGTCTCGCCGGCCCTCGTGGTTAGCACATCGCGCTACGACACCAGGGGTCCCGTGTTCGAATCCCGGCATGGGCATGGATTTTTGTGAGTGTCCATTCATCAATTTCATCATGTCATCACTCATTCCCATCTTCGTAAATTAGCCAAAAGTGGCACAAAAAGCGAAGTAAAGCAAATCAATCAATCATTGTGACATTGTTTGATCAAAGCATTTAATTTTACAAACACGTAGTAGTGAAAAACGCCAAAGAAGTGTTCTGTTACCCCCTACTCTGAATATTTGAAAGCCACACTTTTTACAGTGTTGTAGCTCACGCATTAATATTATTGCATTATTAATAGTTTTATTAGCTTTCTTTCTTACGTGTTGATGGTTTGAATTTTATTTCATTTCTTTTATTTTCTAATATATTCCCTTCAACCATTTTATTTTTATGCCACTTTCGGTTTTCTCTTCATGAGTTTCATCGAATAGTTGTCACGATTAGCCTAAATACGCAGAAGAGTGACGTAAAATAATATCCTCTGAGAAATTGTTTTAAATTGGAGATGTTTTAAATATAGCCTATGTTCACCCATGCATATACATTTATATACAGGGTCTCGGAGATGTCCCTGTACAACTAGTTCACTAGTACTACATAGTTCACATTACCCTTATATATATATATATATATATATATATGTTTTTAGCTATTTACATTATAACATATTGCGAGCGAACAAAATCAACAACAACGAGTTACCATGACAACAACAATATAAAAAATAAATTAAATTATGGCGATTCAGTTTAAGCATACTTAAACTTTCTAATAATATAAACACATATAGCCATGAACGTCCTAGGGCTTGTAATCAACAGGTTAATTAGTTCTCTACAATTGTCATGTGAATATAAAGCGAAAACAAAGCTGAAAATTAAAGAATACCGGTCAGTTTTCAGCACAATGGCAACATGATGCATGCAAGTAGGAGTACGGGGACATTTTGGACATGCTGCACAATACAATAGTACGTAAAAATAATGTTGTTGTTTCTTTTTAATTCAGTATCTCGAATCCCTGTCTCTTCCTCCCCTACCCCCTGTCAACCACACCCCATCCGAAATCTTCACAAAACAAGAATAATTTGAGAAAACCTGTTAACTGGCCTTGACAGCCACGATTCAGAAATATTTCCACCAAAATATGATCCCTTGATTCTCATAAGTTACATAAGAACTGAGCTTAAGAAATAACCTTGATGTGAACAAAGGAGACGTTTCTTTTCTTCCCAACTGGCTTAATGGCTTCCACGTTGTTCTATCAAATGCGACAATCGTACAAATCATTTCTGCTCCATTAACCTTTGCGTCTCAATCCGACCAGTTAGATCGGTAATGTCGATTCAAGTAAAAACGTGAAGTCGTAATATTCCCCGCATCTTACCGCAGGCCGCAAGGTTTTCTTCCGAAAACTTGAGCGGAAATTTGAATTCCCGTTAAGATTCCTTTGTTTCGTGTGATTCGGTATTTAGTGAGTTGCAGAAGAAGAGTATTTGGAAGTAACCAGTTACTTTTTAGGAACTTAATTATAAGTAGTAGTCTAACTGTAACCAAGTAGCTGTAACTGTAACAGAGTTACTTTTACAGTGAATTTACGACATTTGCTAACTTGAGAATTTGTAATGCCGGAAGATCTAAATTTGGCAACTCTGTTTCCAATTTTTGTATGCGTCTTATCTGGATGTTAAGGGGAAAGAATTTCTGTACATGGCGTACGAAATTGAGAGCTTCTTCGCTCGAACAGGCAAAACGAGCGGTATACGCTCGAAGCCCAGAGGTACACGTACAACACTCATATACCTGTATCTGTGGTAGTTGGCCCTCAAATATGGATCGTGAAGTGAGATACGCAGTGAAATTGGAACTTAAGTGAGCATAGTCGTCATCTACATGCTAAACTTTAGTATAGTTTATCTTACCAATACAGTGATATATGAAAATGAAACAGATGGTTGTGGGCTGAAACTGCCAGGACGTATATTTTACATGTGTCTACGAATATTGTCACATTGAAATAATATTCCATTGTAAACGCTCGAGCGTGGGAGACACGAACGAGTACAAGCGAACGAAAGTGGTCACATGCAGTACTCTAGTATATATTATAATATTATTGAATGTAGGGGAAGACATAATAAGAGAAGGCACTGCGTATAAGACTAACTATATGTATAAATAATGCAGTTTTTTTTTTCAATTACATGAAGACGTTAATTTTCATATTAGGCATTGCATTTCAAAATTCCAAATTCTGGTGTCCGGTATGCATTACTTGGCTCACTTTTCGAAAGTAACCACTTTGGCAATACATTTACTTTACACAGTTACTGTAAGGTGATATTTGGTAAGCTTCATTCTTTGTAAAATTTGTATTTATGCACGCACTGTAGTTTATTATAGGGTACACTTTCATCTGTATTTATGGAATCAATGCAGTGAAATTGTTCTCATTTTGCATAAGCAAAAACAAAAAGTATTTTATACGAATCATTTTCTTTTATCTTTAATATAATTACATTTGTTTCTGGAAAATACTAAATTTATTTTGAATATAGAGACTTTACCTAATTTCTCCCGAAAGATAACAACGTAATACACATACATTGACATCTAGCGACTTTTTATTTACTTATCTTCTAAAACAATGACTAAAACAGAATTACAGTTATTATTCATGTGAAACTATTATTAAGTATTCTCACGTTTGAAACAAATTCCTTTGTTTTATTGCATATTTATTTACTGTAACTTTTTTGCAACTTTTGACTGATAGCCACGGTGAGAATGAGTGAGTAGATGTACTGTGCGAATTAAGTTTTTGCTTTGGGGGGTGATGCCCGCTCAGTGGCGTATTTGTGGTTTCATTTCGGGAGGTGGGCTTATATGGGGGGTAGGCAAATTTATATATGTTACCAGTCACTAAACTAAACTACTGTCTGGTTATGTATATATTTGACTTGTAAATGTTGATCTTTAATTTTATGAGAAGTGCTCTAAGTGAAAGGAGGGGGGGGAGTTTGCAGTAACATTTGCCCGTACCATTCTTCTAATGTACGGTCAAATAACTGCCTTCCTGATAATTATTCCACTTTCGAATACTAGGCTCTGCAACAGCATCTTTTCCATTAGATAGCTACATGAAACTTTTATAACAAGAATAAGTCAACTATCAATTCGTTTAGAATAACATGCTTTATATTTGTTCCTCTGAGTTCCTTCAGGATATTCCTGAAGTGCAAGTTTAAAAGCAAATAATGCCTAATTTTTATTCTCTACCCCCTGGCAACGATATCATCATGTAAGGTGTACTAACAGACATTATTTTTCACGCAAATTATATACGAATTTTCAGACTAGCATGTGTAATTTTTGTTAGTTCACTTTATGTTCAGGGAAGGTAGTGGGGTCTGCACCTACAGTTACAAGTGAAATTCAAACCACACTGCAATGCACCTCCACCAGGGATTGAACCCGCGACTCCTCTATTACAAGGCGATAGCGTCATTCCGACTGTGCGGCTCTCCTATGCCCCATGTTGAAGAAACACAGGCAATGCAATATTTGGAATTGGGGAAGTTTGGAATTAGCAATGTTCTTCCAATTCAGCTTCAAGTTACAGCCTGCATTTAACACGGTTTCTTTCGACTTGAGCGATCCTGTTGTTGTCCTTGCCCCAGAATTAACAGGACAGAGGATTTGGGAAACTTCCTCGTGCGTACCGCAAACACAACGTTGCTGGACAGTGCAGAAGTAACTGTTAATTCGACACCGTGAAGAATTGAAAGACCACGGAAGAATCCCTAACGCCTGAAAAAATAATTGCACTTGACCGCATCGAAATCGTTAACTCGGATTCTTAGCCATCAAGGTTCAATGCACAAACAACCACAGAACGCAACCGAAGTGGAAACCTTTCAAACGGTTCGCGGGTTTTCTTAAGTTCAATAGGACTAAAGTATGAAATTTATCAAACTATGCATTGGATTCGCATTGTGGAGGCTTCGTGTTTGTTTCCCAAATAACAGTAGTTAAACTTTTTGGCCCATTTACCTCCTGGTTTGGATTGTTGTGATCGTAATGTAAACCTCAACAATACTATCGTTCCTGTTTTGATTCTCGTTGTTGGAATGTAATGGGTTCAGAAACTTAAAAGGTCGAAATCAGGATGGTAAGGAAGGGAAGAAAGAAGAGGAGGAAAGGAGAAAGACAGAGAGCAAGAAAAAGAGAGGGAGATAGAAAGAAGAGAGACATAGAGGGAGAGGGAAGAAGAGAAGGATAGGGGTGAGAGAGGGGACAGAGAGGGAGAGAGAGAGAGAGAGGCGGAGAGGGAGAAGGAGAGGGGAAATGGAAAGAAAGAACAGAAATAGAGGGGTGAAGGAGAGGGAGAGATAGAGAAAAAGGGGGAAAGTGGAAATTTACCGACATACAAATACAATTTTCATGAATATGGCAATGTTCAAGGGGTAGAAAAGAAAGATTAGAAAGGACAATAGAGTGAGAGGGAAGAGAGAATGGAAGAGGTGAGGGAGGGAGAGGGAGAAAGAGAGGGGAAAGGAAAATAAAGAGTGGAGGGAGAGAGAGAAAGAGGGGGAAAGGGAGAGAGATAAAAAGAAGGAGAAAAAAAACAGAGAGAGACTTTCTCGTCTGGACTCAGAGTCTGTATAATACTCTGTGGTATTTGTTTTACGTGCTGCCGACCTCCGTGGCAAAGTGCGCTACGACGCCAGGGGTTACGGGTTCGAATCCTGGTCTCGGCATGAACGTTCTTTTATTAATACTCCTCATCATCGTTGCTATTAGCCAAAAGTGGTAGAAAAGCAAAGTAAGGTAAATCAATCAACCAATTGTGTTGCGTGCTGTCCATTTGTGTTCGTGATTGTCATTTCATCAATCACACTATTCATCCTCATCTTCGTATTTAGCCAAAAGTGAAAGAAGAACGAAGTAAAATAAATCAAACCAGTTACTGCTTCGACGTTTAACGCGGGCTATAAGTTTATACAGAACTTTCCTAGGATCCCCACCCTCTTCTGATTAATACAATCATGGGTTTCTTTTATATATAATCTAATGGTTGGTTGGTTTGTGGAGTTATTGTTATAATTCCCACTTTATGGACATATAGGCTAATCGGGACTGGACCTATAGTTTAAAGTAGGATCAGAACTATTGTACAATGTGCCTCCACCGGGAATCGAACCCGGGATCCCTTGATTACAAGCCGACGACGTTACCACTATTAATCTAATTAGGGCGGTGCTGCGGTGGATGCTACCCCCAGCTACCTACTTGATACCACCAAGTTAATGAGCTTTCACACCGAAGTTACAAGCGACACTCGATACTTGTCGTTTCGGTGTGAAAGCTACCTTACCATCCCAGCTAGCCCCAAGGTTCGAGCAAATATTCCCACGCGCCTGACAATAATGGTTTAAAATTAACACCCGCTTTAGACGAAAGCATTTTCCTTAGCATTTTTCTTAACATTTATGCCATGACCAAAATGCTACCGTGTAAAGTGAGAAATCTTATGGCATTTCAAATGCCGTGGTATATTTCATGGCATTTCTCAAGGATAGGCTCGGTCCGAAGCATTTTTCGTAGCGTAATCAATCAGAAGCGACCTCTAGGTCACGAGCGCAGTTGTGATGGCGGCCGCGTGAGATGTAAAGAACGTACCACTTCACACTTTTAAAACACGATAATTATTCAACCGAAAAGAATTACGCTTCGTATTACATGGTTTTAGGTAGAGAAGCATGACACTGATTAACTATATACTTTACAACGTTTACTGTGTACCTATGGAAGAATATTTTAGTTTTTTCAATTGTAAACACTGCGCAGTCGCCATATATGGTGTAACTCGACGTGCTTTTCATGCTGTATATGTTATGCATTGTAATCGCAAAAGCTAGCCGAAGAGTTACATGAAATGCTTGCGTGTAAAGTACTAACGGTGGGTTGCGGGTGTCGAACGTGCTGTGGCCTGCCGAAAGAATTAACAGAACCTTTATATCTGTTCAGGGGCGTATATTTTGGGTAGAAATCCACAGTAATTGCAGTAATTTCAAAACAATTTGTACGTATATTGGTCGGGCGTGAGTCACTCTCTCTACCCTGAAAAAAATCTCTACCGAAGAATTTTATATTTTCTAGTCAACTGCACTTATAATTTGTAATTATTAATGTACGCGATTACTACTACGTAAAGCCCAAGAATAATATGCTCGTAACACCGCCAGAAAAGTATTGTCGAACGTAAAATGACATCACCATCGAGAGATTAGTTTGAAGAAAAATGTGTAAAATTGACTCCCGGTAGATGGCACACTATAGCTACGAAAGGATATTAACCATAACATTCCAACACAAATATTAAAAAATCACTTCTATTGGTCAAATAGAATAAAATTAATGGATAAAAAATTGTAATAACAGCAAATTAACTTTTGTATCAAGGTACGAATACAAAAGCATGCTCATCATTATTTCTTAAGGAAATATATATTATTAAGGTATAATAAGTTACCAAAATTGCAAGGCGTATTATTGTCAGAGTGTAGTGGGTAAATATCACCTTGTTTTATTTCTTGTATATACTGCAAAATAGTTTAAATTGTTTAAAGCCTTTAACTTGTCCCTTCTCTCTCTCTGTATCTCTCACTCACTCTCTTTTACACAAGATGGTGTCACGATTTGCAACTTGGCCAAGATGTGAAGAACGTTGGCAAATTCTGAAACTAAGGTGCAGTGGCGCAGGAACGACGGGGGGGGGGGGGGGTACAGGGGTATTCTCAAATTTGGAGACGAGTCTGAAATAAATCTCTGCAAAATCAAAACGAGACGATACTTCATGTCTGAGACGATCTCGTTCGAAACTTTGATATCACATTTGAATAATTTACTTAAAATAAATCTGTCTTATTCAGAAATACCAAGCGTATATCTTGTTCATATTTAAATAAGTCGTATATTTTGTTTACTGTAATTGCAAAGTTAATACATTAGTGACAATGGCGAGCCTGTGCTGCCCGGTTTCATCAATTCAGGATACAATTCCGTATTTCGATGGTTCGTAGTGTCGAACAAAATGTAAAGCAGAATAACGTTATTAAGGAAAGTTTTTGCTTTAATAACATATATACGTTGTGAAAGTGAGTGGTGACACATTTGTCTCATCTCGATACCATTCCTAGTTGAAATAGATCAGCGATATTTGCTAGACATTAAAACGGGTGCAATTTGTGATTTTATCAGGAGGGGGAGTATTTATTTACCTATGAATTAGGTATGCTTAGAATTGAACATAATTGCTTAAAATGTAATTTTGATATCGATTGTAACACAAACACAACACCATTTTAAGTTAAATTCTAAAGTCAAACTGTAATTACATTAGTCTGATGAATGCATCGAAATAAATTAGACTCACCGCAAGTTCAATGATTTGTCAGTTGGCTTGTTAAGGACACTTTAATGCTTATGACGCGATCCATTTTGTTGCAAATTTTTCTGCATTAAAACAATGGACTTTGGTTCCATTGAAATGAAAAGCAGGTTTAAAACTTCTAAGTGACTTCTCTAATCGTTTAAGGTAAGATTCATGCCACTGACCCCGCTTTCACACTCAGCTGTAGATATTGCTACAATTTAGATTGGATTCACAAGGTCTTTGAGTGAGGTGGGAAAGTGTTTTGGATTTTCTTTGTAGATTCGAAAATCTTCGACTGGTGACGCGTACATGCTTTCGCTTGTACTGTACTGCTCGTTTTTATATAAACGAGGAATTAACATGTCACCATAAAACACACGTATGTATCCGCATTTAATACGACTACATCCGGAAATAAACATAACTCTTCAAACCGGCTCTTCTCTTCATATATTTCACCAACGATTGAAAAGAAATATTTCGAGCGCATGGTTTTCCTCTAACTTTGCTTGCTCTGAGATCTGAAGGATTTCGGTCTGGCAAGTGCAATGATTGTACTTTCAGTGTTTGCAGAGCATCATAAGGTACAGCTAATTACATTACAAATAATTACTATGTGAAATGTTTTACAAATACTTGAAAGTTAGATCTCTTGCGAGGTGATCGGGAATCATCTCGATTCGCATTTCTTTTTATAAAAGACAACACAACGCTATAGGTGTCAACAAGCTTCGAAAAGTGCTGTTAACATAGGTCAAAGACAGGGCACAGTTTTCGTATTTGATAGAAAAGTACTTGTAAAACACCTTCTAGAAGTCTGCGAAAATACCGAATACATGGCTTCTAAAAGGCACTTTATACGGTACATATCTGCCATAAATTGGTTTAATGATATTTTATATATAGCTATGGGGCTCTAAAATGAACTGAGCTGAAGTGAAATTCTGTAAGTACGATATATTTAAAAATATGATTTTCATATTCAGTGGGTGGAAAATGATCCTGATTTGGAATGAATCAAATTAGAAGAGGGGGAATCCTCCTCACCTCCTTTAAATCGCAACCTGCATTAAAATGAATAGATGTAGCTTTGCTCTCAATTTTTATGTTACGAACTCCTGATTTTCCATGCCATTAAATTCAAAAGTGCTTATAACAAGATCCAGAACTTTATATGTTTTGGAATTGTTATCTGGTCCTGAGACCTGTTTTTTTTAAATAGTCATGAATTGTAAAAAATAAATAAACATTATTTAGGCAAATTTTGCATTAATTTACCATGCCCCACCGATTTACCGATTAGCCTATCTGTGCATGAAGTACACTTAAAACAAATGTCCAAAATATTCAAAGAAAATTCAATCAACAGTGAGTGAGGTTTCCCTCTGAGTGATATGTTTATTCCGACGAATCGAATTAGCTTTATCGTGGTACTTCGGGACAGAACATGGCCAAATTACCTCAAGATTCAGTCTATTCTTCACGTGTCTTATAAATATACCTTTTCTTCGGATCTCCTTATGAACATGTAGGTATCTCGGAAAATCCGCTATTCAAACCAAGGATCACTCAAAAAAGATTTTACACATAGGTGTGCACGTTTGTTCCAGTGTATTTCAAAGTAAATTTCAAATAAACTCTGTCATGTGCATGTGTCCAAGTACGAAATAACAGTGTTTAATATAGCCCAACCGGCCCCCTAGGCGGAGTGGTTAGCACATCGCGCTACGACGCCAGGGGTCCCGCGTTCGAATCCCGGCCTGGGCATGGATGCTTGTGAGTGTCCATTCATCAATTTCATCATATCACCACTCATCCCCATCTTCGCAAATTAGCCAAAAGTGGCAGAAAAAGCGAAGTAAAATAAAGCAAATCAATAAAACAATATAGCCCAAATTCGATACTGACAATATCGTTATCCTCTGAGGTTCAGAAGGTAGTGTGTCTGATTGCCACCCTGGATACTCGGGTTCAATCCACGGGGTGAGTGACAATGTCAGAACATAGAGTGGCTCTGGGGTTAACCCAGGCTCTAATAAATGGGTACTTGGGACGCCTGGGGCGTCACCTCCAGAAATTGCCGCGGTCGAGAATGCGTGGGGCCCTACATAAACATTCCCCTATGTGTGTTCATTGTACAGTGCAGTGCTCAGGTAAAACCTTTACTTTCTAATGACAATAACAGCATTTCAATATGTTTCATTGATAATAGCAGAGTCGCTCGTATTTATATACTGCTGGACAATGAAAACCGGACACTTTAATATTTGACATCTGAATTGCAATAACAGCTCGCAGGTATATTACAGAATGTTCGGCAGATCATGTAGTACCATATGCACCATTCATAGGCTCGGACTTTGTTTATGCATTCGTACTTAATTCAGTTTCTGCAACATTTAGTTAGCCCTTGTACCAGAGCTTTTATCGACCCATTGCGTTATCACAAAAAATGCAAGTGTCCGGTTTTTTTTGTCCAGCAGTATACATTATTGTAGTACCATCGTACAAACTTAATCCTTGCTGGATGCACAGTAGTTCGTATCCCACTTTGAACTATAGGTCAGGTGTCAATTAGTCTGTCTGGAGTGCGAACCACTATGTGCCTACACAGGGAATCTCACTCAGTAACCATTGATTAGAAGGTAACACCGATACCACCACGCCATTGAGGAGGCCCTAGGAAGTGAATGCAAGACGTTCATACTTTTAAAACAGAAATTTAGTTTTCGTAAAGTAACCAACGGGGCTAAACTTAGTGCAATGACGCATACTACTGAAATAGTGCACATATTCAATTACTGAACATTTATACGTAACTGAACGATATAAATCAGCCATATTTACATTTTGCAACTACTTCTGTCACTTTTTCTTAATTTCTGCTAGCCCTGCTACTATTAATTCTAAAACAAAGAAAAATGTCGTCTTCCCAACCGAGCGCGGCAAGTGGTCGACTTTTGATCGAGCCACCGAAGTTCTTGGGATCGAGTCCCGGCCTGGGTAATGTTTGTGCGTGTCCCTTCATACATTTCATCTAATCATCACTCATTCTCGTCGTCGCGACTAACCAAAAGAGGCAGGAAAGCAATATAAAATAACAAAGAGTGCAAAGCAAAGAACAAACTCTAAAGAAAATGGAGCAATCAATAGGTTATAAAGAGACTAACCTGTTCATTTTGGCAACAAATCCGTAGGCACCGTCCAATCGAGCAACCTTGTCCAAATTCCTGCAGTAGAGAGTCCAAATGCAGTCCAGCATGTGCTTGTCTCGCCGGTACGCCTTGCCGACACTCATAAGCGCCCTCAAAGCATTGTTGACGAACTGCAGAAGGTCCTCCGCCATTGTCGTTTCTTCCTCTGGAGGCAGGAGCTGCCTTGTTTTGTACTCCTGGTACTCCTGGACTTCTTCTGGAGGGAGAAAAAGGGCGTTGAGAGCCAGTACTTCCGGATCGTTCATGATGTTTTCGTCAGATCGGTCTCCGTAAGCTGATCTTTGCTCCTCTGAAACGATTTGCTGCATATTGTGGAGGAGCAGAAGGTCGAAAGAGAGGAACGCCAGGGCGAAATATGTGCTGTTGGTTACCGTAGACGCTAAGGTTCCGAGCGCACTCGAGGTTAAAGGGTTGAACTTGGGGTTGGCGTAGAGCTGCCTCACCTTCTGAAGCAGTATGGTGGTGTTGCCTTCTTGGATTGAAGTGTTCATGGCCGCTAGGACATCCTTGATCTCGGTGCTGTTGTCGGACGATGTAAAGCCGTAGTATATCCAGTTGTAGACATCGTTCAGTCTGTCTTGTATGAAGGATGACAGTGGCGTATCTGTGGCGGGCGGGTCGTCGTAAGTATTGGCCTGGTAGTCTGCCGCTCCCTCTGGTTGGAAAGGTAAAGAAGGGTCCTGATAGTGCGGTTGGTAAGGATAATCGTTATACTCTGCCATCTGATCCACTTCTGGGTTCCCAAGGTAGAGATCCTGCTGCGGGTGTTGCAGGAAGGTGACCTCCTCGTCGTCGTACATCCCTTCGACGCCCTGCCCAGGCACGTTGGGTATTGTTATGAGGCGCCTTTGGGTGTTCTCGCGATCCGGGAGAACCACAACGGGGACAGACTCCTCCACGGTCGTCGAGTTCTGCAGGTTGAATCCAGGAAGAGGGATCATGTACTCTGGAGAGTAGGGGGTTTCTGGTATGGGCTGGGGGTACAGTGGGGATGGTTCTCTCGCGAAATGGTTCCTGGGTTCCAGTTCTTCTTCTCCGCCGCTGTACTCGTCCAAATACTTCACGGTTTCTTGCTTCGATTGGTCGACCTCCGTCTCGAATGCACCCGCTGCGTCTTTCTCGAACTCTGCGAACTGGCTCTCGTAGTTTTGGTTCAAAGCCGGCTCCGATATCGGAGATTCGTTAAGCGCTCTTAACATTTCTTCAATCGTTGAGAGCTGGTCACTATGTTCCGTAGTGGGCACACTCTCCTTGTAAACTTGCTCATCTTCAGGGGCCTGGGTTCGAACCTCCTCTTCCTCCTCTCTAACCGGGATGCTTGTGGTCTGCACAGTGGCTATCAGCTTCGGAGTGGTAGCAGTTGTCGCCTTCTCCTGTATTTTCCCTTTGCTCTGCCTCAACTCGGGCTCGAACTGTATCCGCACACCTTCGTTCACGACAAGCGGTTCTTCGTGGCCCAACCCGAACCACACCGTGATCCCTATAAACGCACATATCACCGCCAATCCAAGAGCTATGAACGCCACGAACCGCTGCAAGTTACCCTCTCTCATTCTCATCATCATCGTTACGATACCATATACACTTGGAGAACGTCACCAGTCAAGAGCTTTATGAAAGTCTACCGAACACTCACTAGGTCAAAAGCTTGATGAAAATCTACCGAACTGATCCACCAAGGGCGTCCAAAGTAACCGAGAAGAGGGAACTCTCCGCGAACAGTTTTGTAGGAAGACTGGCTTGAAATTTTTGCAAGCACCATGTATAACCTCACAATGATCCTTCTCCTAAACTCCCTCGTTGACTTCCCCTCTTCTCACAGTCCCCTCCTCCGAATTGAGGTCTCTTCAGCAGCAGAGGAGGGGAGGGAGAGGAGGAACACGGCCGATAGAGGTCACCGCACTCGTAACAAAAGTGTTACCTTCTTGTTGACACCCCCGCTTAAAGAAATACCTTGTTTCAGCGGCATGCAATGAAAAAAAAAAAGGTGTACAAGAAGAAGAAAAGGCGTGCAACAGTTATGTGCGTAGAATCTTCACTTATTTTACGGTTGAGATGGATTCTTAGTTGAGTTCTTGCTTCGGCGAGCTGCAGGCAACCGAGTTAAGGGATTCAGTTCACTGTTTGTTGGTCCTTTTGGGGGGAATCTTCTGTTGCTTCCCTGGCTGTTGCTCCTTTGAAGTGTCGGGAACTGGAGCAAGGGACAATGGTACTGAAATTCCCACCGTGACGTCACTTAACGAAGCAGTCCCCTCCACGCTGTCAATCGAACATTGTTTTAGTGTGATTGCTACCAATGCATTTGGAGGCGAATGACTTGGCTTTCGACCAATGATCTTTCCTTGTTGCTTACATGAGAAATAACATTACTAAGGGAACGAGGGACTTGGATTTCATAAATGAAGATATAACCGGGGGAGAAGCCTTGGTTCTGTTTTCTGGTGGTGTTATGTTACATTATTTTAGGAAACGTTAGCCAACGTCCACAGAGGGGTACGGATTATTAAAAATGCATTTTTCTTCCGTAAAAATTCATATGTGGGATAACGTGGGTGGAAGAGATAAAAACTCGGATTTATTTTATTTTATCTTTCGGTACATAGAGGTCTCCTGCGTGATAATGTATCATAAATTCCTGTTCCGTTTGGGAGATATGAAATAAATATATATTTGCATATTCTGTTTACAAACAAAAATAGAACCTTTAATTTCAATGGTATCACGTACATTAATGTTTCGAAAAACCAGGATTTGAAGGCAAATAACGTAGTTCTGATAGGATTTCCAACAAATAACTACATAATATTAAGCTCTATTTTGAAAAACAAAAGAAACATAATATTTCAATTCCTTGATCTCAAAAACATATAACTGCACACCTAACATGATATTATAGTTTGTTCATTTGTTGATCAAAATTATCGTACTAAAAATACTGGTCCACCATTTTGAGAATGGCTAATGAAAATGTTACGCACAGGATTTTAAGTGCATATAAAACCTCAATTATACTTTATCAAAGGAGAAACTCTGTGTACCTCAACATTCTTACAGGGGTATGTGGTGGGCACTGATTTACGTGTTACTACCGTGACTGTACAATCCAAGAGTATTCTTTTGTTACCAAATGGTTATCGTATTGCGGGGGATGCCCACCCAGTGGCGTATTTGTGACTCCATTAAGGGGTAATGCTTTTTGGTATGCTAATTTGTATACGTTACCAGTCAGGAAATTAAACTATTGTTTCTAACCTAGGTCATTTACACGTAATTTAGAAATACTTAGTATATTTACATTCTAAGAAAACCCAAACTCATATGAAATAGAGCTATGGAATTAGTAACCCCGAAACTAGACTTACCAAACCAGTGCATAAATTCTAAATTACCTAGCCTAGTCTTTCCAAACCGGTGTATCAATGTCTATATTATCTAGCCTAACCTTACCAAACCATTGTTTGTTGGCCGGTGACGTCAGACACAAGACTACATAGGAACATGTCTTTCTCCCTTTAATTAGCAATGGCCCATAAAAGTTCGAAACTGTCATCAAAGTGTGGCTTGGTGGAGACCCTGGGAGGGGGAGGGAAGGCCACTGTAGCGTGGTGCTCATCACATCATCTCCACACCGACTATAGCACATTGATATCTTCGGATCTCTCAAACTTAAGGTTCATTTAACCTATGTACAAGTTTCAAGTGAACACTTTAATACAGTAAAAACTCGTTAATCCGTACTAATGCGGGGATAAGTTGATCGGTTTAACGAAAGTCTGGATTAACTGAAATAACCGAAAAGAACAGAAGAATGTGAATTAAAACTCCATTTATAGCAACAAAACACGTTTATTATGCTGTATTTAAAGGGCATAGGCCGGGAAACAGAATTTCATCAGTGGTTGACTGCCTTTTCTTTGGGAAGTTCTCTTGTTGACTTCTAGCCACATTTAAAACCATGCATTCTGCTCTTTTTATTTTTTGCCTCTTGCCTGTCCGGATTAAGCGAAGTCCGGCTTATCGGGGTCCGGATTAACGAGGTTTTACTGTACATGTAAAATATGAGCACTACGTCATGAAAGCCTAAGTGGAAGAACAGCCTGTTGTTGGCTCGGCGAGATTGGCCTTTGCAGAATGGTGTCCTTATTTAATTTACAAGGCCGCATACTTTTCGGCAGGGAAATCTTTGATGAGTTGGGCCATTAACGTTCCGAATTATTTTTTTCAATTGTTTGTTCCATAGTTACGAAATTATACAGGGTTAGTCAAAATTATGTTAACATGGAAGCGGCCCCGGCGCCCACCCAGCGTCGAATAACATGGGTACCTGGGGGAAACCCTGGGGGGTAAAGGCGGTCAGGGGCGTGATGCTGATCACATCACCCCCACTCACGACCGGATCAAGAAAGTGTGGGGCGTTACCCCCACACCCCCTATACGCCTTGGCCTATATGGCGTGGTGCTAAGCACAGGGGAGCACTTTACCTTTTTTTTTTTTTTTACATTAAAGGGACAGACCAATCCATTAGTGTTAACATAATTTTGACTAACCCTGTATATTGTATGCTTTCAATTCCATTTTCTTGTATGGAGATAAAAACATCTCTGGTAGGATAAAAATAATTTTATTTTGCAAGGGATAAACCTTATTGTGGGGGGGAGGGGATCCCCGGCATCCCCACCGTTAATTCGCACACTGCATAGATTCGATTTCCGGCTAAGTCATGGACGTTCGTATTTGCCTCACCATGCATTCTACCACTTCACTGTTAATCATATTCTTTATGATTAACACGAAGAGATGCCATACCAGATACCAAATAGAGATAAAACAAGTTTAAGGAATTTGACCTGTCACTGCTTTTATTTCTCATATCAACTTATAAGAATTATAATTTCAAAGTTCTGTGACATAATTTTTGTCACCAATAACTATTTGTTTATTAATATTAAACTATAATTTGATATTCAATAAAAAAATATGACTGTTATGACATACAAACCCATTGCAATTCAATTCAATGGTCCTTTTCATTTTCTGTTTAGGGCATTTCTTCTTAACGTATTTGTACTTTATATTTTTGTTACCGTGCGTCACTTTCTTCCACTTTTGGCTAACCTCGACAATGAGGATGAGTGATGATTATATGAAACTGATGAGGGAACACTCACAAAGAACACTCAAGCCTATGAGCGTATTTTGGGGCCTAACTTTGAGAGGGCAGAATAGAAAAGTTTTCCATCCCATAAATATAGTGTCCAGGACATAACAGTTATATTTGAGAAATCATAAAATTACTCCTTATTTCTTTATTTCTCAGGTCCCAGGAGGTTAAAAATACCTTTAACTTGTAAATTTTAATAAAGCTGAGGGCGGGGCTAATGCTCCATGTGCCCCCACCAAGTTACGCTGATGCCCATGCCCAGAACCTCCACTATGTCACTGACATCCACTTACATACTGCCCCACCTCCCCCTCATCGTTGCTTGGAACTTTCATGGGCTTTGAAATGGTTCATTTTTATTAAGAGTATGATATTTTTTATTAACGGCAATAAAATCCCTCTCGCGGAATTTCTACGTAAAAAAGTAAGGGCAACTGCCCCCTCTTGCCCCGTCGTGCGCACGCCTATGACCTCGAGTGTTGTAAAAATGCATTTCTCGCGGCTAACCGCTGCACCGGGGAGGCTACACATAATTTGTAGCGACACGACAGTAGTTTCGGAATTACACCAGCATTTTCTTCGACGGTATAACCACTAATTGAATATACTGCTGCGAAGAATAAGAGAAAACGAGTAACTCAAATGAAAAATGACAAAAGGTAATGGACAACCAGCGCCATCTCAAGTGGAGAAAGATAAATAGAATTACGCGGTCCCGAATCGAAAACAAAAGACAATCTACGCTGCAGAAAAACTGGTCCATCCGCGCAAGTAGCGGAATGTTCCCTTTGTGAACACGTGATCCGTTTTAAGACCAAGAACAATGCAAGGCTGCCATTGCTCCAATATAAGCCTCGCTTAGAGTGTTCTCGCGTGGATGTTGGACGTTGTAAAAGTCTCAACGGTGAGAATTGGATTCGTGATCCACTTTGGATGAGTCATTGTACTTGTTGTTGGCCATTGTTGGGATATGTTGTATGTGTTCATAGTGGCTCATCGATTACAAAAGAACACGAGGTTGGCGGAATTCTCACAACCCGCCTCCCCTCCCCCCTTTCGGGCACTTTTCTTTAGGATACGGATGTCCTACTTGTAAATGAAAACCCTGATATTCTCTCCAAATCTTTCTGAGATGTCAACAATGAAACTTAACTCAGTTACACAAACAGATCCGTTACTGTCACTTTGTCAATTCATTGCTATCCTATCATTCTGTCTATTCTTATCTTATAGAATGAGCCTGCGACATAGTATAATCTACATTATTTGAATTTTTAAAACACTCTGCAGAACTTCTTAAAGTGACCAGATTTCTAAAACAACAAAACCGAACATTTTTCATATTTTCCTGAAAGAAATACAGGACAAAACGATACGGCAAAATGTACACATTTTAATATAAAAACATTTCGTCATAAATACTTATATTTCAAAAGTAATTATATAAATACATATTGTGTAAATAACACATAATATGGTGATATATAGTACACTCCAAGCAAGCGGTCCTTTAGATTTAGAAGTCATTCATTGATTTTTTGCCGATGAATGTATCAGATAGCATTTTGTAACAGTTTTAGCATCCTGTTTTACGTTCAAAAAAATTGTACATAATTTTTAAAAAAGGACTGTCCTGGCCATAGGCGTGCGCACGGGTGAGGGGGTCCAAGGGAGGGGGGAACTGATTTTAGAATATTCAGGAAGACAAACAACGGCAATGAAATGTTATCTTACAAAGGTTTATTATCAACAAACAAAGTTAACATATATCGCTCATTTCAAAGTATATGCAATACATTCAATTCTCCCATAACTAAGTCACGAATCGAAAAGAAAATAATATACAGAAACCAGTGGCGTAGCATGAGCATTTCGGATGGGAACGCCAAGTTAGAAGGAAGGGTAGGCCTTTTTTTTTTTGCTTAAGAGTTTACTTATGGAATTAGCCGACATATTTATTGTCTATTTAAAATCACAATCTCATTGTGTTTATTACATTACATGATCCATGCTTGTTTTATCTAGAAAATAAGATGCCTCAGTGTGCAACAAATGCTTGGAGCACTGGTATTTTATACCATTTTTAATTAGATTGCTCAAGTCAGAAACACCGCACACCATTCGGAGTATTTTGCTCCACACGTAACACATGTGTAGCAAAACAGTATTTTATAATCAAGGAAACCTTTCGGCATGACGCAAGTAATTAAAAAAACCTACCTGAATCACAAGTGCCTCTAGAACAACAGTAAACTTCATTGTTGTGGATGATACAACCATGGACGTCCGCAGGATTTTTTCCAGGGAGGGGCAAGGAAGGTATTTTTTTCCAGGGGGGCAAACAAGTCTCATTTTCCCCCAAAAGAGTGTTGTTCCCTAAAAGAACATTGCTTAAATTTGAATTTATGGTGTTCATGCAAAAATTAACAAATATTATTGTGGTTAAAATGAAATTTTATGTGTGAAGTACATAATTTTTGGTTGACTTTCATTTTCCAGGAGGGGGGGCACGGCCCCCCTTCCGGACGCCCATGGATACAACTATTGATTGATTTGGTTTATTTTAGTTCGCTTTCTACCACTTTTGGCTAATCGCAAATATGAATATGAGTTATGATACTGATGAAGCTGATGAAGAGACACTCACAAAGAACAAACATGCGTAGGCCGGGATTCGAACCGGAAACTTCTGGCGTCTTAGCGCGCTGTGCAAAACACTGACACGAAGGTGGTTGGATTATCCAACAATCGTACACTCTACTGACGTAACAGTGGCTATTAGTAGTAATTCAGAGTTTCAGACCACTGTTTATTGTATCTTGAGAATGCTGATAAACATTTAAAATAATTTTGTCAAGAGATCATACGATGTTAAGAGTTTTGAAACGAATGCTAATCATTTCCACTGGCACAATATTAGGCAGTTAGATACTAACGAAAAAATATTTTTTAAATAAATAGTTTTGTGGGTTAGGTGGTAGAGCAGCCACAGGCTGAACTTCTACCACGAGGACTTTATCAACTTGTTTGACAAAAACTTTTTTGTTCTTTTAGTTTTTAATGCACTTCACTGTTCTTGCGATAAATTACACGATGCAGTGGTCATTAAAGATACGTCAGTCAATATTGCGTATTGTAGCATCACACAGCACGAGCAGAGGCACGAGCGCGAAAAACCGGGTAGAAATTCTACTTCTGTCGTCTGCATCGGAAGTACAGCGCCTTGAATCGGAAGGCAGGAAAGGTCACATGGCCCCTAGAACCAATCAGGTCTCCGTACGCCCGCGTATGGCGAGAGCATTTCGTCCGTGCTGTAGAGATCCAAGCCACAAGCTTTCCCTCCTTCTCTCTGCCTACAGCCAGGCATGGTCCTGTACGCCAAACCTAGCCGGCGTCCGGCAAGCAAAGACATTAGAGAAATGCTACAACGAGAGCTGTTAGTGGAGCGTTGTAAACGGATCGCGAAAAATAGCATTTATAATGCCATTATGCTCAAACATGTATATAATTAGTCACGTTTTACTTTATATTTACAGCATTTACGCATTTTTTAAATTTTAAATCAGGGAACGCCGGGCGTATGGGCGTATTAGGACGCTACGCCACTGACAGAAACATGTAAATACCTCATTATTACTAATTCTTCACTTTCTTCTTCTTACTAACTTCTAATTAATTATATAATACGAATTACAATTAAACTCCATTAACTAACTTCCAATTAATCATATTCTAATATTAACTAAATTAATTATAATTACCGTTCTGGCTCCCAGAATGAGTTAACATAAATTCAAATGTGTAAAATCTCACAAACAATATTATACTACCATGTTTTTATAATCATTATTAGTATTATCATTGTACGTATTATATATTGTACATTTTTAATAATAAACAGAAAAGAAAATAGAAAAGGCGGGGGAACCGTTTAAATTCAGAGAAACAGACGTCCTGGTTTATTTAAAGGCACCAGGACAGAAAGCGCATACCCTCAAATGTATGCAAGTGGAGGCCGGCTTACTTGGGGGTCCCCCCCCCTTACAAAGGTTGATAAGAATACACACAATTTTCGACTTCTCATAATTTAGCGATTCGATTAGAACATCGAGAAACATTATACACAGCAGAAATAATAGAAAATTAAGGAAACTTCACGTATTTGGTGAAATTTCTTTCGAAATATGACCAATTACCACAAGAACAATTCAGACGTACACAATAAAATGAGATTCACAATAATTATCCACGTTCTGAAATTCAAAATGAACTGATACAAGTAAAGAGCAACGATGCCAAAATGGCTATATTAAAAAAAGGTAAAATTAGCTCAGCCCTGAAATTTACTAACTTCACGTTCAGTTTCAATATTTAACTTATTTTACATTCTAGATTATTTTGTAAGTGAACGTGACTTAACACAAAACAGCACAACAATGTAACAGTTATTGTTCATTGTTGAAGTTCGTTACAGTAGCTATGAAACTACATGCAAACACTTACGACCAGACACGCATAAAAATTATATTGTAGTATTAATGCTTCAATGTCAGATTTCCAATCAAAAGTGGAGAGATGCTGGCAGCTGTAGGATAGTACGTAAGTTTTTAAATTTTATTATTTTCAGTCGCTTTTCTGTAATTTCTAACTAATAGCGACGATGCGAATTTAGTGATGAAGTGATTAAATTAAAGAAAGGACACTTACAAGGTCACCCATTCCCAGATTGCTAGTGTCGAAGAAGCTTGAGCATTTTACATTATACTCAGTAAATCACTGTTCTACTTCACAGCAAATTATGAAATAACAATAATGTATATAATCTTGGCGTATATAGTTCAAAATCACAACACTGTTCTCTGATGAGTATACTTATTATTTGCACTGAATAAATACATTAATTATGCACCAATTACTATGATTTGAACTATATGCAAAACGTTCTTGTTATCTCCTTTCACTTGTTTCTTACAACTGGTTGCTACGCAACAAAACAGTATGCTATAACATTTCTTTCTTTTTCTTTTACACACGAAGTGATTATACATTTTACAATTGGAAAACAGTCACAACATTCTCCCTCCTTCGGAGAAAAATTTTAGAACATTGGTTTTAAAATTTTTAGACAACATGAAAAATTACAAAGAAAACAAACTTTCTCATGACATACATATTGTCATTAATTAACACAGAAAATATTTAAAACATATCATAATTATTTAAAACATATTAACATTTCTTAATAAAAGGCTGTTGAAATCTTTTGAAATTACTTAAGTTTACATAATTCGTCCTTTCTTTCCTGACTACAATTGAATTTCTTTAAATTGGATACATTATGTGTTTGTACAGTTCCCTTTCCATCCAACGATAACAATTCACAACAGTTACCATTGGCTTCTTTAACTAAATATGGACCAAGCCACAAGTCCATAAATTTGTGTGTTCGTTTACACTCAGCACTGCTTTGTCCATGGTTTTTGACTAATACTATATCATTTGTCTCTATCCTTGTGTATCTATCCTTAGGCTTGATTTTATATTTTTCCTTCAAACGAGATTTGGCAATTAAACATTTATATTTCCAAGGAACTGCTTTGAATGTCTCAGGCCAATCAATTTGGTTTAAAACAGGATCTCTTATTTCATAATGCAAAAATAATTCATTTGGAGTGTATCCCGTTACTTCAGATACGGAGTTATTTAATAGTCCTGAAACAAAACTTAAATATTTTGACCAATGTTCATGATTTTTGCTTATGTACAGTCTTAATAATCTAATTAACTCCTTGTTGTATCGTTCAATAGGATTGGCAAACGGAGAATAAACTGAAGTTGTGATATGCCTTATTTTAAATTCTTCCACAAAAGTTTTCCATTCTTGTGACTTGAATTGCGAACCATTATCAGACAGTAGACTATTACATAGAGGATAATGATAAAAATATTGCAGTTTAAATTTATTAATTACTTCTCTAGATGTTGCTTTCCTTAAAGGATATGCCATAAGAAACTTAGACATTACATCTATTACAGTCAATATAAATGTGTAACCTTGAGATTTCGGAAGTGGTCCTATCAAATCAACTGAAATCAAATAATGTGGACTGGTAGAATAAACGTGTAAATCATCCTTTTCATTTTTCAAAACAGCTTGTTTAGTTCTGGCGCAAGTTAAACAATTATTCAAATACTGTTTAATACTGAAGTTCATCTTTGGCCAATAATATAATTTCTTACATTTACTGAAAACCTTTCTATATCCAAAAATGCCCTTCCAAATCATGCAGTTTATGTAAGATTTTCGGTATTAATGAAACTGGCAAAACTAATCTCCAATTATCTTCAGAAACACATTTTAAAAATAAAATGCTATCTTGGAAAGCATACTGAGTCTTACAAGACTTGGAAAGATTTCCGTTCTCAATCTTCTGAAGTAAAGCACTACAATATGAGTCGTGATGTTGAGACTCCTTCCAGAATTCCAAAGTATCTTCTTCAATAATATCTAATTTTAAGTTATTAATAAACAACTCGGATAAAGAAATATTTCCTGTAGTAGTATCGGGATATCGACTTAATGTGTCAGCTGCTTGATTGTTTACTCCCGAAACATGGTGGATATCATAATCAAAACCTTGCAGTTTTAAACACCATCTATTTAAACGTGGATTTAAAGTTCTTGCTGACTCCAGCCAAGAAAGAGATTTGTGATCTGTGAACAAATTAATTTTAGTTCCGGCTACATAAATATAACATTTCTCAAAAGCAAAAATAATTGCTAAACATTCGATTTCATGTGTACTGTAAGATAACTCATTACCACGAAGAACTCTACTTGCATATTGAATAATCCTGGGATTATCTTCTGGTGTCTCTCCATTTTGCCATAAAACATCTCCAATACCTTTCTTTGAACCATCTACATTTATGTTAAAAGGTTTAGAAAAATTAGGCTGTGCTAAAACTTCTGGAGATATAACCAAATCACGTAACCTTTCAAAAGCTTCTACATGCACTTCCTTCCACGTCCAGAGAATATTCGACTTTAGAAGTTCATAAAGTGGATGGGCAACTTTTTTCACGAATTTTCTTCTCCAGTTAACTAAA
This sequence comes from Lepisma saccharinum, assembly GCF_977018435.1. Classification (NCBI taxonomy): domain Eukaryota; kingdom Metazoa; phylum Arthropoda; class Insecta; order Zygentoma; family Lepismatidae; genus Lepisma; species Lepisma saccharinum. The sequence goes on from NC_139229.1 coordinate 101,285,731, forward strand.
CCCAAGAATCTTCGAAGTGACCTTTTGTTATTTGGTGTTGGAAAATTTATTATAGCAGAATTCTTGCTACTATCTACCTTAATATCATTTCCAGAAACAATATGTCCAAGAAAAGCAATTTCTTTAGAAGCAAATTTGCACTTTGAAAACTTGATGGACATATTAACATCTTTCAATTTTTGCAGAACAGCTTCCAGGTGTGTTAAATGCTCCTGCCAAGTTTTACTAAAGATCAAGAAATCGTCTAAATAGCAAACAACAAAGTTGTTGAATTCTCTCGTGAAAATTTTGTTCATCCTGTCTTGAAAAATGAACACAGCAGATCGTATGCCGAAGGGAAGATATCGAAATAAATACTGTCTACCACGATATGAGAAAGCAGTATAAAGATGTGATTCTGGAGTTAATGGGATCTGGAAATAGCCACACGATAAATCAATAGAAGAGAAAGATTTTGATCCCAAAATCGTTGTAACATTTCATGAATTGGTTCAACTCTAACTTGAGGACTGATGACATGCTTATTCAAATTTCTAAAATCCACTACTGGTCTCCATAAACCACCTTGTTTTGACACAATGTGTAGAGGATTTAAATATGGGGAAGATTCTTGATATATGATACCCCAACTTTCCCATTTGGCGAGTTCTTCTTCTAAATTCTTTCTCCTAGAAATTGGTATAGGATAAGGTGCCGTGGCAATAGGTACGTCACTGTCTAACTGTATCTTATATGATTCTACCTTGGCATGTTTTGGTTTGTCAGAAAATTGTTCGTGATAATTCCATAAGAGTGAAAATAAATCAGGTTCCTGTGAATCACCGATATCTTCAATTGCAAATACTTTCTCGTGAATATTCCTCTGAGAAGGCATATAATTTGCTTCAATATCTAACATATGTACATATTTTAACATCCTACATGACTTGAATTCATTCTCAGTTATGTCAGTATCATGCTTCACACCAGATACAAGCTTGTCAGATTCAACACTTATCGTACTAGAATCCTTATTATTTAATGTTGTACACACTTGCTTTCCTGATGAAGTTATTAAACTTATATTCTGATTCCTAAAATCCACAATTGCTTGGTACCTTCGTAAGAAGGAACACCTAAAATAATGTCTGCATTAAGTTCTTTTAAAATAAAAAATTCCATTGGAAAGTATTCGCTGTCAATCTGAATATTTATCGTCTTACAACCGACAATTTTGCACTTTTTATTTCCAGTAAATCCACATAATCTAATGTCATCCACCTTGTCCAACGTAAGATTACCAATACATGATGATATCTTACACCAAACCTCATAATTCATAACATTTGCTTGGCTACCACAATCTATTATACAAATGACTATTATAGGCAATTGACACATAATTCCATGTACAATTGGAACTTCTGTTAAAGGTACAGGAATATCTTCATCGTTAATAACCCAACAAAAAAATAATTTGCAAGTTACTTAATGCATTTTCATTTGAAAATTGCATAGCATCACAAACATTAAATAAATCATTTGACTCTTCCTTGTGCCTCTTGTAGGTAGTACAGAGGGAAAGAGGCTCTTCCGACTGCCACTTTAATTTAAAGTAGACTGCCTTTCCAACTGCTGTTGCCTAGCATCATTAAATTGTAAAGACTGAACACCAGAAGTTGGATTTTGAGTCAAATTAGGATTTACACCAGTATTAGATGTACTCGTCATTATATTACTTTGCATTCTCTGATGAGTTTACTTATTATTTGCACTGAATAAATACATTAATTATGCACCAATTACTATGATTCGAACTATATGCAAAGCGTTCTTGTTATCTCCTTTCACTTGTTTCTTACAACTGGTTGCTACGCAAAACAAAACAGTATGCTATAACATTTCTTTCTTTTTCTTTTACGCAAGAAGTGATTATACATTTTACAATTTGAAAACAGTCACAAGATCGAGATTAGAACACGGGGATTGTGAAATATTAGCTAGTTGCGTAATATATAGTTACAGACAAATTCAAGCTTAAATTGTGGATTTAATCATCGTTTTTATTGTAAAAGTGTTCTGTGTCATTACAAGACAGTACATTTATTGAAACGTAAGTTAATATTAAATAATCTTGTGATTTAGAAGATAAATCAGTGTTAAATTGAGAAAGCATGGAAGGCTCTGGGCCATCCAGATAAAGTTTCCTGCTTGTAAGAAATTCAACAAATTTCATTCAAGTGAGGGAAAATGTCCACCGAGGAAATTATTAATCAAAGCAGAGAGGACGTCCAAATGGAGATGAATGAAGTAGTGGAAGTAAAAAAGGACACGTCTTCAAATAAAGACGGAGAAAATATGGATGTTGAATTGGTTGCTAAGCAACAAAAAAGTCAGAACACAAAACGAAATCGAGCAAAAGTTAGTGGAAAGGAGGAATCTATAAGTGCTCCAAAAATTTTCAAAGCAAACGTATTAGAGCGTACAATGCAATCAAAAGACAATGTGAATAAAAATGACTTATTCTACCCTGGGCACGATGGCCCATACATTGTGCTTGTTGAAGGAGCGGAACACAACGTTGGTAGTTTTAGTGCTATTATGTTAGGTAGTCACTTAAGAGAAGCTAGAATTAAGGTGAATTATGTTAAGGCATCGGGTCCTAATCGTGCAAAGGTTTACTTTTAACATCCAATGATGCAAATGACTTTTACTTGAACAAAGAGTTTCAGAAGAAGTATAAAGTAAATGTCAAGATCCCGAAGAGTCTTTTACACAGAATGGGACTAATATATGGGTTACCGTTACATATAAATTTAGAAGAAGTAAAAGATGAAGCAGAGGCTGAGAGAAATATTCCAATAATCAAAATGGAAAGAATTAAGAAGAAGATTTATCAAGAAAATGGGGAATTTGTGTTCAAACCGACCAAATTGATCAGCGTAACGTTTCAATCACAAAGGTTGCCCTCGCATGTAAAGCTACTCAGTAACATATTTCAGGTACAACGTAAAATAAAATCTGTGATGCAGTGCAGGAATTGTTCCCGTTTCTCTCACACAAAGGATGTTTGTAAGTCCAAAGCGATATGTCCAAGGTGCGGTGATTATGAACATGATGATATATGTGCTACAGTACATAAATGCATAAATTGCTCGGGAAATCATCTTGCAACTGAGAGGTCGTGCAGTAAGTGGGAAGAGGAAAGAGAAATTCAGAAGGTGATAGCATATGAGGGCTGTTCATATCAAGAAGCAAAGAGAAAAGTTAGTTCTAGTAGTTCATTTATAACCGAAAGAGACGATTATTCTTATGCAAACATACTACAAGATTTCCCAGTGTTAAAAACAACTAAAGCAGAGTCTTCCTTTGTACAAGCTCCAAGTTCAGCAATTACAACAGGTAACAGATATGAGGTGCTGGCCACTCTAAGAGATAAGGAATCAGGGACATCAAGAAACTTATATTCGTGGAAATCTTCTCAACCTCATCTTTACAACATGAACAATAGTTATGCTGATCGAAGACTTGGGAAGATATTTAAAAGTAAAGAAGTTATGAAAAATAAAGGTATGCAAAATCTAAAGTCGTGTGACAATCCTCAAACCCAAAACGAACAAGAAAGACCAGATTATGTATTACTAAATTCCCAAAGCAGTCCAACGTCAGTGACAACAACGGAAAAACGAAAATTAAGAACTAGCATCCCACAATATGACTCTCAAAAGCAAATAATGATTAGTTTGTTACAAGTTATGGCAAAACTAACGTCAAACATAACTGTGGATGATAATCTTCAGAGAATTAAAAATATTCTAGTCGATTGTGCAAATATTACTTCACAGTTATTGAAACTTATTGAAGAGCTTGAATCATATGAAGATGCTCAACATTAAATATAATAATCAGTAAGTTATCACGTGCAAAATATGTTTTTGTTTGTGCAATGGAATTTATGCTCGTTTCCTTCAAGAAAACTTGAACTCATGAAACTGATAGAAGAGCATCATTCTCTCATTGTATGTGTGTGTGAAGTATGGGGGGATGGAAGAGTTTCAATTGAAATAAAAAATTATCACGCAGTAATTAATCAAAAAGGCGGAAAAGGAGTGGGTATATTTGTACATGAAAGTCTGGCATTCCAACCCATATTATTTAATCCCAATTTAGTGATTCTTCGAGAATATCGGGTGGAAGTAGTGGGAATACAAGTGCAAATTTTGAATAAAATATTTACTGTTATCTCGATCTATATACCATCTTCCTATACATCGCAAAAAATTGCAGTGAAACATTTAAGGTCTATGATTAGTTCATTCAAGACTCCATTAATTATAACTGGAGATTTCAATTGCCACCACCCATTGTGGGGTCGACAGGAAGCAGATAAGTTGGGTCGAACTCTTGTTGAATGGATGGAGGCGGAACAGTTAACTATAATAAATGATGGTTCACCTACTCATATGCCTAGAAATGGAAGTAATCCGTCATCTATAGACTTAACATTAATTTCAGAAAAGTATTGTACAGACTTTACATGGGAAGCCGATGTGGACTTGAGAACAAGCGATCATTATCCATGTTATTTTTATCTGGCTTATTGCCATGCAACAAATGAAAGAATATTAACTATTCGTAAATGGAAAGTATTCAAAGCTAATTGGTCTAATTATACTAAACTTTTAAATATTTATTTCTCAGAGGATGATGGATTAAAACCTGATAATATTACATACGAGGAGTTTGTAAAAATCATTTCGGCTGCGATGGACTTGAGCTGTCCCAGGGTGATAAAAAGTAGTCAGCAACACTTCCCAAAGATATACTGGTCGACAGAAGAGTGTGCTGAAGTAAAACTACATAGAGTCGAATTAGCAAGAATATACTCACGTCAACCAAATCCGGAGAACTGGATAGCATTCAGACGCTCTGTGGCCAAATCAAAGAGATTATGCATAAAAGCAAAAAGAAAATCATGGAAATTATTTTGTGAAAATTTACACCCAAGCATGAAATTAGGATATGTGTGGAATAAGTTTAGGTCGCTCAAAATTCCTCGTACAGCAAATGTGGTCCCTTTGAAATCAAATTGGAAGACTGAATTTATTCAGAAACTCATACCTACAGTGCCAGACGGAGTAATTGAAACACCAAATGAATTATGTAGTTACACATCAAAACTACGTTCGGCGAAAGGTTTTGCAACTCCAATTTCAAAAGAGGAAATCTATGATATCATCGGCAACAGTAAAGAATCTGCTCCAGGGATGGATGGAATTACTTATTCTATGATTAATCACCTTCCAGATGTAGCGTTAACGGCGATGTGCACAATTTTTAATAAATTCTTAAATAATGGAAAAGTACCAGAAGATTGGTCCAAACAGTTGATTATTCCAATTTTAAAAACAGGCAAGGACCCTCAAGTAGGTAAATCATATAGACCTATAGCTTTGACGTCAGTTATAGGAAAGATATTTGAGAAACTGATACAAAAAAGAATAGAATGGTTTTTAGAAAGCCAAAATATATTTCAGTTCGAACAAATAGGATTTCGAAAGGGTAGGATGCCAAGACGGATTAATCACTCTTTCCTCGTATATTTTCGACTCACTGAAAAGAAACAGACTTGTATTAGCTGCATTCTTAGATGTAAGCGCAGCTTATGATAATGTAGATATTAATATCCTAATCCAAACAATACAACAGCTAAAAATACCTCACAACTATGTTTTGATATTATGGAAGTTACTCAGTAAAAGATCTGTATATTTCCACTTTTTCAGTGAAAGTAGAGGACCGTATTCAGCCTGCAAAGGGTTACCTCAAGGAAGTCCTTTAAGTCCTTTGTTATTCAACATATATATATGATCGGGATGAAAAGGAAATTAATTCCAACAGTCAATTATCTTCAATATGCAGATGATATCTGTATCTATATGTCCACGACACAAATTCATACTGATTTTCCTGTTTTAGAGGAACAAATATTGGAAGTGCAAAAGTGGCTTGAAAGTAAAAAACTCTCCATTTCAATGGAAAAATCTAATATTACAATTTTTAGTAAAAAGGGAACACCTCCAATAGTTCACTCAATGTCCCGAAAAACAAGAATTCCCATTACATCCAGAGTAAAATATTTAGGTGTCATCTTGGATGAAAAACTAACTTGGAAGGACCAAATTAAAGGAATACAAGTCAAATCAGAAAAAGTGTTTAATTTGTTCAAAGCAATAGCAAATACTCAGTGGGGATGTCATCCTCGAATTATGCTTTTATTTTACAACAATTATTTTCGGCCTATGATAGATTATTCTCTATTGGCAATGTGTAACTTGACAGAAGGAAAATTGAATTCCATTGATGTCATACAGAGAAAATTCTTGAGAAGATGTTTAGGCGTTATGAACAGCACTCCAAACGTAGTAGTATACATGGAAGCGGGTGAATGTTCCATTTCATGTAGACAGAAGATGTTAGCAGCAAATATGCTCTTCAAAGTGAAATCATATCGTGAGCATCCTTTCAACAATGTACTAACAAATATGATACACTTACATGAAACAGGAAAAATAACAAACAGAAAATCTGCTATGTGGATAGAATTGTATAATTCGTTTTGTCAAGAATATCAGGATGTTCTACAGATGCGTTCACGGCCTGTTTTTTCATTAGATTATCCTCAACAGTCTCTGGATAATATTCATTTCCCTCGTTATTCGCACATATCGGAATATTTTACTCAATGGCCAAGTTTTTATTTCATATACACAGATGGATCTAAAAGTGAGTCAGGAGTTTGATGTGCAGTGTACGATCCACGACATAAAACAGATCTATTATTTCGGCTTCCACAAGACTGTTCAATATTTACAGCAGAATCTTACGCAATTTACCAAGCTTTAATATATGTCCAAAAATTAAATTTACGAAAGTTCTTAATACTTACTGACTCGCAAAGTGTATTACAGGCTCTTAAATCTTCTTACAAGAGTCTTTACAAATTATCCCCTTATATTATAAATTGCATACAATTAGTTCACACAATACAAAAATCTGGAAAAACCATTGAGTTTTCTTGGGTTAAAGCTCATAGCAATATTACAGGTAATTCTCATGTAGATGAATGTGCAAAGAAATAAGTGCGCCTTCCAAATATTACGAACTTATCATTATACTATACGGATCTTCTCCCTAGAGTAAAGAAGAAAATTCTGAATGAATGGTTTGATTGGTGTCGAAATGAACTTACAACAGTTGGAGAATCATACAGACCATTTGCTGAATTCAAAACACACAAACCATGGTTTCATCATGTAAGTGCTACAAGAAATGTAATTGTATTAATTAATAGACTGAGAACGGGCCATTTGTGTACTAGGCAACGTTTATCCAAAATTGGAATAACGAACAATAAGAAATGTGAATGTGGCTGGGAAAGTGCAGATGCACAACATATAATACTGGAATGCTCAAAATATAATATTAAGAGAAATATCTTGTATAAAACTTTAAATAATCTAAAGGTTCAGTAACCAACAAATTTGTTAAGTTTAGTTGTTAATCCAGATGTGCGAATTGGTTATAGTTTGTTATCATTTTTAAGGAAGTGTAACATACAATTGTAAAAGGCAAAATGTTCTTTTAAAAAAAAATCTAATATCTGTAAAATAGGGGGGATGGACTGATAATTTTATTGTAAAACAATTGTGTGTGTATTGTTATGGACAAAAAACGGCATAAAAGCTGTTAGGTTCCAAATAAAGGAATGAATGAATGAATGAATGAATGAATGAATGAATTAGAACACGGGAACTCCTGTGGCAAGATCGAAAGTTGGCCACTTAACACACTCGGTCACCGAACCGGAGTGTTTATGTTATTAATTCTGCATTGATTTGGCTTATTTTTCTTTACTTTTCTGCCACTTTTGGCTACTCGCGAAGATGAAGATGATCGGACAGTCACAAAGAACACTCATTCCTAGGCCGGCATTCGAACCTGGGACCTCTATTAATGCTATATATTTTCAAATGTGTTTGCCTGTAAAATAGGTAAATCCTGTGGCTTACAGGTCTTAGAGTGCCAAAGCCTGCGAACCAGATTTCAGTTAGATGGCGCCTTAGTGAACTCATAGAATTCCATCACCGCTACTGTATACAGCTTGATAGATTAGATTGCAGAATGAATGCTAGTTATTCTCTTTATCTGAAATTTTATCTACTAGTTATATCCTGTGTGTTATATTTTTTACTAACAAAATATAACACACAGGATTTTCCTGAAGTAACTTGGATTCTTTCTGTAACACGATTATGCTTTGTTTGCATATTAAACACACTATAGTTGGTAACCAAGGCAGTTTCTTTTTATTAAAAGCATTTTACACGCTACGTTTCCACCCTATATCTCATGGATTCTTGTTATTCGGATGGCAAGAAAAACTGTAGGGTCTCTTCCGATAAGGTTTTTCCCTACCGTTTGGTAGGAGACGTCGTGGAAGTTCCACCTAGGACAATGGGTCTGCCTCTGCGTTGGTGGGCCTATACTAGGTGTGATAGTATGAGTTCGTCTGCTCTGGAATATTGCTGGGTCGGGAAGGTCATACGTTTGCTCAGCATCCACTGTTGTTATGCTGGGGTGAACTTGGCCAGCTTGACACAGTAAAATTACAGTAATAACGGTAATCCCTGAGATTTTTCCATGTTACTTCAGGCAAATGTAGGTGTGTAATGAAGTAAGTCTTGATAGCCAGTGTGTATGTAGGTATGCAGATAGTAGGTATGTAATGTAAGACCACTAGCGGTTCTTCCTTTTGGGTCTGCGAAGTAATTCCTTAAGCTTGTAGGTTTGGTTGAGTAATAGGCATTTCAAGTGCTTTGTACAACTTTTATTACCTTAAATTTAAACATGTCAGTATTTGCAGACTCAAAAGGAAGAATGGTGTATTACAAGAGATTGTTGTGTACATGAAAGTGAGATCTTGTTATACACAGATGCAATCGACATTTATATCGAGTGTATTTGCAAGTGATATATCAAGTCGATTGCAATTGGTTGTCCGGCGCAAGGCTGTAAGGTACAAATGGGCTTGCATCCCTCTTCCAACTGAAAAAGAAGAGGCCCTCACAGATGGCAGAGACGTTGACGGAGTTGCTAAACTTTGAACTGACATCTACCTGTACCAACGCTAGTTGGCCCCATCTTTTCAGGACCTTGAGAGACATAGATTGCCCACGAAGCATATTAGATGGAAAGCACATCAGAACTTCACGGCCTCGAAATCAACAACGCAAGAATCCATTCTAGATTCCGAATTGTGGAATCTTGGAGCCATCTCTCAAAAAATTAGGAAATTACAGATCACGTAATAATTGTTATGGAAGGTAATTCAAGAACAGAGTTGGAAAGATAGACCTAAAGGGTAAGCTGAATGGTAACGAACACCCACAGATAAAAATCAGAGAAAAATCTTAGAAGAGTAAAGGAAGCTAAATATCTAGGTGTGAAATTACGAGCAATACAACGATGCATGGATATTCATAATCTACAACGCGATTGTTTCTTTCGACGGACCAATCTGAGAAGACTACCTAAAATATACAACATATGTAACAAAAATAACATCATCACAAACGATGACCAACTAATCAAACACAGAACCGCCATATACTGGTGCGAGGTAGTCCAAGAATAGAGAATATACAAAGTAATTGGCAGATATGCCCCTACCATTGCAGAATTAACTCCCAGATCATCCAGGAGTGGAAGGAAGAAGGAAGAACAGCGTCCACGGCAGGAAGCTGTACCACTTCCTCCCATGTATAAGAGAGAGGCTCATAGCGACAGATTGCCGTCGTTGACGTCTCCAACGACGAACGGGACACTTCACTTACGGTAAATGGTCGACCGGATTCACAATTTCCAAATTCCTCAGCAGACAAAATAATTTTATGTTTTAGTGCTGCATCATATGAGTGATGCTTGTGTCTCTCTATTTTTAATGTCCTTTTGATGTGCACTTTGCAAAACCTGGCTCTCTGACCACCACTTACTGCAAAGGGCAAAAGAACAAATCACAGAGCTCACTACTGAAAATAGACTCACTCTTTGTTATGAAATGTTCATTGTTTTAACACAACAAATTTAAAGGAAACAAAATTTCGTTAAAGGTGATTATTTTTTACTAACACTTGTACTTTCGGTAAAACATCGAGGAGAAAACTTGATTACTGAAATTTGCAAATACTTCATTCTATATTACACTAATACCATGGTATATTTACCTACAGGGTTAGAATTCAGGCGCCAGCCCCTTTCCCTCAGAAGCACTGTCGTACGCAGGGTTTCCTTTTTCTTGGTAGGGGCTGGAATTGTAACGGTGGGGGGTGCTACTGGAGGGGTATATACACAATACGATATTTCATATTTTCATAATTTTCGGGGGTATTTTAAGGAGGCTTTGCATTGGCCACTCTGATTTTTCCCCGAGTTCTTCACTGCTTTTATTTGAAAATGTTCATTTTCTCAAAATTTCGGATTGGGCTGTAGCCTCTTCAGTCCCTCTGCGTACGCCAGTGTTCAGGAGCCAGCTCTCTTTCTTTTATTTGCAAATATGGTCTACGAAAGCCATGAATCCAACTAAGATAGAGCTACACATTTTGAAATGTGAACTTAAAACATTTAATTTATTAATTGCATTGGATTAAAAGTAATTAATTCTTGCGCGAGAGAGGCCCTCCTCAAGAAGGCTCAACTGGTAAGAACATGAAAAACTATGCAATAATTTTAATATATGGCCGAATCTACCATAGCGCCATATTCGGCTTACAACAGTGAAAAAATACAATGACATGTTTATTATTATGCTGTAATGTTACGCGTGAAGCATAAAACACACAAACATTAAAAAACACGTACTGTGATCGTTATTTTTTTTAAAAAAATTATCCGCCACTGACGTCTGTTTCATTTATATTTTCATCGTCATTTAGATCCTGCAAAATATCAAATGTATTTGACAGTTTAATTTGGTAATCTTTCTTAATTCTTCCATCAGCAAATTTTCCTGTATTAAATTTTAGAACTTTTAGATTTTGTTTCTTATGATTTACCACTGAGAGTCTTTCTCTTAATTTAGAAATTACAAAAAAAAATGGTCACTGACACAGTCAGCACCTCTATGTGAACGAACGTCAATTATACTAGTATGCCTTCTTTTATCAGTTGAGAGTATGATCTATCTGATTATGAGTTCTATCATCTGGAGAAGATCAGGTATATTTATGGATATCTTTATGTTTAAAAGTGGTACTTTTCACAATTAAATTCTTTGAGGTTGCAAAAGTAATTAATCTTATACCATTATCATTACTTAATTCAAGAAGACTTTCTTTACCAATCGTGGGTTTAAATGTTCCTTCTTTACCAATCTGTGCATTACAGTCACCTAACAGAATTTTCATATCATACTGGGAAAATTTATCAATGTGGCAGCATTGAGATAGTAAAATCAAATTGGAAATTTGTATCCCGAGCTAAGGAGACGTGGAATTATGGCAAATGCCGAAAACGAATCCTTAGCTACTTTTCACACTTTGGCCAATCAGATTTCCTGGCGAGAATTGACATCTTTAGGTCAGGTGCCAAATTACAGTCAAACAAGTCCAAGAGGAACATTTTAAATTCCAAGTTCGAGCATTGGTAAAGTTTGTTATTAAGTCAACTTTATGCTCATAGAGGCTAATCGGGAATGGGCCTACAGTTTATGGTGGAGTCCAAACCACCGTGCAATGTGCCTCAACCGGAGATCAAACCCAGGGACCCCTTGATTATAAGACTCTACAAGGAATTTCGTGAAGGGTCTCACGGTAAGTTACAGTACACGGGTGCCCATTCCCCCAAGGCCAATGGCGCAATGCCTCAAAAGCCAACGAGGCATCCCCCCCAAAGCAAATGAAGCACCTCCACCCCCCCACGGTTCATGTCATAATCCCCATAAAGTATTTAATTAGGACAGGGTTTCCGGATTATTATTTTTTTAATTTTAATGAACAACACACTTTATACTCCCCGCCCTGAGTTATTCCTTTTCTGTATCTAACATGTCACTATTACATCAAATACTGTGTAGTGCAAAGTGGAGGACTCGATGATCTGTTTTGCGACTAGTATGAGCAAGGTTTACCATTAATCGGGAGATAAGAGATAAATTGCCACATCAAACTACATGGTATGGATATAAAGATAACTCTAACATATTTAACGTCATAAAATGCATTATCAATTTCAATCTGCTTAAATTTATATGAAATAACAATGTGAGAGTTCTGTTAAGAGAAAATATGCTGATTAATGGGAAATACAATAGGTAATTATAATTATATTAATTTAAGTAAAGACATGTATTGACTTTTACTGTTTATTTCTTGTGCTCATTCATTAAAAGATGTATATGATTGAAATGTACAATTGTTTTCCTAGAAAAACTAAAAACTTAATATTTTATAGAAAGAAACCAATTAATCGTATTTATTGAACCACGGCTTACACAGTACATTTTTATGACTACATAAGAAATCTTAAGCTCTCAAAGTATCACGTGAATGGTAAGCTACTCTTTTTTGTTTGTTTTTTGATTACTCATTGAAAAAGAATATCAGAAGTTTGTGCCGAATTTAATGCTTATTTGCAAGACAGCATATATAGTACTCGTAAAACAAACTTTAGTATGAAGACCTTAAAAGAAGCTTTTGTCTCTGATTACTGGACCTTGCGAATTTATCTATTATTTCATCATTTGGAATTTGTGCAAGAATGTCACTCTCACTACACAAAACAAGCAAACTTGACAATCATGAATCCCCCAAACTGGAACGCAACCAGGAACGTATATTCTAGGCTACCTAGGCTATCTGCGAAGCCTGAAGTCTAGAGAATAAAATTCAGGAGAAAAATCGATCAGAAATTGTAAATATTATTATTCATAACAGTGAGATGATGATGCTGATTCTGTAGTTGGCAACCTGATTTCTTATGAGTTGGTAACCTGATTTCTTATGAGTTGGCAACCAGATTTCTTATGAGTTGGCAACCAGATTTCTTATGAGTTGGCAACCCGATTTCTTATGAGTTGGCAACCAGATTTCTTATGAGTTGGCAACCCGATTTCTTATGAGTTGGCAACCTGATTTCTTATGAGTTGGCAACCTGATTTCTTATGAGTTGGTAAATTTATTTCTATTCATAACCTAGGACTACGTGACATAGTGAGATAGCCCATATCTTAGACTCAGTATACGCCACTGAACGCAACCTACTTTTAATAACCTTTAATCGAACATCACCCCAAGACCGAAATCGTTCATCATTATTCCCCCCCCCCCCCCCCACAAAGAGTTTGGACGAATAAGTAATAATTGATGTTTCTTTGAATAGAATACCATGTTAAACTGTCCATATGTTTTTAATACAGTACACTTAATACAATTATTACAGCATACGTGGAGGTGAAAACGCGTGGATACCAAATCGCTAAATATCATATTCGAACTCTCCCCCACTACAGAAATCCATTTACAATCTGAGATTTAACATTTTAACAAGAGCTTCATATCTACCCCCCTTAAATTTAATACTCATTCCTCCCACCAAAATTTCCATGCCAAATATTTATGTCAACAGAATTTTCGCAACATTCTAGACAATAGTAATATACAAGAATTGGATACCCCCTCAATTTAACACTCAATCCCCCCCGAACTAAAATACCCGCCATAATCTATAAGACTTAGCACTGATATTCAAGAGTTCGATATTGTCCCCCCTCAACGTTTAATTCTCAATCCCTCCTCCAGAATCCACGTGTCAATTTGAGGCCTAATATGTAAGAGTTGGATATTTCACTCCACCTCCCCTGTCAATAATACATATTACCCTTTACAATTCCCTTGGAAGTCTACAAATTGCTATTTATGGTAACTTGTGTCCAATGCTATATTGGTCACGTCAAATTTACATAAAAAAATCCCCCCACCCCAAAGTTGGGTGGACGCAACGGGCGTCCACAAACCCTCCCTGCCCCTAAGTATTTTATTTTCTTCATCTAATGGATTAAATATGGTGTATTTAAGGTGTAAAATTTTTAGATATATTTTACAAAAAAATATATAAATGTTGAATTGTATGTTATTTGAAAGGAAAAAAAAGCAAAAAATCTCGATGGTGTAGTCCGCGCCATAGTCCTTCCTCCCCCTGTGGACACCACTGACATAATACATTCATGTAACCTGAGACCATTTTCGCACACACAGCTTTCGTGTCACGTCATGCACGCTACGTCACGACATTTGCAACGGGAATCGAATGCACCAACATTCAGAGCAAGAAGATTTCACCTTTGTTTATGCGTTTTTAAGAAGTTTACTCGAGCTCTGGTTCAGTCCAATGCTAAATGAAAACAGTGTGCCATTGCTGGTAAGATAATCCTCCGAGCTTTCTCGGCCTCAGATTGAACTGGAGATAGAACTGTATGGAACGGTTGCGAGTCTAACTAGCCGTGGTTGACTTGCAAGAATATTCAGTGAACACGGATTAAACAAAAAGATTATTGACCGTAACTGCTTCGGCAATGTTATGGATGATAATGATAATTCACTGTTTTTGTTCGAAATACATTCAGGTCACTGTAGAGCCACGATATTAGTTTCCTCGACAAATGTGCGTAATACGCGTATGCTTCCAATCCAATAGATTAAAATGTGCGACACTAGCGCCACTGCTCCAGGGCTAGAGGTACAGTATGTAACATTCTTATTCGTACACACGAATTTTCAAAGAAAATGCTTTAATATCTGAAAGGAAATGCACTCTTTTGAAATTGTTTCTTTACAATTCAATAACTAATATCATTAGCAACAGAAAATCTTATCCAAATTCTGTATAACCAATAAAAATAATAAATTAAATGAAACTGAAAGAGAAACATGCCATTTTTTGTACAACTTTTCTATTCGTACACTTAAAAATATAAAAGAAAAAGTATATTCAGAGCAAGTTGACTGACAGTTCTAATACTTTGATGCGTATCCTTTGGCTTTAATTACTGCTTGACACCTGTTCTCCATAGAATTAACCAGTTTCCGACATGTTTCAGAGCTTATTTTATTCCACTCGGCTTGCACAACAGTTTTCAACTCTTGTTTGGACTTGACGCCTGCTTTATGGACTCGCCTCTTCAAAATTGCCCATAAATGCTCAATGGGATTTAAGTCTGGACTTTGAGCTGGTGTTTGTAGTACTTTGGGCACATTCCATATTAGCCAATTCATGTTTACTCGCGCCTTATGCTTACTTTCATTGTCTTGTTGGAATCTGTAGATATGCGGCATGTCCATTTTTTGGGCACTCTGCTTTACATTGTTCTTCAATATGTCCAAATAGACATATGCATCCATGATACCATCAATAAACTGGATGTCACCAACACCTTTGGACGACATACAGCCCCAAATTATTAATGACCCACCACCGTGTTTAACTGTTGGAACTGTGTTAATGTGATCATTGTCTTTATTTGATTTTCTCCAGACCCTATTTATCCCATCTGACCCGTATATATTAATCTTGGACTCGTCTGACCATATGACACTATCCCAAAATTCCTGGTCCTTGTGGATGTGCTCTTTCGCGAATGAAAATCTATTCCTGCGATTCACCTTATTTCCATACGGCCTCTTTTGTGGTATTCTGCCATGATATCCATCCTTCCACAAGGCACGTCGGACAGTTTGATCGGACATCATCTTGCCAGCAACATTTTCTACTAACGGTCGTAACTGAGGAACAGTTAGTTGGGGGTTTTCTCGCACTCTTTTTAAAATAAAGCGTTCATCACGTTTATTCAACAGTTGAACCTTCCTCTCTAAATTTGTTTACTATGTATTGAACTGTGGAGTGTGATATATTGACTGTTTGTCCAATTTTTCTTAACGAATAAGGGTAGTGTTACCAGACGTCCGGTTTTTCCCGGACATGTCCTACATTTTAGCCTTATGTCCGGCGTCCGGGAAGAATTTGAAAAATATCATAAATGTCCTACATTCTGAGCATCACATAATATTAATTAGGAAAATATGTAAAAAGAAAAAATCATGCAATTACTGCGCTTCCAAACTCAATAGTGCAATTTATTTTGATTCAGTCATTCATCAGTTGTATGTGTTTGTGTATCTTGGTGTAGCTTGAAATAGTTTGGGAAACCAGGACGAAACGTCACAGATAAAATAAAATAAAAACCACTATTAATAACTGTGTTAGATTATTTTGCACCTACTTGTACAAAAAGTGGTTACGTGAAACTTTAAGAAGAATTTAGATATTCAGTCATTGCCCAAAAAGAAAATAAATGTTTGTCCCACTAGAAAGCAAACGGGAAAATGGAAGCAATTAATGAACAAAGTTTTGGGACCACTTACTGCTGATGTCACTGTTCAACGCCTGAGTGGAATTCTTTGCCTTAGGGTTTATACTGATTCATTATTTTGATTGAAATGCAGGGATATAGAGAACAAAGTTTTTCAGGGTGTCTGCAAGTAAAGAAAGTCATGGAAGTCAAGAAAAAGCAAAGAAATCAAGAAGTTGCTCAAGAAGTCAATAGAAACGCAATAAATTATTCTTGTGGTCAATGACTGATTGGTTGATTTAGTTTATTTTACTTCACTTTTCTGCTCCTTTGGCTAATCGCGAAGATGAGGATGAATGGTGGTAAGATAAGATGAATGAAGGGACACTCACAAACATATAGGGACAAACGACACAAAACCCCACATAATATTATACTGGCTTTGAGTCCAGACACCAGAGCCTTGCTAGTCTGCCAAATGCAGTCCAGGATACAGTAATAGATAAAGCAGGTATAATTCTCTTCTTAAATACAGCTTCAGTTTTCATCTTAACTATCCTTTTGGTATGGATGTTTCATAAAATAAATAAATATTTTCTAAATTGCAAATATCCAACTTTACCTAAGTCGGGATGGATTAAATAAACGTTAAGAAAAACGAAAAAAAGAGAAAGGTCAAGAAAAGTCCAGAAAAAGTCAAGAATTCTGGATTTGTTATTTTGGTAGAAACCCTGTAATTGAATTAAAAACTATTCAAGGTGAAACTCTGGAACTACTTCAAATTATGGTAATTGCTGAATATTTTTCAAATTCCTCCCGGACGCCGGACATAAGGCTAAAATGTAGGACATGTCCGGGAAAAACCGGACGTCATGGCAACCCAGTAATAATTTGACAATCGAAGGATGTATTAAAAATTTATTATATACAACTGAAAGAGTATCCATTATGGAAATTTTGTTGGTAGGAATCATGAAAAGAAAACCAAGCAACCCTGTGACATACACATGCATTAATGTACAAGTTACAAAAACCTGTTTGACCCTATGACATACACATATGCACATGTTACAAAAACTTGTCTGATTATGACAAACTTTTCGAACCTCTCTCCTTCTTCTATATTTACCTTTTATATATTTATTTCTAATTCTCTGTCTTGTTTCTTCATATCCTCTTGTTTCTTTCTCTTCATTCTTCTTTTGTATCTCTTCTTTATTCTTTCTATTGCTTCTTTGTTTCGTTTATTTTCCATTTCCTCCCCTTCCTCTCTCTCTCTCTCTCTCTCTCTCTCTCTCTCTTTCTCTCTCTTGCTTCTTTTTCTCTTCATTCAATCCCGCACTTCGCTCTCTCTTGCTTATTTGTCTTTGCCTTTCTCTCACCTTTTTTTTCCTTTCATACGTTCTCTCTCTGTCTCACTTCATTTCTCTTCTCCTTCCTTTCAATTTCCAACTTACTTTATTTCTCTTTGTTTCTCATATTCTAAATACCGGTAGTTTCTTTCATGGTTTCTTTCTCTTCTTTCTGTCTTATAATGAGATACAAGCATTTTACTTTCCAGTTCAAGCGCCGACAATCGCTCGACAGTTCACTCACACAGGTCACGCGACTACAAAGTTGCCGCTAATTTTTATCCAACCCACGTATATGTAATTTTTCAGAATTTGGTACATCAAAACGGCTCTTCGAGACGAGAGAAGATTTGGAAGAAGCCTTTGTTTATACAGGACAAGGGACCACCAAACCAAACAATATTTTTTGGACTTTCTATGGGACCAGCAAGAAATGGTAAGATTAGAAAAAGAGAAAACGAGACCGATTAGAGATAAAGAAAGAGAAATAAGGAACTGCATCTTAATTGTGCATCTCAGCGTTATCATAGATTAACAGCTGAAGATCTACAGTTAGATGCCTGTCCCTCTGGGAATGCACCTAAGGTGTATGCGTACCCAACGGGAAATTCGCACAACCAATTCCCAGAAATTCTTGCGTTTCTTTAGTGTCAGGATGTGAATGCGTGACATCATTGTGATATAAAACGCACTATTTTCCCATCGGTGGAACGTCCACAACATCCGTTCCAGAAACAGGATTAAGTTGAGCATGGAGTTCTATAACAAGGTCACCGTTAGAGCATCTTTGGAAGTGATTTTCTCCCCACTTTTTATGATTTGATAATTTCGGAGTAATAGATACTGGCCAGAAGATGAAAGCGCTCATGAAATGTCCTCATACTTGTCTAAGAGTGACGTTCAATATTCACATGTTCAATCATAAACTGGCAGGTTATGTAGCTTCATACATCCCTTACCTGAATAATGTAATCTATATTCATGTTTATTTTATATTTTAGGGCCTGAACAGCCTAGTGGCAGCTTGCTTGCTTGATTTTTTTTATTTTACTTTGCTTTTCTGCCACTTTCGGCTAATCGCTAAGATGAGGATGAAAGGATGTAAGTACAATACAATCAAAAACATATATGGGCAGGACACAACACAACAGAGAATTACACTGTTAGAAGTTAAGAGCAAAATTTACAAAATTATACCGTTAAAATTTAACGGTTTGTCTGTTATAAAATTTCTACGTTTCCCTCCAGACCAGTTTGATCTATTAAGCTTACAGTCAGGGGTATTAAATGTCCAGGAATTGTAATTAAATTCAATTCCGGTCCGGGAGAGATATGAGCAAGCGTAAATAGGTTCTGTACCGTGAAGAACCTCTTTTCCGAACCAATTTAAATACGTGTTTCGATCCTTTTACGGGGGGGGGGGGGTGCATTACAATTTTTGGGTTCCTGGACCTTTAACGACCCTGCTTAGAATGCCCCCCCCAAAAAAAATGGCACGACTTCATGTCTGAGAAAATCCTATTTGCATTACACCAACTGTGCACAAATAAAGATAAGTTCAAGAATAGCCTGAAGACGGAAAGCAATTGAAATCACATACCGTTACATCTCGCATCACTTTCCTCTCGTTACATAGGAACGACCAAGAAAATTACACACATTGAAAGTAATGACTTGGTTTCACCCGACTGTGTCTCTTAGAATATGCGAACAGTTACAGAGCAGCCCATAACGTGTGCATGCTCTCCGGGAGGCATCCGTTTGCCTGAATTGAACAATGACTTGTGCACAGTGTAATGTAGAAAGATAACATTGTTCCTTGTAGCATAACGGAATGTCAAATGCCTTCTGTTTGTTTATCTCCGTGAAGCAACAACGAAACTGTAACGAGACATCAACAATGACAGTTTCTGAATAATATGGTGCGTGTTCTGTGTAAAGTAATAGTGACAATTACCAACCGCAACCAAACAAAAGACACTTGTTCACTGTTTTCGTCGTGTCAATTGTTATAAATATGTTGACTCCATTAAGACATTATAGTGCATGAATTATTTATGATGCATTTTTGGTGCATCAAAACAAAAAAATGCATCAAAAGGTATTTTTAGTAGCAGACCCGTAGCCAGGCAGGTACCACGGGGGCTCGGCCCCACCCCCGTGATATTTTTCTCTCACAACTTGGTGAAGCATAAATAAATCCACATAACATGATCAGCAGCTATTACGTTCGTTCATCTCGTTCATTACTTCGCCGGGGGTGGAATCATAGGCGTAGCTACGGGGTGTGCCGGGTGTGCCTAGGCACACCCTAATAAGCTGCTTTATCAAAGAGAATTAAATACAGATATTTCAATAAGAGCGGCAGTTTGAAAGAAGTTGAAAATGTCATTACTTGGTACAAACGTGTGCATTATCGCTGATGAAACGAGTGTCTGTAGTTTTTCGATTATTTGATGTCATTGGAGAAAGAAGATATTTACTGCATTCTACTCTGTACTGCAGCGTCTTTCTTCTATACCTGTCACAAGCTGCGCGTATGAGAGAGCTTTCTCCAAGCTTTCCCAAGTTAAAACTAAATTAAGAGCAACTCAGAAGCAGGATAGATTGGAAGCCCTGCTCTTGCTATTTGTGGAACAGGAAAAAGCTTAGTCTATTGATGTAAATGAAGTTATTGATGAGTTTAAGAACATTGTACCTTTTGACAGACGTCTCTTGTTATAGATGACGTGTATTTTGATGTATTTGTTTGTAACATTTATGAACATTTTGTTTGTGTGTAATTTCTATGCAATTTGATTTTTTTTCTACTACATATATTCAGAAATTTTCAACACTGTCATTTAGTGAATTTATATTGCTTTACAAACATCAGTGCCGTTAAAGAGCCAAGTGATTGTGTTGCAAAATATGCTATTAAAAAAGGTACAAGACCTCATTTTTATCTATGTGCCCACCCAAATATAAAGTTCTAGCTACGCCTATGGGTGGAATGTACGGTAGATGATTGAACGAAGTCAATTGAACATGTCACGAACAACATGTCAGCGTGTGCTGAAGTCTCTGAAACTGAAGCCATACCGAGTAATATGCGTCCAGGAACTGAAAGAGCCGGACACAGCTAAACGGGTTGAGTACTGTAATTGGTTATTGACAATGATTGAGGACGGACGTTTGGACTCTCTGTTGTACTTTATGTCCGACGGAGCGTGGTTCCATTCATCGGGTTACGTGAATGCGCAGAATACTCGGTACTTGTCTGCTGAGAATCCACATATCCTGCACGAAACACCCCTTATATCCTCTATTACTCTAGCAACATAACAAAGACACTTATTGATTTGGTGATTTATTGAGGTGTGTGGGATTCCGAATAATGTCGTACTAGGATTAAGGGGGGGATCCCTTCCTGATGATTCAGACTTCGGAAAATGATTTCGTAATTTGAACAGTTGTGACATTTTTAGAAGTCTTGTATTAAAGATTCCTAATGTGTTTGGATGTTTTTCTTGGATGTGTTGCTATGAAGTTTGAAATGCTTTATAGTATTTTGTTTCCTAAGTCTACCGTTTGGGAATAGTGATTCATGCAGTAGAGAGAGGGAATGGATATTTAATTTATTTTACTTAGCGTTGCTTTTCTGACACTTCTATAGCTAATCGCGGCAATGAGTGATGACGTGAAATTGATGAAGAGGCACTCACAAACAGTGCCGCAACCACAGGGAGCAGGTGGCATTGTCCCCCCAACCTTGAACGGAAGTCCATTCTAGGAGGGGCAAACATTTAAGTAAAAAAAACAAGACTAGCAAGATCTGAGAATAACCGAATAAATACATACTCAAGATGGAATTAGTTTTCACGTGTTTTTTGCATTTTTCTTCCAGACGGCCAAGGGAACTTGCAGGGGGAGCACAGAGGATCAACTGCTCCCCTTGTTTTCAAATTTTCGAAAAATTTTCTTGCTCGCTTCGCTCGCAGTCTCTCCTGTTCTTATAGTTCAGAGCCATTAGCTACGGGGCCGAAACGGTCTAAATGAAATGAAAAATGTGTTAAAGAAAATGCAATGGCGGCTCGTGAAATTATTTGCACCCTATTAAGTCAATATGTTTTCAGTTTGCAAAAATTTGGATCTAAAAATGTTCTTGCTCGCTTTGATCCCAATATGATTGTTTTCTGTAATGCATTCTAAATTACCCGAGAGAGAAGTAAGAGCAAATATGTAGCTACTTCAGATTGTTACGTTGTACCTGTTATTCCTCTTTCTTGATCTGTGTGATTACATTCTGTGTCTTGATTTATATTGTCTGCACATTTTCTGCATAATGTGAATAACAATTTTGAATTTGATATATAAGGTAAAACAAGGTGATACAGATCAAGGGAGGTAGAACAGTAGCTTTCACAAGGCCCTCGAAGGAAAATATATCTGGACATTCCTCACCGACATAAATTTTAATAGGATGGCCCACTGGGAATATTTTGACTTTGAAACAGTATGGATACTTTTTTAAGAAAAGAAATGAAGACAAAATGATCTCCTGTATAGGAAACTTCACCCCAACCCTGCATGAAATGAGAAAATCCCTGTTGGACAGATGGCAAGAGGAATGGAACAATGCCGAAAATGGGAGACGGACATATACCTTTATCCCGGATGTCCGAAGCAGCACACCGACAAAAATATTTTATACAGGGGGCCTGTTGCATCTTCTAACGGGACATGGGCCGTATGGGAAATATATTCACCGAATTGGCAGTGCCCTAGAACCGAAATGTATCTACTGCGGAGCTACGGAGGATTCTCCCGAGCATAGAGTCTTCTTCTGCCCCGAAACAACTGACAGGATCAAAACTTTGCGAAGAGAACTTCCTACGTTTGATATTAGAACACTTCTATGCGAGCAGCAAATTCAAAATCTGAAGATCTTGGCTGACGAAGTCTCAAAAGAAGAAAAGAAGAAATTCAACCCACGACACCGTAACACGGCCCCCACAAACAGCCAACAAACACCGGAAGAACCTAGGAGAAGTACGAGAACACAAATCCAAAGGATCACCCCGGCCCTCGAGCAGGAGGAAGAGAATGATGAAGAACAATGAGGCACCACCAACTGTATCAAGAAGAAGGCACTACGTGGTATCTACTGGAAGACGGGAAGACGCAGAAATAAGAAAAATTCGTCCTGTTCGGATGCCCGGGGAAAAGCACAAAGATTATTTGTTGAGAGTGGCGGAAGCTAGATTAAATAGATAGTAATTAAATAAAAAATTATGGTATGCTGGTATTCCAGCACCCGGTGACATTGGCATTCCAATGTCTAATCTAAACCCCAAACTAATTAACATCAAATTAAACAAGCACTATATTATTATTCATTTAAATTCTTTTATTCAAATTCTAACACTCAAAAAACTTAATTCACTGTATGTTACATAATGAAGATCAGAGTGTACCCATTTTGATCGACGACTTAGCTTTTCTATATTGTTTTATCTTATTGTTGTCGGACTTTATTTACTCTTTTGTATAATTAATATTAACTTTAAAATATTTCAAACGCAACTCAGGCTACATAAGTCATGGACTGAAATAGGAGGAGTAGGACGAACCGACAGGGATAAGAACACCTAGCCTCAGGGGTGAGCAATCTCCCAAACAATAAATTCAAATAATTAAAGGTCCTCAACCTATTACGATCTGTCCCTGGCGGTTCGTCTTGCGTCATGGATCAAACATACTATAGATTCCGGGAGTTCCGAATCCGGATCAAAGTGCATACATAAAACAAGAAAAAGAATGTAAAAAGAAATAAAATAAACATAAATAAATAAAAATGACCCAATTATATTAAAATATAACTATGTGTTGATATCTGTGAAGACCACTAACACTACTGTAATGTATAATTTAAATAAAGTTAGTGTGCAACACGGGCGGCGGCATCAAAGCGAATGATGTTTTTTTTATTTTGCGCGGGCGGCGGGGCGGATGTTGTTTTTTGTTTTGCGCACGCGGCGTCGCGGATGTTCTTTTCTTATTTTGCGCGGGGCGGGAGCATCAGCTCGAATGTTGTTTTTTTATTTTGCGCGGGCGGCGGCGGCGGCGCGAATGTTGTTGTTTTTTGCGCGGGCGGCGGCGCGGATGTTGTTTTTTTATTTTGCCCTAGCGCGGCGCGGACGTTGTTTATTATTTTGCCTGGGCGGCGGCTGCGGCGGCGCGGATGTTGTTTTTTTATTTTGCGCGGGCGGCGGTGGCGCGGATGTTAATCCATTTCTGGAATCTATTACTATTGCTTCAGCCTGTAGCAGAGTTTGCCGTAAAAAGCTTTTGCAACAGAACAGCATTCCAATTATCCCAAAAAACGGATATTGATGGTGTGATATTCAATCAATAGAAGCTATCCAATGGTTGGTGTGGTTAGAAAAAGAACATGGGATAACAATTGAACATGCTGCACGAGAACGTGAATATAAAACAAGAGGAAATTTCAAAGTGGTTGGCTATTGGAAAGACCAAAACGGGGTTGAACATGTGTATGTGTATAAAGACTGCAGAACACATGGATGTTTGCAATGCTTTCCAATTACACGTTCGGAACCTCTCCAGGAAGACCCATTCGACACCTTGGATTTCCGTTATAAAAGATCATCCAGAAAAATTCAGAAATTAAAACAGTTCAACTATGTTGTTCACGAGATATGGGCATGTGAATTTCGGCGGAAATTACAAACGAACAAAAACATGAAAGAATATGTAAAAAAACATCCTCTCCAGAAAAGATCACCTTTACTTCCACGCGATGCAATTTACGGTGGTAGAACCAATGCCACAAAGCTCTACGCAACCGTAGCATCAAATCAGAAATTCCTCTATGCCGATGTTTGGAGTCTTTAGCCATACTATAATAATAACCTCCACCCGCATACATTCGAGGGTATGCGCATGTCCCAGTGCCTCTGATATAAACTGGGACGGCAGTTGCTCGTATTACGTTTCACCCATTATTGTTGCACACTAACTTTATTTAAATTATACATTAATACAGTACATATATATATATATATATATATATATATATATATATGTATATATATAAAACAAATATAAGAAGAAAAGAAAAAAAACAGAAAAGAAAACATATAAGACACATACATATTCATGATTCCCATTACAGTGATTTGATTATTATATGTAAATTACAAGTTACAAATTACACATTACAGTATTGTTAGTGGTCTTCACAGATATCAACACATAGTTATATTTTAATATAATTGGGTCATTTTTATTTATTTATGTTTATTTTATTTCTTTTTACATTCTTTTTCTTGTTTTATGTATGCACTGTGATCCGGATTCGGAACTCCCGGAATCTATAGTATGTTTGATCCATGCCGCAAGACGAACCGCCAGGGACAGATCGCAATAGGTTGAGGACCTTTAATTATTTGAATTTATTGTTTGGGAGATTGCTCACCCCTGAGGCTAGGTGTTCTTATCCCTGTCGGTTCGTCCTACTCCTCCTATTTCAGTCCATGACTTATGTAGCCTGAGTTGCGTTTGAAATATTTTAAAGTTAATATTAATTATACAAAAGAGTAAATAAAGTCCGACAACAATAAGATAAAACAATATAGAAAAGCTAAGTCGTCGATCAAAATGGGTACACTCTGATCTTCATTATGTAACATACAGTGAATTAAGTTTTTTGAGTGTTAGAATTTGAATAAAAGAATTTAAATGAATAATAATATAGTGCTTGTTTAATTTGATGTTAATTAGTTTGGGGTTTAGATTAGACATTGGAATGCCAATGTCACCGGGTGCTGGAATACCAGCATACCATAATTTTTTATTTAATTACTATCTATTTAATCTAGCTTCCGCCACTCTCAACAAATAATCTTTGTGCTTTTCCCCGGGCATCCGAACAGGACGAATTTTTCTTATTTCTGCGTCTTCCCGTCTTCCAGTAGATACCACGTAGTGCCTTCTTCTAGATACAGTTGGTGGTGCCTCATTGTTCTTCATCATTCTCTTCCTCCTGGTCGAGGGCCGGGGTGATCCTTTGGATTTGTATTCTCGTACTTCTCCTAGGTTCTTCCGGTGTTCGTTGGCTGTTTGTAGGGGCCGTGTTATGGCGTCGTAGGTTAAATTTCTTCTTTTCTTCCTCTGAGACTTCATCAGCCAAGATCTTCAGATTTTGAATTTGCTGCTCGCATAGAAGTGTTATAATAACAAACGTAGGAAGTTCTCTTCGCAAAGTTTTGATCCTGTCAGTTGTTTCGGGGCAGAAGAAGACTCTATGCTCGGGAGAATCCTCCATAGCTCCGCAGTAGGTACATTTCGGTTCTAGGGCACTGCCAATTCGGTGAATATATTTCCCATACGGCCCATGTCCCGTTAGAAGATGTAACAGGCCCCTTGTGTAAAATCTTTTTGTCTGTGCGCTACTTCGGACATCGGGGATAAAGGTATATGTCCGTCTTCCATTTTCGGCATTGTTCCATTCCTCTTGCCATCTGTCCAATAGGGATTTTCTCATTTCATGCAGGGTTGGGATGAAGTTTCCTATACAGGAGATCATTTTGTCTTCATTTCTTTTCTTAAAAAAGTATCTACCCGCCCTCCATTTTACTTCTAAATCTAAAGGGAAATGTCCAGCCAGCAATGCTTCTGTGGAAGTTGTTCCAAACGCGCCTGTTGTTCTTGGGAGACTGGTGCAGAGACGCTAAACTAGAACTGTCGGCAGAGAAGACTAAATATCTTATCGCTAAAGGCCATCTTAGCACCAGCAGGAATCCATCCATTAGGATACTGGGATCAGCTACACAGAGATCGGTCAACTTTAAATACCTTGGCGTGACCATGGGAGAGGGTATAAAATTCGGAGCGCATATCAAAAACATTACAGCAAAGGCGGAAATGGCGATGGGTAAACTCACCAGAGTGGCATCCCAACAGTTTGGCCTGACCCAAGCACAATCGAAGCATATATCCGAGCAATATACTACTCCATTGTGACTTCCGCAGCCTCTACCTGGTTTGAGAGTCTAGCCTTGTAAACGAACGTCAGAGTTCTCAGGGATTCTCAACGAAGAATATTGTTAAGAACAACAGGCGCGTTTGGAACAACTTCCACAGAAGCATTGCTAACCCTTTAGATTTAGAAGTAAAATTGAGGGCGGGTAGATACTTTTTTAAGAAAAGAAATGAAGACAAAATGATCTCCTGTATAGGAAACTTCACCCTAACCCTGCATGAAATGAGAAAATCCCTGTTGGACAGATGGCAAGAGGAATGGAACAATGCCGAAAATGGAAGACGGACATATACCTTTATCCCCGATGTCCGAAGTAGCGCACAGACAAAAAGATTTTACACAAGGGGCCTGTTACATCTTCTAACGGGACATGGGCCGTATGGGAAATATCTTCACCGAATTGGCAGTGCCCTAGAACCGAAATGTACCTACTGCGGAGCTACGGAGGATTCTCCCGAGCATAGAGTCTTCTTCTGCCCCGAAACAACTGACAGGATCAAAACTTTGCGAAGAGAACTTCCTACGTTTGATATTATAACACTTCTATGCGAGCAGCAAATTCAATATCTGAAGATCTTGGCTGACGAAGTCTCAAAAGAAGAAAAGAAGAAATTTAACCCACGACACCGTAACATGGCCCCTACAAACAGCCAACGAACACCGGAAGAACCTAGGAGAAGTACGAGAATACAAACCCAGGGGATCACCCCGGCCCTCGAGCAGGAGGAAGAGAATGATGAAGAACAATGAGGCACCACCAACTGTATCTAGAAGAAGGCACTACGTGGTATCTACTGGAAGACGGGAAGCCGCAGAAAGAAGAAGAATTCGTCCTGTTCGGATGCCCGGGTAAAAGCATAAATATTATTTGTTGAGAGTGGCGGAAGCCAGGTTAAATAGATAGTAATTAAATAAAAAAAATTAAATAAAATATGGTATGCTGGTATTCCAGCACCCGGTGACATTGGCATCCCAATGTCTAATGTAAATCCCAAACTAATTAACATTAAATTAAACAAGCACTATATTATTATTCATTTAAATTCTTTTTATTCAAATTCTATCACTCAAAAAACTTAATTCACTGTATGTCATATAATGAAGATCAGAGTGTACCCATTTTGAATGTCCTACTCTCAAGTTCTTCTTACAACGCTTAATCGAAAAAACCGATTATGGAGTGTAGGATGAAAAAAAGAAGAAAGAACAACACCCCCAGCCGCCGTCGCCGAAATGCGGCAAGAGCGGCGATATACGAAGAACGTATAAAGAAAGAACTTGGAATCACCCTTGAAGTTTCCAATGAAACCTCTATCCCCTTACAATTAACCACTGTGAATATAATAAATGATGATCACCTCTACCCTCACCCCCTACATAGTAATTTTACTTATCACACTAATGTTACACAACTCAAATCCCATCAAAAATATTCTCAACCTATAATTAGCAAAACAATTCCTGGATTAAAACCAAGTGCATACATCATACCACCTACTGTGTGCCTGAACCCTCTCCACATACCACTGGAGCTGTCACTCCTTACACCCCCTCCCTCCCCAACAATCTCTTCATCAGATACGCCTTTGGACAGTCCTACACTTTTGCCTAAACGTGACCCCGCTATCCACCCCCTTCAACCCCCCTCCCCACCAAACACACCAGATAGCTATGACCATTTCCCCACATACTCCCAAATGGAGACACATATCCACCCCCTTCAACCCCCCTCCCCACCAGACACACCAGAAGTCCATTCGAATTCAACAATGAACCCGGAAGCCACTCCCTTCTGTCCAAAATCTAAATCACCAACTGGAAACAAACCCGACAATATCCAACTTCGAACGTCATATAACCCAGATTCCCTTCAACCTGAAGAAGATACAAAAGAAAGGTACCCAAACTTCACTAAGCCTATTATGATGGAAATAAAGAACCCGGACCCACCGGATCTCCCAATTTCCCCGATTGATCCCACCCGAATATATCAAAGAACTAAATCTCCAATTAAGTCGACTTGAAGAAAAGGAAAATCTAATAACCGCTCTCCGCCTGCTCGTCCGTCTGAAACAAGATGGAGGAAAGCAGATTGCCTTCCCGCATCCGGAAGTCGTGGACAAAATGCTCCTAAGATGCAACAATATCCCGGTGGACCCTGATAAACTGCATGAATTATTAAAAATAGCATTTGGACGACGAGACCTAGAATTAAATTTGGAGAGAAGTATATGCAGATTTTGCTAGGAGTCATGGAAGAGTTG
Source organism: Lepisma saccharinum (assembly GCF_977018435.1). Lineage (NCBI taxonomy): Eukaryota > Metazoa > Arthropoda > Insecta > Zygentoma > Lepismatidae > Lepisma > Lepisma saccharinum. Next base: position 101,314,774 of record NC_139229.1, read on the forward strand.
TACAGAATTCGGCGAACCCATGGCCATTATGGACCTCGGTAGTACGTCATTAATTAAGGAACACGAAAACAAACTGAAGATGCTGCAGGTAAACCTGAACGGTGCGGTGTTAGCGACTGAGAAAATCTTTACATACGCTAGAAACAATAATGTGGACATGCTATTACTCCAGGAGCCATATTTCCTAAACGGGAAGATGATCCATGCCCCTATTGGAGCAAGGGTAATATACAATCCAGACCAAAATACGAAATCTGCAATAGTTTCACTTAACAAGGCTACAACCATTTTGAAAATTGCACACTTTTCCGACACGCATATAAATTGTATAGAAGTAAATCATGGCAAACTAAATTTTATAATAATAAATTGCTACTGCCAATACAGCCACAATATTGAAGTGTATACTGCCCGAATCAGGAATGCCTGCCTAGCGTATCCAAATCAAAAACTGCTCTTAACACTGGACAGCAACGCTTCCTCTCCCCTATGGTTTGGAAAGAAAATAGATAATAATGGAGAAAAAATGATGAATTTAATAGCGGAACTAAATTTAATAATAGAAAATATTCATGGAAATCCACCTACATATAGAGGACGAGCGGGAGCAAGTAGTAATATTGACTTAACATTGACAAATAACAGAATGTCGAAATTAATAGAAAATTGGATGGTGCATGATATGATCACAACCAGTGATCATAATGTGATCTCCTTCAATGTGAGATTGGAATCACCACAAGCCGAAATAGACCAACCAGCTCCGGCGTACAATTGGAATAAGACTGATAAGAAGATCTTACTCGCTAACATCAACTTACCAAAAAAAACCTGACCATGGAAGAGTACAGATGAATGGGCGAAAATTCTAACAAAAAATCTTCAGGTCGGAATAGCGGCTTCAACACCGAGAAGATTAAACAATAACAGGAAAAAAAACCTGGTCTACAAACCCAAGCTTAGAGCCAACATGCGAAACTCCAGAAGGCAATACCAGAAAACAAATATTCACAACAGAGCAGTATATTTAGAGGCATATCGCAGGGATAAAGCCCGCTACGCAGCGGAGCTGAAGGATTTTAAATACAAAAACTGGCGCAAGTTCGTTAAAAACAACCTGGAACGGGACAAGTGGGGATTACCCTACAAAATAATGACAAATAAAATAAAAGTAGAAGAAAGTATTACAACACTAAGAAAACCAGATGGCTCTGACGATCTTTTTCAAAGCTAGACTCTCAAACCAGCTGCGGAAGTCACAATGGAGTAGTATATTGCTCGGATATATGTTCGATTGTGCTTGGTTTCAGGTCAAACTGTTGGGATGCCACTCTGGTGAGTTTACCCATCGCCATTTCCGCCTTTGCTGTAATGTTTTTGATATGCGCTCCGAATTTTATACCCTCTCCCATGGTCACGCCAAGGTATTTAAAGTTGACCGATCTCTGTATAGCTGATCCCAGTATCCTAATGGATGGATTCCTGCTGGTGCTAAGATGGCCTTTAGCGATAAGATATTTAGTCTTCTCTGCCGACAGTTCTAGTTTAGCGTCTCTGCACCAGTCTCCCAAGGCTTTTAAAGCATTGTTTGCCTTGCGTTCCACCTTAGCTCTCGAGTCGTCAGCGCAGATAAGGACGATATCATCCGCCTAGGCTATAACTCTGATCACGTCCGGATTCTCACCCAGGGTACGAAGACAATGTTCTAAGTTAATATTCCACAGGTGAGGACCCAACACTGAGCCCTGTGGGCATCCCTTCGTCGTGGTTTTTGTTAGTTTGTTATCGCCTATCCTCAGGGAGACCCTGCGATTTCTAAAATAGTCCTCCAAAATTTGAAACAGTGTGCCTGGACAATTTATTTTCTTTAAAGTCTGAAACAGGTTAGGCCACCAGAGGTTGTCAAAGGCGCCGCTGATATCAGCGAAGATAGCTACAACTATTTTCTTGTTTGATCTTGTAACTTCCTCCTTCAAGGCGTTATTGCATCTCCCGTCGATCGACCCTTTGTGAAACCGAACTGGCTACCTGTGTTGCCACACATGGTTAGAAATTCTTGCAATATTTTGTTTAACATTTTCTCGAATAATTTCCCTATAGTATTGAGGAGGCAGATGGGCCTATACGACTTCAAACTTTTTTCGTCGTTCTTGGTTTCCTTCTTAATTACGACGAGTTTTCCCTCTTTCCATGATGCAGGGAATTCCTTGCGAATCAAACACAAATTAAACAGGGCCGTTATGAAGTTAATTGTTTCGGGGCGGATAGTTTAAGAATTTCTGCAGGAATTCCGTCAGGCCCTGGTGCCTTACAATTTTTTATAGTTGCCAATTCTCCAATGACCTCCTCCGGCTCGAACGGTACAATGGGTATGGAATTTGGACATTGTCTGCAGCTTGTTCTAACCGCCTTGTTCTTTTCGTTGTCGGTTTCCTCCTCGTCATCCGGCAGTAATCCATGTAGTAGCAGTTCTCCTGTCTCCTTCATGTCTCTTGTAAAGGAGCCATCTGGTATTCTTAGTGTTGTAATACTTTCTTCTACTTTTATTTTATTTGTCATTATTTTGTAGGGTAATCCCCACTTGTCCCGTTCCAGGTTGTTTTTAACGAACTTGCGCCAGTTTTTGTATTTAAAATCCTTCAGCTCCGCTGCGTAGCGGGCTTTATCCCTGCGATATGCCTCTAAATATACTGCTCTGTTGTGAATATTTGTTTTCTGGTATTGCCTTCTGGAGTTTTGCATGTTGGCTCTAAGCTTGGTGAGATTTGTAGACCAGGGCTTTTTCCGGTTATTGTGTAATCTTCTTGGTGTTGAAGCCGCTATTCCGACCTGAAGATTTTTTGTTAGAATTTTCGCCCATTCTTCTGTACTCTTCCATGGTCCGGGATTTTTTGGTAAGTTGATGTTAGCGAGTAAGATCTCCTTATCAGTCTTATTCCAACAACATCCGCGCAAAATAAAAAACAATATCCGCTCCGCTGTCGTCGCCCGCGCAAAATAAAAAACATCCGCGCCGCCGCCAGCCAACCAAATAAAAAAAACAACATTCCCGCCGCCGCCCGCGCAAAATAAAAAAACAACATTCGCGCCGCCGCCTGCGCAAAATAAAAAAACGCGCGGCCGCCGCCGTCCGCACAAAATAAAAAAACAAAACATCCGCGCCGCCCCGCCGACGGCGAAAGATAAAAAAAAAGCATCCACTCCGCCGCCGCAGTCACCACCAGCGCAAAATAAAAACATCCTTACCTTCGCCACCGCCCGTGCAAGATAAAAAACAACATCCGCGCCTCAGCCTCCGCCCGCGCAAAATAAAAAGCAACATCCGCGCCGCCGCAGTCCCCCGCGCAAAATAAAAGAACAACATTCGCACCGCCCCGCCGCCCGCGCAAAATAAAAAAAAACAACCGCGCCGCCGTCGCCGCCCGCGAAAAATAAAAATATATAGTGCTGGTGGGTTTGCCATAATTTTTATGTCTGAATATGCTAGTATCTTATTTATGAGTGTTTTATTTAGAATTTTATAAGAAACAACATTCGCGACGCCGCCGCCGCCCGGGCAAAATGGAAAAAAAACATCCAAGCCGCCGGCGCCGCACGCGCAAAATAAAAAGAAAACATCCGCGCCTCAGCCCGCGCAAGATAAAAATATATAGTGCTGGTGGGTTTGCCCTAATTTTTATGTCTGAATATGCTAATATTGGATTATGGTCACGGGACAATTCATTTTGTATAGGGTGGAGAAAAGGTGGGGCCACCACGAACGCTCCACTGATGTCGGCAAAGATAATTATGATATATTTCCCATCTATTTCCCTTGTTAGTGCATTTATGGCATCCTCGGTGGAGCGACCCCTCGTGAAGCCATACTGATTTCCAGTGTTACCACTCATTTTGAGAAAGTCCTGAAGTCTTCTATTTATAAGCTTTTCCAGTAGTTTGCCAATACTATTTAACAAACAGATAGGTGTATAGGTTTTTAATGCCAGCTCATCTTGTTTTCCCTCCTTTTTAATTACTATCAATTTCCCCTCCTTCCATGGGGTAGGGAATGTTTTTCTCAATTAGGCACAAATTGAAGAGTGACGTAATGAATTGAAGCGTCTTATGGAGAGACATTTTTAATATCTCAGCCGGAATGCCATAAGGCCCTGGAGCGTTGCCATTTATTACGTAATCCAGTTCACTCAACACTTCTTCAGGTGTAAAAGGAAGAATTGGGTTATTATTTGTGTACCTTCCCATCTCGCTTCTAATTGTGTCATTAACCTCGTTGTCCCTGTCTTCTTCATCATCTGGCAATAGTCCATAGAGTAATGCTATGGCCGTTTCCTTTAAGTCCTTGGTTATGGACCCATCAGGTTTCCTGAGAGTAGTAATTCCTGAGTCATGTTCCTTATTGAGATTATTATTTACAAATTTTTGCCAATATTTTTTCCTAAAATCCTTGAGCTCCTCTGCGTACCTAGCCTTGGGCCTGCGGTAGTCATCGAGTAGGATCGCTCTAATGTTTGGAATATTTGATTTTTGATATGCCTTCCTACATCTTCGCATGTTTGCTCTTAATTTTGTGAGTTTTTCTGTCCATGGTCTCTTTTGTGTTGCTATACCTCTCATTGGGGTGGATGTTTGTATTGCAGTTTGGAGTTCTTTAGTAAGTATCTCTGCCCATTCATCCAGACTATGCTCCAGTCCAGGATAATCCGGCAACGCAATACTATTGAGGAGGGTTTCCATGTTGTTGTTTTTTTCAGTTGTACGAAATGTTTTGCCTGTTGGAGTATTTGGGATGTTTGAAATAGCATCCAGTCTTATATTAAAAATCTATAGCATTGTGATCACTGGTAATGATCATGTCCAGTACCTGCCATCCCTCTATTAATGAGCACATACTTCTATTTGATAGTGTTAGGTCGATGTTGCTGGATGCTCCAGCTCTACCTCTGTAAGTTGGCGGATTCTCTAGTTGATTTTCTATATTTAGGTTAGTTTCAGCAATGAGATCCATCATCTTCTCTCCATTGGCATCGATTACCCTACCAAACCATAGGGGGGAGGAAGAGTTGCTATCTAGTGTGATCAAAATTTTCCTGTTAGGGTAGGCTTCATAGGACACTATGAATGAACATTCACAAACATCCATGCTCAGGCCGGGATTCGAACCCGGGACCCCTGGCGTCGTAGCGCGATGTGCTAACCACTCCGCCACAGGGGCCGGCAGTAAAACACTCGTAAACTTATGCTTATGATTGAGTGGAACACTCACCCACTAAAATTAATCAATATTTTGAACAACTTTAAAAATGTAACAATTTTTAAGCATCGGTATCGGTTAGATTCGGTAAGGGAATCGGTGTGGGTTCAAAGCGGTATCGGCTCAGCCCTAAGATAGATTTGTGTGTGTGTGTGTGTGTTATATATGTATATATGTATATGTATATATATATATATACAGAGTGTTAATTTTAACTTGACATATGAAAATAGCGGGAGTGATATGCATGTGAGGAAAATTTGGTCCAAACAAACCATGATCCTTGACGGCGGGGAAAGTTAATGACGTACAAATGAGTCCCCGCACAGGGCCCCCCTGGGGGGAAGGGGGGGCACGTTGTGTTTTTCAAATAGAAACCCCCGAATTTTGTTTCATTTTGGGATTCGCGGAGTCAAAATAAATAATAATTATGCTTGACATGGGTGCAACAACATGCGAAATAAAAAAGATATGGCCATGTGTATGTTTGGAAACACGTAAATGTCGTGCATGGAAAAACGGTAACAGGCCCCCACGAAAATACGAAGAATGGCGTGTGCAGAGGAAAATTTCATTGCTGTCGATGGTGTCATTGAAGAGTGGAAGAAGTACCAAAAGAAGAGTGAGGAGGGGATAGGGGGAGGGGGCAGCATGCAACGAACAAAGTGGAAATACATCTGCTGGATTAATGCAGATGCCAAGGATATGAGGGAAACAAAATAACGAACTGTGCCTGTGCCAGAAAAGTGAAGGGGTAGGGGATGTAAATCGTGTTTCCAGAACTCACGCGAAGAGTATGTTATCGCCACCGACGTTGTCGGATCAGCTGTGTTATCAGACGCCAGCCACACGTAAGGTACAAACTAGGCCATTTGACCTTGCGCTGAAGTCAGCTCTCTCTGCCCGTGTTTGCTTGGGGAAATAGGTGGTTATTGGGCGTGAGTGCTTCAGAAGGTTAGTTGACGTGCCCGTGTTCGAAGTGAGTGCATGATAAAAGTGCAGGTATACCTAGGACAATGGAGCGTGTATCTGTGGAAGACAGAATTGAAATGATATTCATGTATGGTAAATGTCGACGGAATGTGGACAATGCTGTCACCGAATATGCCAGACGCTATCCGAACAGAGTGCGTTCGCGGTCGACTTTCGCCAGGGTTGTCAAGCAATTTGCAACAGTAGGAAGTGTGTGTCCGCAACAAAGACGGCGTCGAAGAACTGTCACTGGGGAAAATAATGAAATCGCTGTATTAGCTGCAGTGGCGTGTGATCCCCATTCCAGCACACGTAACATAGCTCGCCAGAGTGGGATGTCCCATGTCAGTGTTTGGAATATACTCAAGAGGCACAAGTTTCACCCGTACCATGTGTCCCTGCACCAGGAACTTCATGGTGATGATTTCCGTGCACGAATGGTGTTTTGTGAATGGGCACGTGGACAAATACATCGAAATCCGGCATTCTTTCGAGACGTTCTGTTCTCCGACGAAGCAACATTCACAAACCATGGCCAGGTTAACCGACACAACATGCACTACTGGAGTGCCGACAACCCACACTGGTTGCGTGAAGTTGAACATCAACGCCCGTGGTCAGTGAACGTATGGTGTGGCATCATGGGTGACAAACTCATTGGTCCGTTTTTCATTGACGGTACATTGAATGGGCGAAATTATCGCAATTTCTTGCAGGACGATCTACCGATATTGCTGGAGGATCTAAGCCTTGCACAGCGACAGGCCATGTGGTATCAGCATGATGGTTGTCCGGCGCATTATGCTGCCATAGCTCGGGAAGTATTAACGCGCAAGTTCCATCATAGCTGGATCGGACGACGTGGTCCTGTCAATTGGCCGGCTAGATCACCAGACCTTACTGCGCCAGATTTCTTTTTGTGGGGTTTCCTTAAAGGAATGGTGTGTCAAACTGTACCCACAACGCGCAACGACATGATGCAACGAATACGAAATGCTTGCACACAAATTGATGCCGCCACACTTTTGCGTTGTGAACAGTCATTTCATGCAAGAATAAATAAATGCATCGACGTTCATGGTCACCATTTCGAGCATTTGCTTGGGTAAGGCATGTACGCCCACGCACCACCCCACCCCCACGGGTGAGAGGCAAGGGGACTCACGTGAAACAAGCACCCCACAGGTGAGAGGCAAGGGGACTCACTTGAAACAAGCACCCCACAGGTGAGAGGCAAGGAGACTCACGTGAAACAAGCACCCCACAGGTGAGAGGCAAGGAGACTCACGTGAAACAAGCACCCCACAGGTGAGAGGCAAGGGGACTCACTTGAAACAAGCACCCCACACGTGAGAAGCAAGGGGACTCACTTGAAACAAGCACCCACAGGTGAGAGGCAAGGAGACTCACGTGAAACAAGCACCCCACAGGTTCGAGGGTAATAGTATTTGCATTCCATCCTTCCCATCTCCTACACTTTTCTGGCATCCCTGAATACGTTTTTGTGTTTCCCTCATCTCCATGCCATCTGCATTAATCCAGCAGATGTATTTCCACTTTGTTCGTTGCATGCTGCCCCCTCCCCCTATTCCCTCCGCACTCTTCTTTTGGTACTTCTTCCACTCTTCAATGACACCATCGACCGCAATGAAATTTTCCTCTGCACACGCCATTCTTCGTATTTTCGTGGGGGCCTGTTACCGTTTTTCCATGCACGACATTTACGTGTTTCCAAACATACACATGGCCATATCTTTTTTATTTCACATGTTGTTGCACCCATGTCAAGCATAATTATTATTTATTTTGACTCCGCGAATCCCAAAATAAAACAAAATTCGGGGGTTCCTATTTGAAAAACACAACGTGCCCCCCCTGCCCCCAGGGGGGCCCTGTGCGGGGATTCATTTGTACGTCATTAACTTTCCCCCCCGACAAGGATCATGGTTTGTTTGGACCAAATTTTCCTCACATGCATATCACTCCCGCTATTTTCATATGTCAAGTTAAAATTAACACCCTGTATATATATATATATACAGGGTGTTTCTAAAGGTCGTTTACAACGCTTGGGAGGTGATTCCTCACACGAAAACAAGCAAAAAGTCTAAGTTCCATTTTTACGACTGAGGCTTCGTTTCCGAGATAGGAGCCTCGCAAAAGGTGACAAAGTGAAGGTCACACCTGACTGGGACGAATACTGTAACAGATAGAGAGGCGGTTCCAAGGGAATCATAAAGGAATCGTATGTGCTCAGTCCGGAAGTCACTATGAAAAGTTCACTGCACGCATGCGCAATGGAGTCCTCAAAGGAATTGGGGATTTCCAGCAAGAACAATACATGGAAAAGGTATGTAACGCAGAAAGAAGGACCGTGACAATGAGAAATGCGTTAAAGACAACACATCCCGACCTCAAACATCAAAACATGAGCACCGAACACAAAATCCGAAAGGTTGAGCACGGTTGCATACCCCAGTTACACGCGAGGAATGAACGAATCATGTCATGTGGCATACGAGAGACACATTACTCCACCAAAAGGAGGGAAAGAAAAACACAATATCAGATGATTGCGACAACGTGTATTTTTACACGCAACAACTACGTAATATCCCCCCCACACACACACAACAAACAACAAATGCTACAATATCTTACGCACAGACAGTCCGTGTCACTGTACACCAACTGAAGATGTCACTTTCACCACACAAAGGGGGTAGGGAGCAATACCAAGAGTGTTCTCACTGGTATTTGCCGAGGGCAATAATCACAGACGGTTTTCAAAATGTCTGCCGTTTACTTCTATGCAGATATGACAGCGACGAATCAAGGATTGTCGAGTACGAGCAAACAAGCCAAGTGTATCTGCTACCGTCGCGGCGGCGACGTTGATGCGAGCAACGAGGTCCTCAGCTGATGTGAGAGGTGTGTCGTATACGAGGGTTTTCGTTTCTCCCCAGAAGAAAAAATCGAGAGGGTTGAGATCTGGCGACCTCGGTGGCCAAGGCACAGGCTCATCCCTACCAATGAACCTATTGCGAAACACGTCATGCAGGAAATGTGTACATTATAATCGAAATGAGCTGGTGCACCATCGTGTTGGTACCACATTTCTTGCCGCAGTGCCAAAGGTACGGTCTCCAACAGTTCAGGCAGAACCTCACTAAGAAATGCATGATACGTGAGACCATTCAGGCGAACAGGGAGAATGTATGGTCCAATTAAATGATCATGTACTATCCCGCACCACACATTCACTGAAAACCTGTGCTGGTGATGGGCCACAAAAAGTGCATGTGGGTTGTCAAAGTCCCATACATGACTGTTTCTACTATTGAAGACATCCATCCTGGTGAAAATGACTTCATCTGTCCACAATACGTTTGCCCCGAAGTGAGGGTTTGTGTCCAGCTGATGCAACAACCATTGGCAAAACTCCATACGAGGGCGAAAGTCACGAGGTAACAGTTCTTGTACTTTCTGCAGTTTAAAAGGGTGCATTCCTTCCTCTGACAACACTCGCCAAACATACACATGAGACGTGTTTCGTGCCCGAGCGAGCACTCGCGTACTGGTGCCAGGATGTTCTGCGACCGCTGTTAACACATCTTCTGCAAACTGATGTGTACGTACACTTCGGGGTCTTCCAACTTCTTGCCGCGGTGGTAACACTGACCCTGTTTCACGCAGTCGACTGCCCACTACCTGAAAGAAGGTGTGAGACGGTAAACGTCTATGTGGAAAGCGTTCTCCATAAAGACGCCTTGCCTCACGGCTATTACCACGTGCCTCCCCATACATGAGATGCATGTCTGCTAGCTGCTGGGTCGTATACGCAGCCATCTGTGTAATAGGGAGCTGGAACTGCAAAGTATTGTTTTTGTTTAACACTGGCACACTGCACAAATTGGCCGTATCACCGTACGAACACCACAGACCAATTGTGAACCAACCCTTCGAGCTCCTCTCGCGGGAACAGCAGTCATGAAGGTCAAACGTAGACTACGAGAGCCAGACTTGCCTGTGCAGCGCTTCCAAAACTGGTCTCTTTTACGTCACAATGATCGCGTGCGAACACATTTGGTATTGCTCCCACCCCCTTTGTGTGGTGAAAGTGACATCTTCAGTTGGTGTACAGTGACACACACTGTCTGTGCATAAGACATTGTAGCATTTGTTGTTTGTTGTGTGTGTGTGGGGGGGGGGATATTACGTAGTTGTCGCGTGTAAAAATACACGTTGTCGCAATCATCTGATATTATGTTTTTCTTTCCCTCCTCCTGGTGGAGTAATGTGTCTCTCGTATGCCACATGACATGATTCGTTCATTCCTCGCGTGTAACTGGGGTATGCAACCGTGCTCAACTTTTCGGATTTTGTGTTCGGTGCTCATGTTTTGATGTTTGAGGTCGGGATGTGTTGTCTTTAACGCATTTCTCATTGTCACGGTCCTTCTTGCTGCGTTACATACCTTTTCCATGCATTGTTCTTGCTGGAAATCCCCAATTCCTTTGAGGACTCCATTGCGCATGCGTGCAGTGAACTTTTCATAGTGACTTCCGGACTGAGCACATACGATTCCTTTATGATTCCCTTGGAACCGCCTCTCTATCTGTTACAGTATTCGTCCCAGTCAGGTGTGACCTTCACTTTGTCACCTTTTGCGAGGCTCCTATCTCGGAAACGAAGCCTCAGTCGTAAAAATGGAACTTAGACTTTTTGCTTGTTTTCGTGTGAGGAATCACCTCCCAAGCGTTGTAAACGACCTTTAGAAACACCCTGTATATATATATATATATATATATATATATATATATATATATATATATATATATATATATACAGGGTGTCTTAAAAGTATTACCGCAAACTGACACAGGTGAAAGTACACGATAATAGAAGCAAAAAAGTCTCAGTAAACATGGGTCTGCAAACGAGCCGTTTTCGAGATAATTGCGAATGTGTGGTTACAAGCCGCCACTGACTTCATTGTTTGTAAAACGTCGTCCTAGTTGGTAAAATGCTAATAATGTGTGCGAATGTGTGGTTAGAAGCAGTTACTGATTGCATTTTGTAATCACAGAGTGCTTTATCCATCCTCTTTGATTCCCACGCTACCTCTCGTAAATGTTCTGTTTTGTAAACGAAGAGTAAACTTCGGAACGCGCAAGGAGTAAAGCACTCCGTGTTTATAAAATGCAATGAGTGACGGCTTCTAACCACACATTCGCACACATTATTAGCATTTTACCAACTAGGACGACGTTTACAAACAATGAAGTCAGTGGCGGCTTGTAATCAAATATTCGCGATTATCTAGAAAACGGCTCGTTTGCAGACCCATGTTTACTGAAACGTTTTTGCTTCTATTATCGTGTACTTTCACCTGTGTCAGTTTGCGCTATTACTTATGAGACACCCTGTATATACACACACACGAGCGCGCATACATACATATGAGAAAAAGACTACCACGAAAGAAGAAAAATGGAAAAGGTACAGAACAAAGATGAAAGACTGAGACTGTAGAATGAGAGAGAGAGAGAGAGAGTGAAGGAGGGACGAAATAAGTTTTAAGTCCACTTTCTTTTCAGATAGGCTAATCGGGACTTGACCTACAGTTTAAACTTAAATCCGAACCACTGTGCCTCCACTGGGGATCGAATTGCACTCCTTGATTACAATGTGACAGTTGTAGTACGGGGTAACTATGCAGGATTTGAGTAAATTTATTGATTGAGTTGGTGTTTTAACCCTTAACCGCTGTCGTGAACGTTTCGGGCACTAACACAGTCGTGAAGTCCACGGGACCTCTAAGAATGAAAGGAATATAACTATATCAGGACATATTTTAAATGATGTGAATTTAATCATGTTGTATGCTTTGTTATTCACTGAACACAATTACATAGTTTTGAGAACGAAACATTCTATTTTAACTTCTTAAAAAATATATATTTTGTTTATATTGTGAGTTTTAGGAAAACAAATTCACTAAGCCAAAATATATCTTAACTGAGTATTTAAACGCAGCTGATCAACGTGAAGAATTTAGTCCATAGTTACTGTTTAATATTCATTCTTCAAAACCACGGCTCCCTCTATTCAGTATATGCTTCAAATAAAAAAATCTGCAATTCTCTTGTCTATTGATCGTAATATATTGTCGATGATTTTAACCCCCAAACACAGTCGTGATGTCCGCGGGACCGCAGTATATAAATAGAACACCACAGAAGCAGATAATGCAAACTTTTCCTTCACGCTTTCACAGTACACTGAAGTTGAGGAAGGTACTGAAAGAGAGGTAGCTACAAGGTCTAAACTAATGGCGGGGTAACAAGCAAAAGGAAAGCTCCGGTCCGTGGGACGTCACAACTGTAGTTGAGGGTTAATGCCACTTAATAGGGACTGGAGCTACAGTTTACCGAACCACTATGTGCCTTCACCGGGTATTGAACCCGGGACCCCTTGATAGCCGGTGGATTTGAGTAAAGAATCCAGGATTCCGGATTCGTGTAACACCATTCCAGCATTCCCAACGCCCTTCTGTAACAAAGCTATCGAGCGTCGTTTTTAACTTCACTGGCAAATATTACGAGCAGCCACTTCGAAAAGCATAGGTCCGTAAATATTTCACAAGAGCTTGGATGTCTCGTTTCTGCTCCAGTTCCTAAATTAGAGGTCCTTCCTTCTGCTCGGCGTACCCCGAACAGACGCATCACCATTAACTGTTCACGGAGTGTTAAAGTTTTGGTGGAAGCCACAACAAAAGGACTTAACAAGCTTAATTAAGTGAATCTCCCGCTACAAATTACGGTGCGTAGAAATTGACCGTCACCTGTTCCCCTCCCTCCCACCTCCTGCCATTCTCCTACAGGCAGTTAATGCTTTTCAGGCTGACGTTAATTGCGTTCTGCCTCTTGTAACTCTCAGACCTATATTTGCAGCGTACAGTTACGTCTAACGGGGGAAAGTGAGTTCTTTCGAATTGCATGCTGTCGATGTGTCGTTCGGCTGCATGTGCGGTTCAACCCCTCAACGTGTTACATCTGGGAAGATTATCGAATGCGGAAATCCACGTAACTTGTTAATAATTGTGCCTGCTGTATGTATGATCTCTAATGAACTCTTGTGAAAATTTTGCACATGAAGCGAAACGTTTATTTTTGTTTACATACTGAACCGGATTTTGTAGAGACTCAGTCCCAAGCCCCAATCTACAAATCTATTCACTTCCTAAATAGTAAAATTAGATAAATACAACAAATGCTTAAATAATTATTTAATAAGTCTTTCGGGTTGGGGGTTCGGACCCCATGGGGCTCCTGGTTTGGTGAAACTGTGTTGCTTGATTGATTGAGTTTTTTTTTTTTTTGCTTCGCAATTTCTGTCACCTTTGGATGATATGATGAAATTGGTGAAGCGACATTCACAAAAGAACACCCTTTCCCAGTCCAGGATTCGAACCTAGGACTCCTGGCGTCGTAGCAAGCTGTAATAACCACTCCACCATGGAGGCCGGCATTAAAGTTCTTGTGTGCCGCGGCGCCATGACTGCATTCAGGCACGTAGCCAGGGGAAGGGCTAAGGAGGCTGAAGCCCCTCCCCCCAGAAATCCTACAAATATCTAATCTAAATAGTGTATAGTGGTAATTTATTTTACTTCATTAACAGGATTAAACATTAGATCGAAAAAAATAAGTGTATAATAGAAGAACCACGTTACATTTTCATTTCCTACCATTTAGTTCAAAGAATAAATGGATTCACAGCTCACAAAATTTGTAGTTTTCTTTGTGATAGGTCACACAATATAAACTTTATGAGTACAATTTGCCCCTAACTTTTAAAGTATTTTTTTAACGGAGTGTGTAAAAGTTTATAACAAAATACAATAACTATGAATTTCAGTTCACTAACTGTACATGTAAGAAAATATTATGGACAACAGTTGTGTTGTATATTCACTCATATGGTGGATCAAGTAACAAAGTATCTCAATTTAAATAACATTAATAATAATAATAATACTAACAATAATAACAATAAATTTGGATTAAAATTAGTTTATTTTTAATTAACAACTTAAAAAACTCAATATGCTGACCAAGGCAGAAATTTATTTTATTATAAAACATGAACATAAACTAAATGTTGCTTGCCATAAGTGAAACACATTTTTCAAATTCAGAAACATTTTATGAGTAAAAAGATTAGTAAAAATAATAAGAATAAAAATTATGACCACGGTTATAATTGTCACTTTACAATAACTATTATAAGTTATTAATAACACCATTAAGCCTTGTTTCCATTATATGAAAAACTCAATATGCTGACCAAGGCAGAAATTTATTTTATTATAAAACCTAAACTAAACGTTTAGTTTATGTTTTATAATAAAATAAATTTCTGCCTTGGTCAGCATATTGAGTTTTTAAGATATTAATTAATTTTTATTATAATTAATATTATAATTTATTATAAAACATAAACATAAACTAAACGTTTAGTTTATGTCTTATAATAATATAAATAACTGCCTTGGTCAGCATATTGAGTTTTTCATATAATGGAAACAAGGCTTAATGGTGTTATTAATAACTTATAATAGTTATTGTAAAGTGACAATTATAACCGTGGTCATAATTTTTATTCTTATTATTTTTACTAATCTTTTTACTCATAAAATGTTTCTGAATTTGAAAAATGTGTTTCACTTATGGCAAGCAACCTAACCACACTAACTTGGTGTTGCAAGTGTTATAGGCCTACATTGTAACTTGAGCGCCGCGGAAATATCTTTAAACACGATGTGCGCCGTGAAATGAATAAGTTTTGGGAACCCCCTGCTTTAGGCTGGTTCGAAAGACAATCACGATGACTGAATGGTTGTATAAATCGCAAAATATGAAATATAATACAAAAGCATTGCTCTGCACAGGACGGTAAAGAAATGGAGGATGGTTTTGTTGGCAAGACAATGGATCAATTTTTTGGAGCATCACAACCTCAAAAGAAGTTGTACATTGCATTGTGAACACTTCACAACCTCCTGGGTGTGATGGAGGATTCAATGCAATAAATCCACTTTTTCTGAACGATTGTAAAAATGGTTCTCAGGGCTGTCATGTCGACAATTGATAGGTACTTCCTCTTGTCTATAATCCTTGGAGGTTCCTCTTTATTGTTTCGTGCTGTATCTATCTTGAAAATTCCCACTGTCTCACCATTGTACTTTTTTTTTATCTTCAATGTTCTTTATAAGTTCTGCATTGATGTGAATTGATGTTGTGTTCGTATACCGGAAGGGATTTAGTGCGGGACACATTCAGCTGCTAACACTTGGCGAAAATCGGTTTCTCAAACATGCTGATAGCACCCAAACTTAACCATCCTAATCTAATTACATGCATTATTTTCATAATAACAATTCTAATAATGCCTACGTTATGTTAGGAGACAGGTTTAGGGCTGTTATTATAACAATATATTCTCGCGATGTGTTAGCAGCTGGGTGTGTCTCTCACCCAAAATATGCCGGAAGAAGGAAGAGTCGGGAACTAGAACGTCTGCTCTCGTCCATGAAGGACTTCTGTTTTAACTTATTACAATTAACGAAACAGTAAAGGTGTCATGAGTGTTTCGGGACATGTTCGTTTATATTCTTGTTCCCTTCCTCTCTCTCCTCTCCCTCTCCTTCAATCCCTCCCCCTCTCTCTGTTCCTCTCATTCTCTTCCCCCCTCTCTCTCTCTCTTTGGACTCTGAACAGTGCATTTGGCTTCGGGCAACTCAATCCTGCGATCTTGGCGTCAAGGATGCAGTTGTCTTTACGGAAATGTGTGTGCGAAAAATCAGGTTAGCAAATCAACCTACACCTTACATTCAGGCCGTTAACATATAATTGGATTACGGAGTTTGAGTTTTTTCTGTTGAGTCCACTTTATGCACAGATAGGCTAATCGGAACTGAACGCTGGACCTACAATCAAGTGCGATACCGGGTAACCAACTCGGGACCTCTTGATTACAAGGCGACCATATTAAAACTAAGCCATCGAAGAGTCTGAATTGGATACTGGAAATAATAGAATATACGAATTATTGTACACTTTTACTACTACTGATAAAATAATATTGTTGTTTTACCGACGTACATTTTAGAAGTACTTGACTTTGATTTAAATAGGACTCAGAAGGCAGCTCTGGTTGTAGTACATATATAAAATAAAATAAAGAAAAGGTGCTACATCTCACAAATTAGCTAATTTCGTAACCCAGTTTTATTTTTTCCAGGAAATGAAATTTCTGAAAAAATGTAGATACTTAAAACTGAATACGTATATTTGTGGTGACTTCATTAGCATGGAGACAATTGCTTTGGTACGATTTTCCATTGTAGTTCTAAATATTCCTTATAGATGGCAGCAGAAAACAGCATATCTGCACAGCATCAAACTGCCATCTGTACGTTGAATATTGAACTCGTTGTGTACATTACTCCACAAAAGAAACTGGGACAATCCCTATGGATTGGTCCAACACTGGTCGCTCGACATTTTTTTAAAATTATATTTTTTTTGTATGAATTCACCTACGTGTCTTGAATTCAAAACTGATAAGTGATAACATTTTATTTTTATTAAGTCGTGTTTCCATCAAGGCATGAATTTTATGTTAGTAGAATATTATCAATATCTCTGGAATGGTAAAGCCTAGAAACTTGGAAGAAGTATATTTCTAAACAGTATAGTTTGAAGTACAACTCATGTTATTGCAATACTGTCTGCATGAATCTTCCTTAAATTTACCAAAAAATACCGTATGCATCGTATATTTTAAACAAAAAATATTCAAAACATCTTTATCAGTGGAAGCGATTAATTCTCAAAGATATATTGTTTTTATTATTTTCGGCTCGGTGGCCTAGCTTGTTAAGTAGTCGTTCGATCTCGCCACCAAAGTTCCCGGGTTCGAATTCTGGCATGGGTGTTCGTGACTGCCTTTTCATCAACTTCGTCTAATCGTCACTCATCGTCGCGATAAGACAAAAGTGGCAGAGAAGCTACGCTTAATAATAAAAATACAATCCAAACTTTTTTCATATGAAGCACATGTAGTAACACATCGTAGTATCATTTTCCCAAATAAGACATTAGGCGGTCTCCCTTCTGATGTAGAGATCCGCTGCAGGTGTGGGAAAACGGTCCAAGCCGAGTGGCACGCGACCTGCACGCGTCGCTCCAGTACAAAAGGATGCATTTATTTTTGAAGGTTCGTTTCTAAGTGATGCGTCGTTTGTCACTTGCCGCGTGTTGCTTATTAGAGATCCGCACAAGACCCGGAAAAACCCCGTCTGCGAGGAGGCGCGCCTACAATAATATGCAACACTCACGTCAAGCCCAGGTGTTCGACATCGCGCAAGAGAGCTTCACGTCACAGTTGTGCACAGGCATCGATGCCTGCCAAGCTTTTCTATTACCTGGGTCTTAAGAAGATCCGTGAGATTCGATGTAGTTCTTAGACGCGAGCACTGCTGTCAGTGTTGCCAACGACCATTATATTTCACTACGCATGGAAATATTTGAATTTCTGCTAGGTTGAGGTTGCCTTGAGGTTGTATAACCATTGGCGTAGCAAGGGGTGGGTGAAGTGGGCGACCACCCTGGGCCTCGCGCATGTAGGGGCCTCTCCTCCCATGAGGTTGATACGAAAAACGTAATAAATGGAAGTGAGAAAGATAGAAAAGACTAATTTTTGTGGGCAATAAAATTAAAACATTTTTTATCTGGCTTTATATTCTAGTATAACGTTATAATTTGAATGAATACGTCAAATCAGAGGCGGGCGGGAGCTCTAAGCCTAAGGGGCCCCAAAAAGTCAAAACAATTCTCATTTCTCATGTGAAACATTAACGCAAGAATTGCTTGGACAATTTTATCCAATTATTATTTTCTTGAATAGAAAGCGCTTTATCTTGGGTTTTCTTCTGTCTCGTGACCTTGCATAGCCTACACGATTTTAATATGTTAATGATAAAGCACTTCAAACTGCCACGGAGCAAAGTATGGGGCATTTAAATGCTTCCGGTGTTTTAAACTGAGGAAGGGTATGGATAATATTAGCAGTTCTTCCTTCGTTCCTACAACTTCGGATGCAGCTATTTCCCTCTGTAACAGGCACGAAGATGATTTATCTTCAGAATATCCTGATAAAGTTTTACGTTTCAGGAATGTGCTTAAATCTGAAATCAAGTGCTTTGGCAAAGTTTCTTCTCCTTGATAGCTCTTCACTAGCTTCCAGTGTTCTCTGTATCCTGTACCGCCTTCTGTTTGTTTCCTACTCTTCAAGCAACAACCACGAAAAAAGAACTATCTTTCTCAAAATTGAAACTTAGGAAAAACTTCTGGAAGGTAGTGTCGAATGGTATGATTCAGCCCAAATTTACCGGACTCAGTAATCTCACTCTTGAACGAGAAAGGGCAAGATCTAATGTAAAAGTGTCATTCGCTGCCCAGAAGCCAGCTTTCTGTTAAGCAAGGTGGTTTGATTTAAATCAAAATTTAAATTGGGGAATCCTATTTTTAAAAAATCACTTATTGAAATCACTTTAAATAAAATTACAGAATAATGTACACAAGAAATTTGTAGATATCAGAATCACTTTTTGTGAAAGTATATTAATCTCGTATTCATTTAATGGTGTTTATTATGCTCTAAGAAAGGAAATAAAGGAAACAAAATATATGTCCTGATGGGGTGAAGCTCATACGAAAATAAATGTAATATGTCATCTGAAAAAATAACACTTAAATTTCCCTTGATTTAAAATTCAATAAGTTTTATAAGCAAAAATAGCACATTTTTTAAATAGAATAATATACAAAATACTAATCACGTTAAACCGTAAATAGTGTCATTTTCATTAAACTGTAAATAAATATGGCAGCTGATATTTGGCTAACTATCATTAAAACATCAAAATTCGGCTACAAAGACTGTAAATATTATTTTAAGTTAAAATTATAAAGTACATCCATAATTTATATTTGCACTGTAAGAAACGTTACTGAAATTATAATAGTTTCATTAACACACTTAAGAAACATTTTCATATTAGGTTCATTATGTTCAGTTCCAGAAACAGAGAAATGCATATTTACATGTAATTTGTTATTTGCTTTAATCAAACTGTTCAAATATTTTACAGGGTCGTTTATCAGAAAAAGCCTATCTATTTAAAAAAATATGTCTATGTGTACGATGCCAAAGAAAAGATCGATTTAAATAAAAAAATTTAAAAATAATAAAAAAAACATTATTTTTATCCACCCAGCTGTTAAGAGGGGCGGAGAAGGGGATAAGTAAATATTCGTATTTTCTTCTTTTGAATAGATAAATGTCAAAGAAAGATATGTTGTAATATGTGAAAATTCAGAGGTAGAGCATCGATTTGTATCATTATTAATGTAAGTGTAGCCACAACCAGCCATTCTAAGTAATTACATACATTTCCTGGAAGAATCTGACTGTACTTGAGGGACCAAAATTTGTTTCTTGCGGACGCGTACTTTACGATTTTATTACGCCACTGCGTCAAATATTTAATATTACAAGAACATTAAGACGTAACAACAAAATGAGATTCACAATTATTATTATCATCTAAGCCCTAAAATTCAAAGTAACTGGTACAATTAATGTGCAACAAAAGCAAAATTGCTAATTAAAAAAGTCAAATTAGCAGTATCAATTGATTACACCAAAGATTTCACACTTATGGCGAAAATGACTATCGTTTTAAGATTTGTTGATGTTGAAACCGATTGTGTCGAAGACCTTGAAGGTAGATACTTCGGGCCCCTACACAGGATTGTGGTTTAGCGCAGCCCCTTCCCCCCGCTCTATCAAGCACAGACATTTTATGTGCGTCCTTCGATATTTTCTACTTAAGCCATGGTTTGTGACATTTACATCCTACAAAATTTGAAATGAGGAAACAAAGAACGACTCATTAAATAATATATAGGTTATATTTAAAGGTTCTTATTTAAGGATATTTCAGTTGTCTTACTGTCTAAAGAACATCTTAAAAAACGTATATTACTACTGCCTCGGTTAATGAAAATTCCAGCAGCGTGTTAATGTAGCTCTGCCAAGTGTAAATTTCTCTGTCGCGTACTATTAAATATAATTTTCGTCAGAAATTAATTATTATTATAGGCTATTATATAAATATAATAATTTGTTGACGTTTCCTTGATGACTGTATATCGATTCACATTGATATATTTCAAACTTAAAGAACGAATGGAGCCTTGCATTCTAATCTCGCCCAGGGCCTCGCGATATGTTGCTACGCCACTGTACCTAAGATTTTTGTAACTCCTCAAATTAGTTTCATTATTATGTCAAACCAACTTCCACACATTTTCCAAATTTGTTTCGAAGGTCTTCAAATTGGTTTGTGTGTCTTGTTCATTTTATGTCAATTTTCTGGTCTTGAAATCGTAAATCTCCTCTCGGTTTCATTTTTACGTTGTTCGTTTGTTGGAATGTGTAAGTAGCATTGCCTGCTATTTGCACCCGTATGAAGATACAAGCTAACAATAATTATATTTTGCATCGTATTACTATCAATGCGGTCTGTAGAACTAGATAACTAGCAACAACATTTTTTTTGTACTAGGTACAGAGTCTGAAGAAAACCTTACTAGAAGGTTGAAACGTTACGTTTAGTTTATGTTTTAAAATAAAATAAATTTCTGGGTTGGTCAGCATATTGAGTTTTTCATATCATGGAAACAAGGCTTACTGGTGATACAACAACATGAGCGAACGACGATTTGTTGAAAGAGATGACAATATTCAAAAACCTTTTATAATGCAAATTCTGATTTCATGTTCCATTTTATGGAACATCGTGCCTTAGTGTTCAGGGGGGGGGGTTGAGCAACTAATTCGGATATTGAATTAGCAAAAGTACACCAGAGAGAAAATCTGTTTGATTGATTGATTCATTTATTTGGTCAATTTATGCACAATAAGGCTAATCGGGACTGGACTATAGTTTAAAGTGGGATCCGAACCACCATGTGCCTCCACCTGGTATTGAACCCGGTACCCCTTGATTACAAGGCTACGACACTACCACTGCGCCATAGGGGAGCCCCCCCCAAAAGAAGTATAATGTAGAACAACCACCAGTCACACAAAGTTCCAAAATATTTACGATGGCACTTTTTGCGAAACTTGGCTCGTACTCCTTTACAGGTGTCAGCAGTGGCGGTAATTAGGGGCGGGGCCGAGAAAGTGTAGTTGACCTTCCTCCCGACTTTTTGAATCTTATGCACCACGCTAACCTCATATATCAACGGAAATTAAACTGTCCTTGCCCCCCTACTTTTGAACCTTGGCCCCTTAGTTTTGGAACCCAATCGCTGCCACTGGGTTTGAGTGATACAAATGTTTTCTACCAAGGAATAAATGTATGCAATTTCAAATTGATAAAAGTGATGAACATTTTAAGTGCTCCTAGAACAGTTTAGAATCTAAAAGTTGGCAACGGTGACTGCGTGACTCATGTATCTGGAGACGGTGCAAAACCGGAATGAGCGTTCGCTGAAGATAAGCGAGCTTCCTCTTGCAAGGCCTTTCAGTTACCCGTGGGCTTTCGATGCTTGACGGGTCGAAACTCAGGTATATAGTTTTACTCGCCCGCCCGACCAGCCAGGCGGGCCTAGTAAGCGATTCTGACCGATATGCAGCCCTCTGTTGCTTATCACTTCGTCCTCAAAGCTCCCTAAGTATCATTCATTTTTTACTTCTCACTTGACTTTACAGTACACACATTTTTCCTTTGCGCCATGTGAACCATTTCTTCTTTTATTTTAAAGTGTTTGTCAGTATGTACTTATTTAAAGCGTGAAGTGGTAGACTTTCGATCTCGCAACCGAAATTTACGACCAGCCAGGCGGGCCTAGTAAGCGATTCTGACCGATATGCAGCCCTCTGTTGCTTATCACTTCGTCCTCAAAGCTCCCTAAGTATCATTCATTTTTTACTTCTCACTTGACTTTACAGTACACACATTTTTCCTTTGCGCCATGTGAACCATTTCTTCTTTTATTTTAAAGTGTTTGTCAGTATGTACTTATTTAGAGCGTGAAGTGGTAGACTTTCGATCTCGCAACCGAAATTTACGGGTTCGAATCCCGGCCTAGATGTAGGTGTTCTCTGTGGTGTCCCTTCATCAATTTCACATAATCATCCCACATCATCATAGAGTCGCTATTAGCTAAAGGTGGAAGAAAGGAGACCTAATATAGCAAAAATACAAATACGTCAGTGTGTATTTATTTAAAGTTTGTGGCAAAGTAATGAGCCTATTTGTGCATTGCATGATTTTAATTTTTACGGAAATCGCCATACTTACCAGAAATATTTCAGATCTACATTTTGTCCCATCGGTACAGGCCCTTAGTCAGGCAGGTGCCGGGGGGGGGGGGGGGGAGTTCAGTTACCCTGGCATTCCAGTCAGCCCCCTTGACAGTAAGTGAAACTATTTTGTGTAATTTGTTTGCAGTGAAGAGTGAAAATGTAGATATTATTTTGCTCACAGCTTGGTGAAGGATAAATTGAGAGAACATAACAGCTATTACATTCGTTAATCTTGTTTACGAGCTGATGTCTAAGTAGCGCCAAGTATTTAGAAGATTCTGTAGACTGGAAAGTTCTTTCGCTGCCCCTGTTGCGGCATTTAGACAGAAATCTGTGACTTTGACGTCATCATCCA
Organism: Lepisma saccharinum; assembly: GCF_977018435.1. NCBI lineage: Eukaryota > Metazoa > Arthropoda > Insecta > Zygentoma > Lepismatidae > Lepisma > Lepisma saccharinum. Next base: position 101,337,801 of record NC_139229.1, read on the forward strand.
CATTCCTTCCACATCTGCGTTAAAGTTCAACAGCTCAGGCGCGCCGACTACGTGGGTGCTCCAGGGCTCGAGCACCCACATAAATAATCTTGCGGGTGCGCCGCACCCACAAGATTTTTAGTTTGATAAAAATAAAATAAATATTTCTCACTTGCCATTATCAAAAAATAATAAGCAATTAAAACATTGAGATGTGACAGACTTTGATAAAGACAAGCTAACATTGCACAGGGACATGTTTCTAGATGTGTGCAGAACGAACAAAGAAAAAGTGGCCAACTTGTCAGACATTACAAATATTTTAAGTAGAGAAAACAAGAGGTCCCATGCGTGAAATGCTCACAGAATTTGTGAAGTTTGTACGGGTGATTTTAACTATACCTGTTACTTCTTGTACCTCTGAGCGGTCATTTTCAGCACTTAGACGTTTGAAAACGATTTTGCGGTTAACAGTGACCCAAAAAAATATTGAATGATTTGGCAATTTTGCATGTTCATAAAGAAATGACTAAAAATATTGACATTACAAAAATTGCAAACAAATTCGGAACTGCAAATGACGTAAGAAGGAATGTTTTTTTATATTGAAAGTTAACATGTCATGATTATTGTTGTTATTATTTGGTACATAAAGTTAGTCATTTTGTAGTTTCTGTTCACAACAAAATCCTTGCATAGTTCTTTCTGCAATACGATTAAAATTATTTGCATTTATGCAGATTTTTCATTTTAATTTGTATGAATGTGGTATTTTCTTTTAGTAACGTGTTGATAATATCATTGCCTCTTGGAATCATTGCGCATGTAAGTTGTTTAAAGTATAAAATATTTGATAATTACAGATCTAACCGCCATTGATATGAACCCACAGAAATTTCGGAAAGTCGGCGCCCTTGCAACAGCTCCCAAGTTTTGGCAATGAAGGCCAGGGGTGGAATGTACGGTAGACACTATGATTGAATATTGATTGTGCGCTTTTTTCCTATGTGATATAAATATCTGTATCATCAAAAGTAGTATGAAGTGTGTAGCAAGGGATGATGTTAGTAGCAGTCAAATAACACTTACAAGAGATGTTTTTAAAGATACTAGTCTTAATATTTCTAAATTTTATATTTTGTATCAACTTAATGTCCCTCCCACACACACACACACATAATTTACCTTCATTTACTGTTAAATTTTCGAAAAATTGACTTGGTTTACAAAGCTCCCCTGATAACCCGTATGCCCCCATCCCCCCGGAGATCAATTCTAAATTAGTTACAACCCTGCAATATTAAATTATTATTCAAAATCACCACAATAACAGGTCGTGGTCGTTTTTTCAGAATGTCCTTTAACATCTTCGCAGCCACTGTACCAAACGCCATAGCAATTTTCCCAATCATAGAAATGTTACGAGAGAAAAAGAATCAGGATTGCAACAAAAACTCCATTTAATTCCATTTTCAGCAGACGAATTCCTCACTCAGATAACGACACCAGCGGCTCTAGCGGATTTTATGAAGAACCAACTACAGATGCACTATGCAGCAGGGAGGTGCAGTCTGGCGTTCGGAAAAGTTCGGAACCATTCGTAAACCTCCACGGATGACGTCAGACACAGGACATGTCAAAGACGAGCACAAGCAACGGCATAGGAATTCATATATACTTCTTCCGTGTTTTTGGAAATAAATTTGTCTTAAAAATCGATTGAATGTTCTAGCGTGTGTGTGTAAGTAAATGTATATGTATAGAGCAGACTATATCTAGTAAACTGTGTCGCCGAAGGTTGACTATCAATATAATTAACATGTAATGAAAAGCGGGAAAGCCGGCTCGGGGGTGGAGCAGAGGTCTATTCAGAATTTTCTCTTTTAGGGGTGTAAGTTCGTGTTTATGGGGGTGAAAAGGTATACTTAGAGCCAAAATAACCACAAAGTTGTCCTTTTTTAAAAACTGTGTGGAGTGTTAGGGCGAAGTTAGTGAATAAATCACTGGGGCCGAGACATTACAATATCAAAATACCAAAATGTAAATACAAATGAAAGAAAATATACTACCATGCACAAGTTAAAATTAATTGATAAATGTGACTTACCATGTCCAGGAAAGTAGCATTAACAAAACGCCAGGAAATACACAAAAAGCACACACACTGCACTGCGCACATGTAGCAAACATAAATAATCCAAACACTATTGTTATTTCACTTCACACTCTGTTCACGCTTCATTTCAGAGTCTGGATAGATGGCTTTTTATATCCCGTGAAGCGTCAACACACACAAAATATTGAGTACTTGTTTCTCATTTGTACTCAAAGTCAAATATACATTAATGTAAATTAGATCACAAGTTCCCGCTCCAAAGTTAGTCATGCCTGACTACAGGTTGGCATTAATTAGATAACAACCATTTTTTACTTTTCTTGAGCAGACTTCGATTGTGTTCAATTTTCGAATTTAAATGCCTGATACGAATGTATGTCCGAGTTTTGACAAATAAATCTATAATTTCCTTCTTTATCATAGCAAACCTGAAAAGTAATAATTTCCTCATTGCTTTCATTACTCCACATTCCCTGCTTAAATCACCAGGAGGATTGTATAAACAAAATGCATTTTCCATTTGTTCAATGATTTGGAAAAATTCTTCAGTAGGTTTATACAGTCCACCACGCGACACTATGTCAACCCATTTTTTCTCTTTTTGACGAACGGGAGGAAGACTGTCCGTACGAGAACCCAAATCTTTATCTAAATGCAGACACTTTTGCGCAATGAAACCTGCGATATAATATAAACCTTCCTTGGAACAGTCGTGGGCTTCGTTGTCACTGCACTCTGTTGGAAACTGGAGTTCGCTGCCATCGGTGTTATCCTTCGTCTTTGATTCGCCTTCCTCTTTGTCAAGTAAAAGGTCAGACACCATCGTACTAAAAACACTATTGTATGTCCTACTGTGTAATTCATCATTCTCGCACTGAGTTGTCCTATATTCACTCCTAACAACAGCAGCCTAAGTCGGTTTTTAAATTCTGTAGGGAGAGGGTGATCATAGAAACCTCCCATGCCACGAAGACGCGAGAAAAGATTTTCAATTACATCCTGATTCAACCTTGCAGTCAGTAAAAAATTCATATTGTGTTTCTGTTTCATATCCTGATAGAGCCCAAATAATGCGTTGATAGATTGTATCATTCCTTGCTGAAAAGGCAACAATTTTCCATGTCCTTTCACGCGAACACTTTCGATGACCTGCTTCATTTCATTTAACACCTTGGTTTGATGTCCAAGATGCACTCCAAAAGCACTTTTTAATTTAACATCAAAATTCTCTTTAACATATGAATTCATTATGTCAAACCAGTTGTTAATTAATGCGAAAAATTCTGCACTTTCAACTTCATTTGGGAATAAATAACATATAGCACTGCTTGTCCTTCTAGAAAATAACTGAGCGGCATAGAATACTCTTTGTCTCTCGCGACCTGATACGCAAATGTGTGCATCCGTTATCGATAAAGGCAAATGAAGTTCACTTTCATTTTTATCTAACACTGACTGTATGACTTTTTTTGTTACGACATTCTGCGATGGCAAGACTAAACCTTTATCAATAAAATGGTTTCTTAGCAATTTAAGCATGTGTGGAGTATCTGCAAATACCCAAATGTTCCGTCCCTTATCATTCGGATTCACAAACGAAGGATGACTCGAAGCGACACCTAATTCTCGCCAAACCCTTATATTTCCACCTCCCAAGTCGGAAACACACGCAACAACTTCATAGCCCGCACTTTGCACTGCTGATATTACTAAATATAAGATCTCCTTAGTCATTTGTGTGTCGAAGTTGTAGTATACAGTTTGTTTCCATGGGGCGTACAACCCGCGAACCAGAATGACCTGTAAAAAAAAAAAAAAAAAAAAAAAAAAACTTTCTAAAATCTTGTCATTAAAATGTTGAGTTTCGAGCAATAATTACGGTATTAATACTTGATAATAATCTCATTATGAACTACTAATAAATTTAGTACTTCATCCTGATAACACAGTCTATCGAGATGTGTCTTTCCAAATTTTAATATGTATTTTTCATTCTTAATTATGCTATGTAACACTTTTTTAAGGACTTTAAAGTAGTTTACTTCTATTAGAAAAACTTCAGTCAAAAAATTAACGCTGAGTTTTGGTGAACACACCCTAGCAATTTTATTCATATTTTACCTTATATCTTTTCACATTTCCAACACAGTAAAAATACACACGCGCGCACACGCTAACGCAAGATAGAAAAAGATGATGGTTGCAGCGGAAAAACTCCGCAGTCAATGATGAATGATTTGGATTGATTTGGTGTTTTAAGTCCACTTTATGCACAGTAAGGCTAATCGGGACTGGACCTACAGTTTAAAGTGGGATCCTAACCACTATGTGCCTCCACCGTGAATCAAACCAGGGACCACTTGATTGAAAGGTGACGACTCCAGAACTGCGCCATCGGAAAGGCTCTCATTGATGAATGAATGAAAATGATTACTTGCTCATTCGTTATGCTAGAATTTGACTTCCGTTACGTTCTAACATTATATAAATAACTTGTTAATTCTACTTGTAAGTAAAGTAATAAATTATTTACCTGTGCATTCTTGAACGGTCCCATGACAGTGTTACTCTCAGCATCGTACGCAACTTTGGAGTATATATCAGTGACGCAAAGTGGAAATGCTTGGAAGAGGGATTTTCATATTTTTCCTCATGTAGGTGTAAGCTTTTCTTGACACATGCCTAAGTGCTAATGCACTTACAATATCACTTCTCGACCACAGTTTCGGTCTGCTTTTGTGGCTAAGAAGACATTCGATTTGGTTGGAGGAAAACACTGGTCGAAGAATTTCCCTTACTTTCTTAGACACATTGAAAGCAGATTGCTTTGATTTGTGAAGTTTTACTAACTGTTGCCTCAAACTTTTATTGCTAATTTGTAAATTCTTCACTTTATGTAATAAACGATTGCATTGTTTCTTTACTTTGTTTACTTTCTTAGCACTTTCATCATGTAGTGTCTGCAGTTCCTTTATTTGTTCTTCAGCACATTTTAATTTCTTTGTCAGCGTTTCGAACTCACTATCTTGTTGCAGATTGGATATATTTCCAGTACTCAAAGTCTCTGAATTATGTGCCATGCAAATTCTTTTGCGAGGAGACAACTCTTCAAGTTTTTCCAATGCTCGCTTTCTAATCTGACGTTTATTGGCACGTCCACTTCGATCAATTATGTCATTTGGCTGTTGCACACTACTACAATTCACCACACAACCAGGCAAATTTAAACTTGGTACAGCGTTTTTATTAAGTTGCGGTCTACAGGCAATGCTCAGCAGTTCTGCTTTTAAGTTCCGTTCGTAATCAGCATCCAGAAAATGCGATGAGCACACTGTCGCTGTTTTGGCGTTAACAGGATCTAACCTCTTACACTTTGAAACCCATATCTTGCACGTAATCGGATCCTTTGGGAACGAAAAGTAGCTTACACCTACAGTATTTCTTGCGTTGTTCGGGCACAAAGCAACAGCACAATTGCACGGCATCTTCCTTAAATGTTATTGTTGTTGCAAAAAAAATTCTCCACTATCACACAAGCTACAGAAAAAGGAAAAACAAGGCACTTTCACACTCTCTCGCACAAATGCAGATCCTATAACGAGCGGAAAGGTCAGTGACAGAGTCACCCCTGTCCTGTGAGTGACGTCAGGGTTGGGACCGCCCACGACCCTCTTTTTTCAGCTTCGGGAGGGAAGACTGCGCTACTTTCTCAACTATATATATACTTACTTTGCTATGCAGGCAGATTGCTTCTACCTGCGACGTGACAGGAGAAGAAGACAGAAGAGCATTAACGCATTACGTTATTATTTCAGCAGTATTCAAGTATGTATTTCTAGTTTGATATCATTTTCATATCACTTCGTCCTATTTGTCTACATCATTAGAGATAAGCACAATACTAATATAAATTGTGGAATATGTGGTTATCTTAGAATTGAAAAAGTAACGACGTTGGTTTACACGTGGTGCATGTGTGCAAAGATTGGTGTGGATATTGGAGCGATTTTATAATACCAGGAATTTTTCCATTTTTGTTTAAAATTCGGCATACTCACTAATTTTGGCCCCCTAATCACGAATCTGCAGTCAAAATTTGGGTAACAGTAGTATACGTCGGAGACACGTTAAACTAGTTTATTTTCAAATAAAAATCATTGCTACTTACCTCATATGCATACCGGAACATTTTTCAAGATGGGGATAACTTTTTTTTCCATGAAAAAAGCGTTATTTTTAACATTATAATCATTTATTGGTCGTTGCTAATTCGGCGGGCAAATCTTGACTCACGTCTGTCGTCAGCTGATATGCAGTTTCGTCAGCTGATGTGCAATGTTTCCAAACTTATGAACCGATAAATGCCGCACAAACTATTCACAAAAGTTTTTTAAGCGAAAATTGAGGCTAGACTCTACGTCCTTATCTGCATGGTGATTGCTTCTTTGCGTTCGCGGTGCGCGATCGTGGTGCGGCACCCGGCATCTCTTCGGGTAAGTACCTTTTTCGGTAAATTTCTCGTATCGGACAAACAGCTGAAATTTGCTACTTCTTTTCATTTCAATATTCTTACTTACGTATTCTGCATTGACAAACATTGCTGAAGGTGACATTTCGCTAATTTCACCGAAAATAGCTATATTTGCGACATATCGAGTAAGTTTTCTTGGTTGCTTCTTCCCTTCCGTAACACGGGAAATGGCCGTCAGTTTCACCACCGTAGTCCATATGCAATGTTTCAACCCCACCACGCGTAGAAAGTGCAAGATAAGCGAAATTGAGTGATCCGCGATCGGCACAATTGCTCATTATTTACCGGTGAGGAGGAATGTCGGGAATGTAGTTTTGATCCATTTTAATGCGAATGCATGTGGTTTTCTACATAAATCTATTTCCGACGAGCTATTGCTGCTGCTGCTATTTGCTTTCTGCACGAGAGCACAATACACGCTATTGCTGCTGCTGCTAGGAGCCGATGTTGTCCGAATGTTGGAAACGTGTTCGCGAATGAAGTTTTGATCCATTTTAATGCGAATGCATGTGGTTTTCTACGAAAATCTATTTCCGACGAGCTATTGCTGCTGCCACCATTTGCTTTCTGCACAAGAGCACAATACACGCTATTGCTGCTGATAGAAGCCGACGTTGTCCGTATATGCTAAATTGGACGAAAGGAGTGCTAATGGAACCTAACCTAACAGGCCTAACCTAACCTAGTAGGCATACCTCGTCCCCGTGATGGTCCGTGGGGCTATCGTGAATTTTTAGGCTAACGTCAATGGTTTTTGGGGCTACCCGTGGATGGTTTGAGGGAAATAAAGAACAACAGTAAGTACTCGTTAATGTAAGAAATATACATTATTTTCGTTACAAATTCATTATTTCACCTAAAGAAATGTTCCGAAATGCAGAATGTTACTTTAACTACATTAACGAGTACTTACTGTTGTTCCTTATTTCCCACAAACCATGCACAGGTAGCCCCAAAAACCATTGACGTTAGCCCAAAAACTCACGATAGCCCCACGGACCATCACGGGGACGAGGTATGCCTACTAGGTTAGGTTAGGCCTGTTAGGTTCGGTTCCATTAGCACTCCTTTCGTTCAATTTAGCATCCGCGCATCCTGCACACGTCATTTTCAAAACGTTGATCACGTTCAACTGATCATACGTATTTAAACGTGTGACCAGTTACATAAACGTATATTTGGAAACACTGGCCCGGATTACGTCATCACGCACAGGCTACATCCACCTGGAAGTAAATGGATGCAAGGGCTCTCGTGCAACGGTCACACATTTATATCGAAAAAAAGATGATTAACCGGCAAAATTGAATGAACGATGCGAGAAAACACTTCCCCGAACTTCCACAACTATAAAGAAACTGCATTCGGTAAGTAATTTCTCCTGTAAATTTGACGAAATCCGTTTGTCCGATACGAGAAATTTACCCCTTTTTCTTTTTACACTTTCTGTTCACGATAGCCCCACTATCCATTCACGGGGTCGAGGTATGCCTACGAGGTTAGGTTAGTCCTGTTAGGTTAGGTTCCATTAGCACTCATTTCACCCCTAAATATGTGCTTTATCATCTAAAAAATTCCTCACTACGTTCAAGTACGCATATCCGGACAACATCGGTTTTTCTGGATTCACTCCTTCAGGAAATTTTTCCTCGCTTTGGGATTTACGTTGTTGAATTCCTTATAAAATAAGCTTTCCAACGATATATGACACGTATTCCTTAGGAAAAGGATGTAAACTACAGTCTTACCTTAAATTGGAAAAAAACAAACTGCTCACACGTCATCTTGTAAAACTTCTGCGTGGTTGCTACACTGACAGGGGGTTACATGATCGAACGCACGGAACATTTGATTAACGTAGTCGACGGTAATGGCGGCACGAGCTATCGTACAACGGAGATGCATGAATGACGAAAAATACCTTACTTACAGGCCAAATAAGTTGCACGATTCGAAAAAACAATTTCCCCGGCTTCAGAAAGTCCTCGAGAACGCAATTCCGTAAGTACTTTCTCGTCTTTTCTCCTGTAAATTTTAAGAAATCCATCTCCGGCTTATACTATCGTTACCCTTATTTCTACACCCTCGATTTCCAAATTTCCCACAGATTCCGGGCTCCGCCCCTGGGGTAATTGACCTACCATCCCCAACCGCTAACGAGACCCCGCCTCCGCTCCGGCTCCCTGGCTTTGTAGAGTCCCTGTGGTACTCATCTGGGTAAATATGAGATAATGCCCGGACATCTTTCACTCATTTATTTCCTTAATTTTACCACTGGTACTTACCTATTTTGCCTTGCGGGACATTCTTTAAGGTGAAGTTATGCCCTTTTCCATAAAATAGTGTCAACTTTTCATATTACGATTGATTTTTTGTCTTACTTGTTCCGCTTCTGTAATATATAATAGACAATATGGCGTGCACTCGTCACGGATCATCACGCGTTGTGCTTGTGTTTTGTTGATTTGGAGTGGGTATGCAGTGTTTCAACCCTTTTCACCGAAAAATACCTAATTTCGTGTTTATTATGTCATCACAAACCATTGACGGATAGCCCCAAAAAACCATTCACGATAGCCCCATGGACCATTTCCAGCAGGGTTGGGTTAGGTAAGCATAGTTAAAAAAAAAATTCTCGTAAGAAAAAGGCACGTTTGGAAACACTTCAGAGATTTCGTGACTTTCAATGCTCTCGCCATCTGCACGCACACAATGGAAACAACGGCAAAAAGTGATTAATTCTTGTTCGGCAGCATTCAAAACCGAAGTTTTGGTAAAAATTTACTATCCTTCGGACACCCCTAATTTTTTCGTTTCCTCAATTTTGAGATTCGTACTTACGTATCTCCTTCGCGGAACATTCCTGAAGGTGTATCAACGTTGTTTTGATGAAAGTAAGAGCAATTTTTCACATTACCAGTACGTCTTTCTCGTAGGCCTTTACGCTTGCCTGAGACACAATATGGCGAGTACACCTTCCTACATAATCGCACGTCGTGCTTGTCTTTTGTAAAATTTTTTACATTCGTACTTACGTATCTGCTTCGCGGAACATTCCTGAAGGTGTATTGACATTGTTTTGATCAAAGTAAGAGCAATTTTTCACATTACCAGTACTTCTTTCTCCTAGCCTTTCCGCTTGCCTCACACACAATATGGTGTGCACACCTTCCTAAATAATGACGCGTCGGGCTTGTCTTTTCTCGATTTCCAATTGTTATGCAGTGTTTCAACCTTCGGAACCCAAGAAATGCCCGTGAACAAACTTCATCTTTTTTTCTCGTTCTTTTACGAAGAAAATTATAATCTTTCGTCGCACTATCCGTGAATCGTTTTTGGGCTATCTGTCCTGGAATAAGTGGGAAACATCTAGAAATTGCAAAATAAGCAAAAATAAGGTGTTAGTTTTCGGAATTGAAACTGTCGATTTTCGCGAATTTTTTTGTTTCACAACCAAATATATATATTCCTGATACTAACACGACACCAAATTTTAACTATGTATCCTAACCTAACTGAACTAATCTAACCACGTGCCAATGGTTCATGGGGCTAGCGCCAATGGTTTGTGGGGCTAGCGTCAATGGTTCGCAATTATTTCCAATTTCTAGATCCTGATACTAACAAGACATTCCTTTCCTTTCTTCACGACCCCGTGTTCAATTAGAAAACCCACTGGATCCTCCACACTCGGTACAAACTTCACCACGCATCCAGGACACGTCATGCTTCTAACTCTCGTTGCAAATGCAGATAGTTCGAAACACTGGATACCCAATGAACATGAACAAAACACAATCACGACGCATCATGATAGTCACGACGGTGTACGAAGGTGAAGGTGTACGCGCCAAACTCTATTCTCAGTCGGAGAATTAATTTTCAACGAACAACATGAATTTCAGCTAAGAAACATTCCTACATCACACTAAACACCTTCCCGATGTTCGACAATCCTACAGGAACTTATTACGGTAAGTAGTTTCTTACGTAAAAATAAATAAATGTGTCTGAAGGATAGTAAACAAGTACCGAAACGACTTACCGTAATAAGTTCCTGTAGTATTGTCTAACATCGGGAAGGTGTTTTGTGTGATGTGGGAATGTATGATAGGGGAAATTCATGTTCATTGTTGAAAATTAATTCTCCGACAGACCTTTGACACGTACACTTTCGTACATCATCATGCGTCGTGATTGTGTTGTTTTTTTCATGTTCATTGGGTATCCAGTGTCGAACTGTCTGTGTCTGCAAAGAAAGTTAGAAACGTGACGTGTCGTGGATGCGTGGTGAAATTCGTACCGGGTGTGGAAGATCCAGTACATTTTTTAATTTAATTGAACACTGGATCATTTTGTCACATCCAATGTCATAAAAAATTAACATTCCACATCATTATCATTCTTTCTTTTTTCAAGTTCAACATACTGGTTAGTCGCCAACCACACGCTCACAAAAATCATCATATGGTTAACCCGGTGTTGGTAGACATGTTAGCACCGTGCTAACATTGAAATTTATCTGCTTATACACACAGCTCATTCAATGTATAACCGGAAATATGTTGTAACAAATATTTATTACAAGCACAGTACTATGTTTCAACATAGTCCCCCCCAGTGCTTAATAAGGGCACTGAATCCACAAGAAAAAAATATATATTTTGGGTGTGTGTGTAAGCACTCATGCACTGCTGACTGGGCTTCGTTCCCATTCTGGAACCTCGATCCACCCAAAAGTGTGGAAATCGGAAGGTGCAAGATCAGGCAAATATTTAGATGAAACTCAAACTTTAGATCCTCGATGGTAGACAAATTGACACTGGCAGTGTGTGGTCTCGCATTGTCATGGAGCAAAAGCACACCAGTGGACACCAGACCACGTCGTCGTCTACAGAATGGCTGGTTTCAGTTTTTCGCGGAATAGGTTGGAGTAGGTGGTACTGTTTACATTATGAACCTCTGGGCATGTAATGGTGAAGAATCGGCCCCCTGTAGTCCCAAAACAAAGTGAACATGACATTTCCGGCACTCCGTTGAGCACACACCTTCTTCGGTCTGGGAGACTAAGGATGTTGCCATTCCATTGTTGTCCTCTTACGTTCTGGTTCACAGAAATGAACCCAACTTTCATCTCCAGTGACAAAAAGAAATGCCTCGGCGTCAGCTGTATAACAGCGCAAAAGCTCCCTGCACACATAAACATGTATCTCCTTCATTTCCGGTGTCCGTTTCGGAACCCACCTCGAACATACTTTCCTGAACCTCAGTATGTCATGACTGATATGGTGGGCTTATCCTATACTTATTTCCATCTGGGAAGCAATTTCACTGACAGTAATATGCTAAATCTCCCGTATCAAGTCCTCCACTTGAGCAATGATGCTTTCCGTGACTGCAGTGATAGAGCGACCTGGATGCAGAGAATCTTCAACACTGGTTAGGCACTTCTTGAACATCTCAGGCCACTAGTACATTTGTGATCGACTCATACATACTGTCGCCATACTGAACTGTCATGTGGCGATGAATTTCTATCGGTTTCATGCCATCACTCAACAAAAATCCTGCTACACCTCACTGCTCCAGCTTAGAGCACTCCTGTAAGGGTGTCACCAGCTAGTGTAACTAGTCCTAACGGTGACCTTGGACCATGCACCGTCCAAGTTTCATTTTCCTAGCTGCACACAGCACTACGTGACAGACATTTGTTTCTCACAGTGTAGGTGGAGTTGTGGACAAGTAAGCTGCTGCCAAGTGGAGGTGTACGATATCAGTGTGGAAGTCAAAGGTTGACTACAAGGTTCCTGTGGAAAGAAGGAACCAGCCCTGGGCGCAGTCGCTCATCTCGAATCCGTGGCTTAATTCAGTAGGTGTCCGACCGAATGACTGGCATGTGACTGTGAAGGCTCCTTTCTTGGCACTCACTTCCGGCTGTGAAACCTGCCACCCAGTGCAACACATTGCACGACTTGGAGCAGATTCACCACAGACTGCTTGTAGCCAATTATGAATCATAGCTTTAGCCACACCATCTTTCCACAGGAACCACGTGGTCCATCTTTGACCTTACTTGTCCACAACTCCAACTTCACTTTAAGAAAAAAATGTCTCTCATGTGGTGCTGTGTGCAGCTAGGAAAATGAAATTCTGACGGTGCACAGTCCAAGGTCACTGCTATTACACACCCCCCTCACTTCCATTCTCTGTTGCAGCATATACGTACACGGGGCACAGTCTCAATGAATTCTGATCGGCCCAAGTATTTGTGAAATGTACTATTTGTCCAGAAAGTAAATGCTCAGTTGATGGTGTTGCAAGCAAAACTTCAAGTATGAAAAATTTTAAGGTCAAATGTGACTGAACATGCCATTCCCACCTCAAGTTTTTTTTTTTTTTTTTTTTGGTACTATGATATTTTCTTTTGTGGGAGTTGCATCCCAATAATGTGTTCCATAAGGATTTCCATGAGTGCCAGAAGGGAAAAAATTGTATACAGTCTATCATACAAAGGTTTTCATTTGACACTCGTACCACCTTTCATCTGAGGAATTCTTACTCAAGATGCTGAGTTTGGGTATACCATTCAACAAGATACCCAGAGATGAGAATAGGGCATTATTTTAAGTAAGTTAATTGCACTCTAGATTTAAATCTTTCATTCGTGTCATGACACTTCTCTTTTTCAACTCATTCTGTTACCAAAGTGTTAACACCAGCTGATCACCCACCATCTCCTTGACAGGGGGTAGCACATGCTACCTGTGGGCATTGAAGTGTTCACCACCAATTTGTATAACACATTCTAGTAAAATGATTGTTTTATTTTATTTGAAGTGCTTTCAGTGTTGTTTTGTGACACAATTCTTGTTTCATTCACTTGCAACAATAGGCTGTGTTTAAGGAAATCTGCTTGTCAATGTCTGCCCCAGAAAGGATGGAAAAATCATTCCCATTTTTGAAGAACGTCTTAGGCAACTTGGATGCTGGTTGCATGTCAATGGAGAAGCCATCTACAAAAGTCAAGCATGGGCTTACCAGAATGACACCATAACATCAGGAGTATGGTAAGATCCATTGTTGCTGCTATATATTTGTTAACTGTAGTGCCAATGCTTATATGAAGACTAGCATAAACCAATTATGTATTCACCTTCCGTTCAAGGCTTCTACATTAACGTTATATTCTCAAGAGCAAAATATGTAATAAAGTTTAACATATTTAACGAATGGGAAAATAAGTTATCTCTGAAACAACAATACAGTTCTTCTAAATATGTACATTTGTTTTCATGACACAAACATGGTTAAATTTAACTATTTGTTTAAAATAGTAAAGAATCCATGCTACTCATGAAAAAGTAATTATTTTAGTTAAGTAGAAAGGTACCCCATAAAAATTTAGCATGCAATGTTAATTGGACATTTTTAAGGTACATATTTTTGGTAAATAAAATAGCAAAATTTTGGGTTCAAAAGCAGTATATAAAATGACATTTTGTTTTTTAAAATTGTGAATATAATCATCAGTTTGATTTAAAAACTGCACTTATTACTCAAAATAAACATATCCCTTCAAATAGCACATTTATGTAGTTACCAGAGTATTGAGTTTATTCCTGTATAAAGGGGTCCATTTTTGCTTCTCAAATATTTGAATTAGAATTAATCAATCTTCTGTGAATTACATTCAGAAAATGCTGCATCGATAAATAAACTCAAAATTTTGTGTTTGAGTCTATTTTGCATTTCGTTTTCGTGACAAGACAGGGCGAGAAAATGCACCTCACCTCTTTCAGATACACGAAAAATGAACATTACTACATGTAATTTCACATTTTATATTTTCGTCAAAAACTAAATATGCATGCCTCTACTTTGTGCTACTATTAACTATACTCATTCTAAAATCTGAAGGGGTACCTTTTCCTCATCTTTGGGTGAATAAATTTCTTTTTATTGGTAATGGGAATCAAACATGACAGACCTGTGATTTTAGTACAAATCTGCTGTGGTAACAAACTACTTCACAGCCCCCCCTCCCCCCAACTAAGGAACTCTATACTAATTTCTTTACCTCCACTTAACGTACTATTTCTATTTTCTGAGGAGAGGTGACCATATTTGCTTGAATTCTACACTGAGATGACATAGGGTTTTGGACCAGTTCTATGAAAGCTTCTTCTTTGATTTTCCTCAGTTTTCAGTTTGGTTCAATGTGTAGTACAGTTCTTTTGTTTCTCAATGAATTACACGATTCATTCTATGTACGTTCAGATATTTTCAACCTATCTATTTCACCTTTACATGTGTGCTGCTTCTGTTCATATAACCTTGTTGCTAAAGTACATCCTAGATTTTCCAATGTATGGGGGAGGGGGAATGAATGAGGATGGAATGCAATTGATAAAAGACCGAAACTTAAAAAGAATAACGATGTTCAGGGTGGGACTCAAACACAGAATCTTCAGAGGAAACTATATGGCAAGTGCACCAGTTTTGTCTATATTAGACATGGCAGTCTTGGATGGGTACGGGGACTAGGTCGTACGCATACAATGTACCAAGCGTTTCAGAAATAATTGAGGGGTTACAAAAATTTATTGCAAGTAAACTATTGAACTTACTTTAATGAAACTAGTCCAGAACAATCGAGGTATGCAAACAGTTTGTGCAAGTATGTTTTGTTTAGCTGAGAGTTCACAGTGTTTTGTTGAATGTTTTGATTCTCAAGATTACTGGACCTTACACTGTGCTACTTTTTTGTGGGATTTTATCAAAGACAGGGTATTCGTCCCACTGATGCCACATGATATCGACAGGCCTATGTTGATGCAAGTGTGGCAAGAACTGGACTATTGTGTCAATGTGGCCCATGTCACCCTTGGTGCATACTTTGAGCATTTGTAGGTGTAAAACAAACCTTTGCTTGCAATAAATGTTTATAATCCCTCAATTATTTCTAAAACACCCGGTTTGTGGGGCCTATAACCTAAGTTTTTCAGAGGTCTGGAAAATTAGGATAATGTCTTTTCAGTAGAAAAATCCTATCACATTATCAGTCTTTTTTTGTAAACTACTTTTTTTCTTACTGCCCTGTGCAATCACAATATAAACTTCAATTAAATTATATATTTCATATTACTACCTAAGAGGAATAACCAGTTATATTGAAAGTTAAAACCAACAATTATGGGAAGCTAAAATAACTTTCTAGATAAGTGTTTGTTTTCATTTCTGATGTGTCACTGTTGCAATGTGCATTGTATTTAATTACAAAACTTTGTGTTTAATATCAAACCATTATTTTACATATCAAATAGCAGTCTCCTTCATAGTTCTTTTATGTATACTTTTCATTGAATTTTGAGGCTGTAATGAATTTAATTTTTTTATATAAAATAATATTTTCACTAATTTCATTTTATAATGAAACAATAAGTGCACACCAATTATTTTTATTGAAATATTTGAACATGATTTTTATGTAGTACTTTGTTTATAATTTTATATACATAATGTTAAGTATGTAAAAAAAATCTCATTAGTTGCTTGATTAGAAGCGCCAGTTTCTACAAACTTGTAACAATCTGTAAACAAAAAGAATTATTTTTATCGAATGTGGGACCTCTTAAAGCATGGGGTAATTTAAGTTGTCCCTACCTAGGGCCTGCTCTGATATTAGATGTACAGTCATGATAAGAAATACATCCTTCCCTACGACTACTGATGTTAAGGCTCTATGCTCTATGTGGGAAGTATTTTTTTCCATGACTGTATCCTATATCCAATGCTTCAATGTTACTTTCAGTATGTTATCAAATTTGAAAATTAATTCTCCCCACAGGTACATGAAAGGTTCACTTGAGGATGGCAATGAAGCAGTGTATGCTATAGTTCTGAACTGGCCATCAGGAGGAACCCTGCTTCTTGCCTCACCAACTGCAATGGACAAGACAGAGATAACAATGCTGGGATACAAGGGATAAATGTAAGTTGGTTGTAATGTTGTGAAGGAGGTAATTTGCAAGTGGAACCTCAATTTTATGTTTTTTCAAGGATCAAGGGGGGGGGGGGGGGAAATAAACTAGGGCTGATCCGATACCACTTTGAACTGATGAGAATGATCTCACAGATTGCCACCAATATCGTTGCTTGAAAATTGTAATATTAAAAGTTTTTCAAAATATTTATTAATATTAGTGTGTAAGTATTCCACTCTAATTACACTTATATAAGTTAATGGATTTGTGAGATGCACTTGAAAACATTGGGCCATGTCGATAATTGATGCAATAAAATGGCAACACTGAAACATGCAACATGCATGTCAGATAGGTCGGCATGATGCCTGCTTTTTACAAGACCGGTTAGTGTGACTGGGATAGTCTGTGTGGGAAGAGGTGTTTGGTAAAGTGTGTGTGTTGTGTGCATTTGGCTCACAGGAATAGTCGTAGGGATGCAGGATGGCACAGCGAACACATTTGAATCATCGGCAGATTAGAGGTTGGCCAAAGTGAACTGTTGCTAGTAGCATCATTTCTTGGCTGTGGAGATGATTCTTCCAGGTATACTAAAACATTCTACAGCATTATGGGCATGCTACAACCCAGTGCCAGGATCGTTATCTTGCTTTAAATGCCCGAAGATGCCCTAGCAGCACAGCACCTGCACTGGCTAGAGACCTCGTAGCGGCCACTGGAACACACATCTCTAGCCAGACTATGTATTGTCAGCTTCGAGATGTTGCTCTGCGTGCAAGGTGACCTGTCTTATGCATTCTCCTCACACAAAGACACTGCGAGGCTTGTCGAACAGGCCCACTGTGATTGTACCCAGGAACAGTGGAGTAGTGCGCTGTTCATGGATGAGTCTGTTGTTTATGGGGTGACATCCATCAACAGTCTGCGAGACTTTTCCGTGGTGCCATGGATATGGACCTGTGTTTCGTCTGATGGATGTTAGTTAATGCCAGACCACACAGAGCATGCCTGGTGGAGGAGTATCTTCAGCATGAGGACATCACGCATCTGGAGTAGCCTGCTT
This sequence comes from Lepisma saccharinum, assembly GCF_977018435.1. Taxonomy (NCBI): domain Eukaryota; kingdom Metazoa; phylum Arthropoda; class Insecta; order Zygentoma; family Lepismatidae; genus Lepisma; species Lepisma saccharinum. The sequence goes on from NC_139229.1 coordinate 101,355,473, forward strand.
GCTCACTGGACCTCAATCCAATTGAACATGCATGGGATGTGTTACCACAGGACAAGTTGGACGGCCTGAGTCACAGGATGGGGGAGTCATTGTGCAACCTGTATTGCCATACAGGGTCACCAAACCCCATATTGAATGGGTCTCGCAACATCCACTACGAAATGTATGCCACCAGCAGAGAGAGACCACCACACCATGTTAGTGTTGCCCACGCTCATTTTCCACTTTTTATGTATACCTTGTATCAGTTTGTGTTGCCAGCATGTTTTATTGCATCAATTATCACAGTGACCCAATGTTATCTAGTGGATCTCGTAAATCCCTTAACTTATGGACATGAATGTACATGCATCAACTTACCAAGAAATTTGCTGTAAAGTATACAAGAATATTAAATTAGATGTTACCACAAAACTGGTGCAAAATAAAAAGAAGCTTCGAATTTTGCATAATATCCAGGATAATTAAGTGTCGCAAGGCATTTGTGCAGAGCCTGTGAAAGACAAAAATGTCAGGAAAGTATCGGCTGGTATCGGTAAATAAATTCCAACCGATGCTTTCCATGCTCAGCAGTAAAGAAGAGCATAACATGCCAGAAAATATAATGTGGGAAAATTATGTTGTATTGGGTCCATGGGGATTGAATGTATAATGTAGGAAGTAAATGTGAAATCAGGGTTTCACTATTTAAATTCTGTAAAATATGTGATTTTTTAAAACAAGAGCACCTTATAATACTGGATAACAATAATAAGATACAGTATTGGTTAAATTATTCGACTCATTGTAAAAGAGAAGCACATTTCCTTGTTTTAAAAGTGTTCTAATTAAATAAATTTGACGATTGCAATAACTTTTTATAGGATTAAACTGTTTGTCTGCTTCGATATTATCTTGTTTCCCACAATACGTTATTTTACTGTGTCCAAAAAATAGGTGGCAGCACAATTCTTTGCACATTCGCAAAAATGTCTGGAACAATACGTACATTGTTTATGCGGTTTGTTTGGTTATAACTGTCTCAAGTCATAATTGATATGTTTGATATTTTTAACAATAGATGTCAGGGGAATTCAGTTTTGTTTTATGCTTACTCTCGAACAGAGAGAGAGGGTGACGCTCAGTCAGTTAGCGAGACAATATGGCCGAGTGTGCGTGGTAATTTCATTCCGTCCATCTCGTTGCATTGCACCAAGTTTGTACATACATGTAATCTTTTGTTTTATTCAATATATCTTCGTTATCAGTGAATGTCATTTGCAATCATCCGAGTTGAATCACCTTATGGAATACAATAAAGTCCTCCACTCCAGAGGTATGGGTTTGTGATAAAGTGACACGCAGTAAGTACTATCATTTTCTTTGGCGTGCATCGTACAAATTAGGCAGACCCATCTCGACCCAACAGACTAGCACATTTTGGTTCATCAGTGGCCACACACAAAACATTCATTTTGGTCCAGTGACCGGATTCAATCATTTTGGTCCTTACCGGCACGAATGTTTCAGCTACATGACATTCTGTTCAAGGTCAAGTACTAGTGCAGTGCGGAAACAACAGTTTCTTACAGCAGCCATATTGCCAACAATGCAGCTCCATTGTCGTTCGCAGCAAATGAATGTAAACAGCTAGACGATACTTTTCATGCATCATTTTCTTCACGACAACGGCGTAGGAGGTTGGTAAGTATATTTTACTTTGTCTGGCTCATTTCCTTGCATTTATTTCCTTTAACCTTTCGTGTTCTTCATAAAAATGAGTGAGAGCGAAGTGCAGCAGCATCTCGTTAGAGAACGAGGGACATTAAAAGGAAAGATCACTCGAATGGAAACTTTCGTCAATCAATTCAGTGAAAGCGAAGGAAACATTCAAGAAGTGCGTACTCGTTTCAATGCATTGTCTCGCATTTGGGTGGACATTGAGCAAGTGCAAGATCAGTTAGAAGCTGAAACTGGTTCATCTCAGGATGACGTCAGAGACTAATTGGAAACGGCGTACTATGAGTTGAGTGCCAGGATGCAGGCTTTATTATCGCAGCATGATAAGGTTCAAGTGGAGCATGATGCTGTCAACACATCGCATGTCACAGCAACCCGGCTCAAACTTCCTACAATAGAATTGCCAATGTTTGAGGGTGATTATCGGCACTGGTTGTCCTATGAAGACACTTTCACATCTTTAATACACAATAACAAAGACATTGCTTCCATTCAGAAGTTTCAGTATCTACGTTCGTCGCTCAAGGGCGAGGCGTACAAGCTCATTCAAAACTTACCCATCACGGAGGAAAACTATGCAGTTGCCTGGAAGTTGTTAGTGAGTAGAAGCTAATCGCATCATCGTACATTCATGAAATATTGCACATCAAGGCAGTCAGCAAGGAAAGTGCTCAGGAATTGCATTCCTTTGTGGGATGTGTGACAAGCAACTTGAATGCAGTAAATGCGCTTTACACAGATGTACCTTTCGCGGACATGTTACTCACTCAGCATTTTGTGTCTAAGTTAGATTCAGGAACTAGGAAAGCGTGGGAACTGCAAAATAGTGAAACAGATTTTGTCAGCATGGATGATGTCTTTTCGTTTTTGGAAAGACTATGTCAAGCACTGGACAGCATTCAGCCTGCACCAAGCGATGTAAATAAACAATCAATCAAACCTCAGCATTACAATGTAAGATCAAACAATGGTTTTTCGAAATCTTTCATTAGTACCACTAGTGCGAACTCTTGTTTCTTTTGTAAAGAGCCGCATGCTCACTTTAGGTGTGCATCATTCATCGCCACAACTAACAAACAGAAGTATGATTGTGTTAGAAGGAATAAACTCTGCACGAACTGCTTATCTCGAAATCACATACTGCGTCTATGCAAGGCAGGTTCGTGTAAAAAATGTTCAGGCAAGCATAACACATTGTTGCATAATGATGGTATATCAAGAATGTCATTTTCCAGCAGGGAATCTACGGAAGAAGGCAAGAATGAAAATTCTCAAGCAACGCAAAACTAGAATCAAGATCAAACTCCACAAGCTTCTTATTGTGCACTCAAAGGGCAACATAACATCACGCGTGTTACTTTCCACGGCAGTGGTAAAGGTCAAGAATCATGCAGGTCAATGGATATACTGTAGAGCCTTGCTAGACAGTGGATCCCAGAGCCACTTTGCATCTGAAGAGTTGGTTCAGCGTCTCAAACTGAAGAAACATCCTCAGCATTTACCGATTCAAGGCATAAACAATGCTGAGTCGCAAGCAAATTTCAAGGTGGATATTCAGTTGCAATCTAGAATAAGCACATGGCGTTCCAACATTGAATGCTCAATATTGATGTGGCTCACAAGTAACGTACCTTCACATCGAGTCGACCGAGCATCAATCAACATACCAAGACATGTAACATTGGCAGATCCGACATTTGATGTGCCAGCAAACATAGATCTTTTAATAGGCACCCAGATCTTCTTCGAAATTCTCAAGCCTGATCGCATAACACGTTCAGCTGATTTGCTGATTCTACAAAACACTGAATTCGGATGGATAGTCGCAGGACGCATTCCACAACAATGCAGTGGCAACAATTCATCGATATCATGCTTCCTTCGGACGGAAGAAAGTCTCCACCTACAGCTTCATCGATTTTGGGACCTTGAGGAGATATATACCAGGCATAGAACAAAGGAAGAAATCAGCTGTGAGCGTCACTATTGTGAAAACACGGTGAGGGACGAAATAGGCAAATTCATCGTTCGACTTCCACTCAAAGAAAGCCGAGAAGCATTGGGCGATTCACTTCAACACGCCACCAAGAGATTTCTCCAATTAGAGAAAAGACTTGAGCATCAACCGGAACTAAGGATTCCTTACACAGAATTCATGAATGAATATGAACAGCTAGGTCACATGGTACAATTACCGATGTCTCATGACCACAGAGTAGCCTACTATTTGCCACATCACGCAGTAATCAAAACACAGAGTTCTACAACCAAGGTTCGTGTTGTTTTCGACGGATCGGCCAAAACCACAAGTGGCAAGAACCTCAATGACATTGATGGTCGGGCCCACCATACAACAAGATTTATTCTCCATCATGACAAGATTTCGCACACATCCTATAGCATTCACAGGAGATTTACAGAAAATGTATAGAATGATTAAGGTGCAAATAGATGACAATCCATTACAGCGAATATTGTGGAGAAGCTCCAACAAGCATCCAATTGAAGTTTTTGAGCTACGAACGCTTACATATGACACAGCTTCGCCATCATTCATAGCTACTAGATGCTTACAGCAACTGGCAGACAGCGAAATCAGCAGGCATCCTCGCATCAGTAGAATCATCAAGGAAGACATGTTAATTGATGACGTAGTGAGCGGAGCACAAGATGTAGCTGAAGAATTGCAGATTCAAGCAGAATTAATTAACATTATGCAGCGTGGAGGATTTACTTTGCGTAAATGGTGTTCGAACAGCACGACAGTGCTAGAAGCAGTTCCACCAGCCATGCGTGAAATGAAGCTCCCAGTCGAATTTCACGATTCAGAAGTGAAGACTTTAGGCTTATCTTGGAATCCTATTGCAGATAAATTACTGATCAACAGCAAAGCTTCTGAAGTAACGAATAACGTCGAAATATCAAGCACTAAACGACAGGTAGCATCAGTCGTTGCGTCAATATTTGACCCTTTAGGTCTCATCACTCCAATTGTTATTACATACAAATCATTTCTTGAACAATTGTGGACATGCAATGTTCAGTGGGATGAAAAACTTCCACTTCCACAAGACTTGAATCAGAAATGGCAACAGTTGCGCAGACAACTCCCTGCAATTAAACACATTGAAGTCAATCGTTTTGTTCTAATTAATGGTACAGTTAGAAATATCCAGAAACATGGATTTGCAGATGCATCTCAATATGCTTATGGCGCATGTTTGTATGTGCATTCAACTAACCACAAAGGTGAAACAGCAGTAAATCTACTTTGTGCTAAATTACAAGTAGCGCCAATCAAGAAGGTGACAGTACCTCGTCTTGAATTATGTGCAGAATTACTCCTAGCAAGATGTCCACAAGGTATTACCAGTTTTTACGTCTGATGGTAGACGTGATACATCTCTGGTCGGACTCACAAATTGTATTGGCGTGGTTAGCAGCACCATCCAACAGATGGAAAACCTTTGTAGCCAACCGGGTAGCAGAGATTCAAGACATTACGCAAATTAGCGATTGGAAACATGTTCCTTCAGCAGATAACCTGGCAGACATAATCGCAAGAGGTATTGAACCCACTTCAATACAACATAGCCATTTATGGTGTCATGGGCCACATTGGTTAACAGATACAGAAGATCATTGGCACTTACGCAGCAGCCAAGGAAAGTAGAAATTCTGGAGGGAATAAGCATAACGGCAGTATCAGTTTTGCCAGAATTCACTTGAGCAAACAATCGAATGGTTCCCCAAATTATCGAAATTAACTCGAGTGATAGCTTTCTGTCAGCGATTCATACATAACTGCAGAAAGTCCAACAACAATGTAAAAGCAAGTCTTCCAACAAAGGAAATGCAATCCGCATTGCATACATGCATCAAGACTGTTCAGCTATCAAGCTACAAGTCTGACATTCAAGATCTTCAACGGCACCAACAAGTTTCAGCCAACAGCACATTGAAGAGCCTGCACCCATTTTTGGACAGCAACAACCTTCTTGACGTTGGAGGAAGACTCAAGAATAGCAATTTGACTTATGAAACAAAACATCAAATTATTCTACCTTCGACAGGTACCTTCCATCCCTCAGGCAACAATACTGGATTGTACGAGCAAGGCGTACAATCAAGCAAGTAATTCACAATTGCCTCACATGTTACAAGTTGAAGGCAACCACGGCCAAGCAACTCATGGGTCAACTTCCGTCACCTAGAGTCAAACCGTCAAGACCATTTCTCAACTCTGGTGTAGACTATTGCGGACCTTTCCTATTGAAATCGCATTCGCCACGCAGCAAAGTTCATCGCAAATCATACCTGGCTTTATTCATTTGTCTAGCCACCAAGGCTATACATATAGAGCTCGTCTCCGATCTCACCACAGACGCATTTATTGCAGCCCTGCGAAGATTTACATCTCGTAGAGGTAAATGTGCCAATCTGTACAGTGACAATGGCAAGAATTTTGTCGGGGCAAGAAACGAACTTAAGGAGCTACATAACTTATTTTCGTCACAGGAATTCACATGAAATATTCATGAGTACGCGAGTTCTGAATCCTTCCAGTGGCATTTCATTCCACCTAACTCACCACATTTCGGAGGAATATGGGAGAGTGGAATACGCTGCATGAAGTATCATTTAGTTAGAGTAGTAGGAAAGTCAACATTGAATTTTGAGGAATTTGCAACTTTGCCACCCAAATAGAAGCATGCCTAAATTCAACCCCTTTGACTGTTTTATCCGACGGTCCAGAAGATTTAAGTGCTCTCACTCCTGGACATTTTCTCATTGGTTCAGCCCTTACTTCCTTTCTAGAGCCAGACCTACCTCACTGACCTCCCAGGAAATCGACTGTCCAGATGGCAGAGACTCCAAAGCTTTCATCAAAACATTTGGCAGCGATGGTCCAAAGAGTATTTAAATGGTCTTCAGCAACGTTCCAAGTGGACTAGCGTACAAGAAAACTTCAAACCAGGTTTGATAGTTGTCATCAAAGACGACCATTTACCTCCCCTATCGTGGAAATTGGGAAGAGTCACCAGCGTCCAACCAGGAAGAGACGGCTTAGTGCGAGTGGCCACAGTGCATGCAGCTTCAGGGATCTTCAAGAGATCGATTCACAGACTAGTTCCACTCTCTCAGTGCAATAAGGATGGAGATAAGTGAATTTAGTTGGTCAAACGTTGTTTGACCAATAGGGGGGAATATGTCTCAAGTCATAATTGATATGTTTGATATTTATAACAATAGATGTCAGGGGAATTCAGTTTTGATTTATGCTTACTCTCGAACAGAGAGAGAGAGAGTGACGCTCAGTCAGTTAGCGAGACAATATGGCCGAGTGTGCGTGGTGTAACATTTTCAATATCCCTTTATTGTAAACCTTACATAATCAGAAAATTGACGTATATATGCTTAGTTCAATTTTCGGCTATCAGAGGGCGTCGCCCCCTGAATAGCTCCACCGGTGCTGCCTCTAACGGCAAAACTTGGTACTTGTGGGCTAGCCGTAACCTCGGCACACAGCCCCAGTTGCACTCGATCGCCTGGGAACGAAACGGCAACAACCAGCTTTGCTGCACTGACATCCTTTTCCTTGCCGGAGGAGAGAGACGTACCTGACCATGCTGTTGGTAGAATAGAGGCCAGCCATTTCAGCCAAGAGTGTGATGGGCCTACGACTTGAACATAGGACTACAAACGGAGTGTGGTGCACATAGCAATAGAGGCAGAACTTTGTGTATTAGGTACGTAAACTCTCCCCGTGCAATAGGAACATAACATCGTATTTTTGCCGTATCTGTGTCGTGATTTTTACGTTCCCCTTTTTTTTATTTTTACATTAAGGCGATAAAGATTTGTATGTTCAACATCCCCCCCCTTTTTGTCCTCCTTGAGTGTGCGTTGAAAGACCAATTGTCCACGTACCCTTTTTGTCAAAATGGACAAAACAATGAAAATTGGACGTGACGTATATGAACAGAATTAAGTTACGTGTGTTGATCATTGTCCCCCAAACGTTTATTCAGGCTAGGTGCACCCAGTGCATACATAAATAACCTAAGAATGGACGCACGCTAATTTAATGAACAGTCGAGTCTCCATCTTCGTACTAGCAATGCAATTTTCACTGCCCATTTAACGTTTGTCTAGTGATTCAAAACCAAGTTTAATTAATTTGGAACTTGCAGAGAAAAACTACGATCCTTTATTGACTCCCTAGTTGGGACAGAACTAGTTATTCCTGTTAGTCTCCCCACCTCCTTTGCAGTAGCATTAGAATAACCAAGGATCAGAATAATAATATTAATAAGTGCGGTATGATTATACCCAATTGCATTAATTAACGTATTGGTTAAATGTTGAATTTACAATTGTGTGATTGAGTGTGTTGCAATAATGCATGCACGTGAATGTAACGCGTATTTATGATTGATGCTCAATTAAATGCTAATGGTTGAATAGGTGCACGCGGGACGTGCTAGAAATGAACGCGTGGTTGCACATTTTTTGACAAGTATAGGCATTTCATGTATGGTTATTGTTAAAGTTGATACTGTTTTTTGAGCAGTCTTGTTTTTGGAGAAATAAAACGGTGTTATTGAGCAATTACATTTATCTTCTTAATGGTTGGTATTTTAAGTACACTATTTTGTTTACTACCTTTGAATTCTAGTTCGTTAGCTAATGTAAGGACCGTATGTCACCAGACGAATAATAACTAAAAATACGAGTGGTTTTGTGGGGGATTTGTTGTAAAAAGAGAAAGGTAAAGACGTTGGTTTAATTACTAAAACTATTATATACAATGGAGAAGGCTTAAAAGGCTATTCATTGTCGGGACCCTTTGTTTAGGCACATATGATATACGTATACATGTTTTTCTCTTACAGGGCCTTTGTCTCGCGCTTCTCGTGGATAATGCGGGAGTTTACGAGCCGCTTCCAATTTAAATATCGCGAGCAACCGCAACTTGACCCCAACTATTACGTCACAGTGGTAATTCCATTCCGTCCATCTCGTTGCATTGCACCAAGTTTCTATATACATGTAATCCTTTGTTTTATTCAATATATCTTCGTTATTATCAGTGAGTGTCATTTGCAATCATCAGAGTTGAATCACCTTATGGAATACAATAAAGTCCTCCACTCTAGAGGTATGGGTTTGTGATAAAGCGACATGCAGTAAGTACTATCATTTTCTTTGGCGTGCATCGTACAAATTAGGCAGACCCATCTCGGCCCAACAGACTAGCACATTTTGGTTCATCAGTGGCCACACACAAAACATTCATTTTGGTCCAGTGACCGGATTCAATCAATAACAAAGGGAATAATATTAATTCTGGGTGTTGTAAGAGTGTTCTTTGTACCTCCAGAGCAACTTTCATGAACCACGTGATTTGAATTTTAGAAATAAGAATGAAATGGAATGTGATATTGTGACACTTGCATACATTTTTCATGTTACCGGAACTCTGTCATGTTATATATCGTTGTAAAGCTTAAATCCTGCAGTTTCTGAATATGGCAACAGTATACCATTGAAGATAGCGACACTAATGTGAAATGCGGTTGAAATAAGCTCATCACCAAATGAAGGAACATTCTGATTTTTATGGTATTTTGTAGTATTAGTGACCAATACATAACGTAACAGCACATTTAGCACCCTCAAACTAGCAGTTAGCAGTACAAGATATATTCCACTAAGACATTTACACCCTCCATATATATATTATTAGGCCAGTAATACATTGTATTTTTTCCCTTATCTTTTTTTTTTTTTTCATAAGTACCATAAAAATCAGAAAGTTCCTTCATTTTGTGATGAGCATATTTCAACCGCATTGTACATTAGTGTCAACATCTTGAATGGAATAGTGCTGCCATATTCAGAAACTGCAGAATTAAAGCTTTACAATGATATATAACATGATATGGTTCTATAAACATGAAAAATCAATACAAGTGTCACAAAATCATGGAATGACGCTGTACGGTTTCATGTTAGCTGTTCGAATTATTCAGTGCTGGGGTCAACTTTTTTTGAAAAAGGTGTGCATTATACAAGAGTAAATACGGTAATTAAGGGGAAGGCATAGTTTTGCATAAGGTGCATTTTTTTCAGATGGTAGGTTAAGATCATGTTTACCACACACAACTGCAAAATAGATTGTTGTTCTTTGCAGAACCTTATGCATATTTTTAAAATACACCTTGTTTAACTTTCTTCCTTTTGTTTGTGTATATTGAGTAAACAACTTTAAAAATTATTCGTCAACCAGTCAAAAATCTGTTTCAAATGAATTCTAGCTTTTTGTGCCTGGAGAACGAACTTGTACACTTCACAACATCTTATTTGACCGCCCTGAAAAATTTCAAAGTCCGGAATTCGTAAATTTGGCAGCATAGCGCTTCAGAGCCAACTAAGAGTAGCCAACTTTGCAACATTTCTTCTTCCTGACTGAAAACGCTCTTGTGATTTTTTTTCATTCTTTCACATTCCATAAAGTAAAGATACCCTAAAGCAGTAATAAAATATATGAGTAGACAAAAAAATGTTAAGTAGAAATACGAATGTTGAAAATATTTCAAGATTCTTCGTTCTGAATTTGAAAATAGGAAAATATATGTGCATTGTGAAACACTGAACAGGTTCTCATCCACCTGGAAAGAATTGTGGTCAGATTTGAATGCAAGAAGGCAAATTTATGATGATTATATGCGAAATGTTTAGTAAAGATACCTTGCACAACACCAAACGATTCTGCAAAGTGTGTCTTTTCCTTGGTTCTTGGCGAAAAATGGTTCGAAACTCCGGCACAATGTTGCTTCAACTGAGATTAACGTGTTTTACTGAGCTTTCTGTTAGCAATCTCCTGGAGTAGTTGGTGAGATGACAGCACTTTCGTTTTTTACTGTTTTCGGCAAGATCGAAACATCGTAGGTTCAAATCCCACTCTTTCCTTATTATTTTTTCCTTTTTATTTACCGAGTACGAAGTGTTCTAATAACGTAATATAATATTATATGATATTACTGTAAATATTTATGCGATGCATGCTCAGTGGCGGCGATTGGGTTTCAAAACTGATGGTGCAAGGTGGGGGGAGGGGGGCAAGGATAGTTTCTTTCCTTTGGTAGATAATGTTTAGCATAGTGCTGGGTCATCTGCCCCTCCACACTCCATAATCGTCGCCACTGTGCATGGCTCAAGTAATGCTTCTACTAATGTTTTTAATCTTTCAGTGATTGGCAGGATTTTAGGAAATACTTTTCCTTTCATTCAGCTGTTATAAGTTAACACATATTAAGAACTTACATGTCAACTTTCTGCATCCGGAAATGCTGGACATAAATCGCATAAATATCAACGGAAATATCCAAGAAACGTAGATAAGCATTCTCGTCCAAAGCCGCTTTAAACTGTAGGTCCAGTCCCGATTAGCCTTACTATGCATAAAGTTGACTTCAAACACCAAATCAACCAATTCATCTCCTTTCAGAGTGGGCCTTCTATGATACTGTAGTCGGCCAGCATCCGAAAATACAGTTCTGCTTCGCGTATACCAGTGTAATTGCATTTAATATTGTGACTAATTTTACATTAAAACTACAGATTAAAGCGATAATAGGGTCCAGAAAAAGAACCTCAATGTAGATCTTCACACAAAGTATTTTAATCCATTGCCAAACATTTCAGTTAAGAATAATATTATGCCTTTCCATTGCCGTATTTTCGATTCATGGTGAATTTGCTAAAAGAACCATGTCAAGAAATCTAAATATGAAAGTTTTACTAGTAAATGCATTTAAAATGCACGAAACAACATGGGAGGAGAAAAATAAACCTCAAAAATAAGTAAAAATTCAACAAAAGCTGCTAAAATACTGACAAATAAACTAAAAGGGAAAAAAGTCCGAAAAATGCAAAAAAAAAAATGTAAAATAGAAAGTGTTTTCCGGCTCTAACTGAAGTGAAACGGACATGATATCAGGTTTAGCATTGTTTTTAATGGTCAGAATAAAAGTTGATTTTTCATCAACTTCCGGACCCTAATTAGTAATTATGACTATTGAAAATGTTGGAGGTAGCTGACTTAAAATTTTCTTGAGGGATCATATCGTCCCATATCTCCACTTCATAATAAAGAAAAACATCAAGTTCATATTTCGAAAATGACTTGGAGTTTTCCACCACGAAAATATGTTTTTCATAGTTTGAAGTTCGTTCGTATTATCTTTAAAGGTTTCCATTGTTTAGTTTCACACATATTTTATATTTCATACGTTCCTCTCTCTTTTCATACAGTCTTTGGAAAAAAGCTGAAGTTTCTTGTCAAACGGGGTCTGGTTCAAATGACTCCTTTTCGCTCTCCTGTTCCTACTTTAAACAAACAACAAAATACTTCGTAACTAAACGATTGCTTGTTCAAAACACGGATTTTTTACACAATCTACAAAATATGACAAAAAGCCAATAGACATGTTCATCATTTTTCCCTTTCAGCGTTTCTCGATTTTATCTGAATTCGTTTCCTCATGAAAATTGCCATGAGGAAATTATAGATCAGACATTATGTGTCAATTGGTTTCTTCAAACTGGTAACAAATTTTAACATGAGCTACCTGGAGAAGAGGTACCATGCTTCATTCTTACGAGGGAGGTCGTAGGTTCGGTTCTCCACCTAGGCAGGATTTTTTTCAGGAGTATATCGTTGGGTGTTTAGTGTATCCACCGTGTCAAGAAGTTAACATTGGTCTCTGTATTTCACGAGAGGAAAGGAAATAGTAAGAGAAAGTTATTTCGATGATAGGAGGAAGTCACATGCCACGTGGAATGTGCAAAATCAAGTTACATAGAGCTAAGTCTGTAATGGTGGTTTTGAATATTGCCAAGTTAGTGCGGAAAGTTTGTTATATCTGATACTCGTACTTTCTGTTCAAAGAAGACAAACATTTTAGATACAAAGCAGTGAGGAATTAACGATCATTATGAGGTTTTGATTTTTTTGTTTGGCACTCACTATATAAATACTTATTAGTAGTTTCTTATCGAATCGGCCTCCGTCGCAATAACAATTTATTTATGTTAATTAGCGATTTACTATTAGTTTTAGACGCATGGCAAGATGATGGTGAGTGGATTGACAACAGTCATTACGAAGGAACGGACATAAAGTTACCAATCTTAGCAATTCGAACTCATTAAACGTTCTCCTTCGTTACAGTACTGCACTACATCACTACTTAACATAACTGTATATCTTTTTTTAGTATATCGAAATCAAATAATCAATATTTTAAGTGTCAGTGAAGAACAAACAATACATAACTTAAATAACATTACATTTTGCATGCTGAATACATATATGTGATTTGTGAATTAATCATGATGTGTGTGTTAACACAACATATGAACAATAACTAAAAAGAAAAGTTTTAACTTTAAATCCTGGAAATCTCCAACTTCTAAGGGGAAATATGCGCAGAAGGGACGTCCCTCAGGTGTGCATCGGATTCATTTTTTAAATATTCTAATATCAACGGTATCTGTTCAGCAAACAAAAAAATGAAAAAGAAGAAAGAGGAGAGGGTGGGATTTGAACCCGCGACCTTTCACGCTTGTTGAAAAACAAGGATAGCAGTGCCTAACCAACTGCTCTACGTTACCTTCACGATCTAATACCCTTAAAAACATGTTATCGTTTATGAAGACCTTCCTGTGTTTCAAGCACATTTTCTCGACAAGTCGTGTAAAATATAAGTTTTTGAGAACTGTTCGATATTATGCAAGGTATTGTAAATAAAATGTCGCATAAACTCCTCAAAAATTTGCTTCTTTCTGCACAAACTTGATGGCAATTTCCTCCAGGTGGAGAAAAACTCTATTCAGTGTTTCAAACCTCCCAAATTTCAATTCGGGCAAGCAGAATCGTAAATATCCTTCAAGGTTCTTTTTCCAATTTATTATTTCTGTTTGCGTATTATAATACTGGTTTATAGTTTCTAAGTTCATGGAAAGTGTTAAATTGAAAACGTATCACCGCAGCGTTTTTCGTCTAGTGGAAGGACCTACTCAAAGTTGGCTACTCTCACCTGGAGCTGAAGTGCAATGTTGCTAAGTTTACGATTTTGGGACTTAGAATTCTTTCGGGGCGGTCAAATAAGATGTTGCGAAGTGTACCATCCCCCTTCTTCTCGTAAGATAAGCTTTATTTTTATTTGAGTGAAATTCCATTTAACTTTCAAGGGGAAATCTTCTGGAAGGAAAACTCTTTTTTAAAGTTTTATGATTGTTTTAGGTTTGCCATATTTCCACTTTGACAATATGGGAGGCACACTGAATGGGACTGAAAAACCAACCTTTACACACTAACACGCAATAATGGTAGGGGACCCAAAAGAAACATGAATCGTTCTCTGGTGGGCAGGCTCATTGTAGTATATGTTTCTCCTGCTAGATGCCTTCTGCACCAGTCTGCCATCCGGCATCGTCGAGTGAAGTTGTGGTGCCATGTAGTAAAAGTTTTGTTAAGTGCCCCTCAATTGTTTTCTGTTACGGAAAACAGTTACTGCTAAGGATTAAAAGCGAAGGTATGTCGCTCTGACCCCAAATATAGCTCTTTACAGGAGTTCAGTTACGTTCCTCTAGTTATTATACAGGATGATGTGTGCATGTTGCTGAAATTTCCTTTTCCTATGTTACACTCTTCTCATAATGTCTCCTTTATTTTCCAGGTACTCAAAGCAGGGCCAGGCAACTGTTACACTTCAGCCCTTGTAAGGACCACCACTTTGAGTGACGGGGCAGAAGTTATGGAAACTGAACTTCTCCCATGAAAACCAGATATGACTTGCCTTCAAGTGGAGTTCAGTAGGCCTAAAGCTAGAAGAGGAACAGGTACACCAATGTTAAGATTGATGGGCTGTGCGAACTTATGGATTGGGACCAGTGGGGGAGTCTGCAGAAGGAGAACAGAAATGAAATAACATAACTGCATGGAATGTGGACTTGTTAGCGTTACTTCTATTACAACTTCAGTGCAAATTTTGTTTTTACAGGTTGTTATTTTTGTATTGCAGTTCTCTGTAATATTTTAAGATTTTTGTATGCTCCTTTTCACGTAAAATGGTACATTCGAAGGAAATGTTGGGGACAAGATTCAGAACATTTCTTTTTGATGTACCAACAGACTTAGAGTCCAACTTGGCCATGACTAACTCTTCTAATGTACCACTTTATGCAAAGATAAGCATTTACATTGTTTTGTATGTTTGTTAAATTGCAAATAAAAATTTTACACACTGTACCTGACTCTCTTCTTATCAGCATTTGGCCTAAAGTGTTGAGGTGGGGAAAGGTTAAAAATTTTGTTAAGTTGGACTTAGGGTGATTTTTTAATCATATTTTGGCCAAAAATTGACCAAAATATCTATATTTTTTGAAAATTTTAGAATATTTTTTATTAAACCATTATTTTTTAAATTTTTTATAAGGATATTGTGAATTTCTCTTTCAAAACAAAATATTAGTCATTCTCTATTTACAATATACTTTATTACTAAAAATAATTGTACAGAATACATTATTTTTCCTTTGAAGCAGATATACTAACTGAGCAGGAATAGTATGCATGGATATGTGCCTCTAAGTTGAAAGAGCACAAACTTGGATTTCTTCCTCCTTGTAAACTTGTTCAAAAATCCACTGATGCTACCAGAAAGGGACTTCCACCTGAAAAATAAAAATTTTTGATCAGCAGCTAGAAATTAAACATATTTCAATAGGATTGTTCCAATGTCACAATAATTGAGGAGCACTAGGAACAAACTCATAATGATTATACGATATTTGCCCTGGTCTCAAATTTTTATTTGGGTCATTCCGTACCATTGTTAAAATTAATAATTTAACCACATGTTACTGTATATCTTTCGAAACCAACTTTTTTTTTCCAGGCTTGAATTTGGATTATTTTCCTGTAGTTTACGGTTATTACAAGCATAAGAAAACAGTTTTTCTTTGTGACATTTCAGGAGAACACACGCTCCTTTCGTCAGACATTTATTTTCATTTTGACTAAAGATACAGTTATAACAATGGTTAGTAATTTTTAAACAAAAAGAATCCTTTATATAATGGATGTTGTCAATGTTACATTGTTGTAATATAGCAACTTAACTGTGAAAAAAGCAGTCTGTTTTATTTTTATTTCAGATTTTTTTTTTTCTGAAATAAAAATAAAACAGACTGCTTTTTTCACAGTTAAGTTGCTATATTACAACAATGTAACATTGACAACATCCATTATATAAAGGATTCTTTTTGTTTAAAAATTACTAACCATTGTTATAACTGTATCTTTAGTCAAAATGAAAATAAATGTCTGATGAAAGGAGCGTGTGTTCTCCTGAAACGTCGCAAAGAAAAACTGTTTTCTTATGCTTGTAATAACCGTAAACTACAGGAAAATAATTCTGTAATGCAAGCAATGCGTACATACAAGAAAAACTATTGAATTTGGATCTTGTGGCCATTTTCAATTAGTCAAACATTTAGCATTTTCAGATCATTATGAAAATCACTAACTTCTGTTCTGTAATTCCAAATTTAATGATTCCTATACCAATTTTGCTCTCAGGTTAGTAGTTTTTATACTATACTACACTGAAACCGGTTGATAGTTTTCCATATTCCTCATCTTTGGGGCACAAAATACCAACAAAGTGGGTAAAATGCTTTATTGATATTTCTTACGTTTAGTATGTTGTGTTAAGCACATCCAAAAGTTATTAAACACATGGAGAATGGCCTCCTTTATTCCATGAACTCCCAAAAAAAAATAATTAAAAATTCAAAGTTTAATACTCTAACCCAAACTGTGTACAGAAGAAAAATCTGAAATTTGCACCATAGTGAGCACTTTGAGGCAGGTCAGTTCGAAGTAGGTCAGTCAACATGGTAAGATTATATTGTGCAGGGTTTCTAAACCCTCTGTGCAGCAGCCTGGTATCAATTGTATTGGGCAGCAAGAGGTTCTGCTGATAGTTGTGGACAAATAACGTAATTCTAATTTCATATTTGAGTTGTTGTTTTTTTAATCCACTTTATACTCAAATAAGCTAAAGAAGACTGGACCTACAGTTTAAAATTGGATCCACACTACTATGTGCCTCCATGTTACTGTCAACAAGCCTACACGTAATTGAACTTTTACTCTTCATGATTATGCCAGAATTGATTTATCGATATTTAATTTCAAGGGCACACATTAATTCATATATAAAATTTTAAATACTGGAAAGGTATTTACGAGAAACATTCTTGGCATCCAGGAACTGACTTAAAAAAAGAAATTACGAGGCCATTGTCTCACAAAGTTTGAGAACCACCGTTCTATATACGTATCTATATTTTTTTTCTCTCTTTGCTTAATCTGGCTGGTAGGAAGTGAAAAGTCGAGCTTATACAGTTTGAGGTCCGTGCATATGATTTCTTTGTTTTCTCATGGACAACATGCCTCTCCTAAGTTTAAATAACTTGCGCAAATTTTATGTGATTTACTTTTTCTTGTGGTAACTAATTAACTGATTAGTGTAATTATATTGGTATCATCATCTGATTCTGACATCATCCAAACTGAGCAGAGAAACAAGTGTTGCTTCAGTGTGAAATCTATATAAATTTGAATTGTGTAATTTTAAAAAAACTATTTTTTTTTTTCAAAAACATCATGTTTAATGATTTTGAATAGAACAGAAGTTACAGAGATTTTCATAATGGTTTGAAAATGCTAAAATCACAGCATGCGACCAACTGAAAATGGCTGCTGGATCCAAATGCAAGCCTGGAAGAAAAATTCAATGTCTGTTCTGAATATTTCAAGGATACAGAAACAAGTGGTGAAGTTACAAATTGAGTCAACATTGATTAAAATGGTGTGGAATGACCCATCCACAAATGGATGCCAGAATGATATTCTCACTTAGACCATTTGTAGACATTTTCCTGTGTTCCTGTGCATAACACCAACAAACTTTCACATTATGTAGAGGATATCAAGACAAACCTATTTTCTTAGCAACATTAGCTCGTTAAGGCCTAAGTTTTGATCTGTGCACCTACAGAGGATGCAAATGAATGTGAAAAAGATCATTTCTATGTCAACCTACAGGATACTATCAATAAGGCTAAGAACTTTGCGAGACACATGATCATCATCAGAGACTGGAATGCAAGAATTGGAAATAACCAGAGAAGGGAACGAGTGTAAGTAAAAGCATACAGCAGAAAAATAACAATGGAGAAGGAATGATTGAATATTGTATAGACAATAATTTACTTATAGGAAATACATTTTTACACATAAAATAACATTTGTTGCAGAAAGAAGTGAATATATTATTTCACTTACACAGAAAATACAAGATGTGCAATATAAGATGTCAAAGTGTACAAAAATGCAGAACTAAGCACCGAACATAAATTACTAATAATGAAAACAAGATTTCAGGAACCTAAAAAAATAAAGTACAGAAAATTAAAATAGGAGAACTAAAGACAGAATGTAAGCAAAAAGAAATTTAAAAGGCAAGTGAAGAGAGAGAGCTATGTATCCAGAATAGGGTGTATCGAAAAAAAACTTTTTTTTCGAAATGTTAAGATGGCTAGTGCGGAAAAGTGGCCATTTGTGACCAAAAAGACGTCTGATTTTTTCAGATTTTTTGGAGGTCGTTTAGGTGGCGCGAATCGACCTTGAAATTTTGATAGTGATTTGGTTATGCAACACGCACAACAATTTCACAAAAATGTCATTATTTGGCTATTTCATGTATTTTTTTCTGCATTATGGTCGTTTATTGTTTTGTTTATGGCAAATATCCTACATTCATGCCTCAGGGGTAGTTTCCTATGCTGTTTACGTATGCTTTTGGTCAAAAATTGTCACTTTGAAGCTAAAAATTCAATTTTTTCTATTGATGGTTTCCAATTGGTTTCGACTTTGTGTTTTATTCGACAGTTTTCCGATATAAAAGACTAAATAAAATATTTTGGCTTTCTAATTGCTAATAGTTCCTCAATTACTGTCCAGCGCTTCGCTTATTTTCATAGCTTATTATGCTTTGAAAATAACCCAGAGCTCCCCACGAGGAGGTGGCTGGACTACGAGCTCCACCCACCTAAATTATGTTGGCAAACATAATTTTACTAAGGGGCAGGCCACGATTTTCTTCTAGTTTTCTCCTTTAACTTTATAGTCACTTTTTGTTCGAAATGTCGGCATATGTTCTCTAGATTATCAATCTTGCTTTGATGTAGCCATAACGTGCGCTGGCACCGAAAACGGAAAAAGCAGCCTCTGTGATGATTTTCACAAGTCGCTCCACTCCTTGTGTGTGGCAGGGAAAGTCTTGAATTTCCGACATTTTTTGTTTTTAATGTAGTCATCTACTTCATTTCTAATATTGTTGGTCAACGGAGGCTCGTGGAGGGAGCATGAAGCCCAATCAACCATGTCATAGTATTGGTCTGCATTAAAATTGATGGTTGGTAAAACAAAAGTGCGAATTCTTTTGCCTGTTTTCAATCCTCTTTCTTTCTTAATTCTTTGCCAACCAAGACTTCTTATTTCTGGGTTTTGGCCCGTTATTAAAGCCAGCAGGAGATTTTCAGGATGGGCGAAGAATGCGTTTTGTTGAATGACCCTATCAATCAGATCTCTCAAGTGGTGTGGGAGAAATCTGGACAAATGGATCAAATTCCAGAGGTGTCGGGCTCCGTCAGTTATCGATGGTTCTTTCTTGATCCCAAACCACACCGGTGCGTACACCTTCATTATGTAGTATGTGTCCTGCCCCTTAGTAAAATTATGTTTGCCAACATAATTTAGGTGGGTGGGTGGGTGGGTGGAACTCGTAGTCCGGCCACCTCCTCGTGGTGAGCTCTGGGGCCCGACCCTGTGGCCGAGTGGTTAGCACATCGCGCTGCGACGCCAAGGGTCCCGGGTTCAAATCCCGGTCGGGCTTGGTTGTTTGTGAATGTCCATTCATCAATTTCATCACTCATCCCCATCTTTGCAAATTAGCCAAGAGGCACAAAACGCGAAGTAAAATAAACTAAATCAATCAATCAATCGTGGGGAGCTCTGGGTTATTTTCAAAGCATAATAAGCTATGAAAATAAGCGAAGCGCTGGACAGTAATTGAGGAACTATTAGCAATTAGAAAGCCAAAATATTTTATTTAGTCTTTTATATCGGAAAACTGTCGAATAAAACACAAAGTCGAAACCAATTGGAAACCATCAATAGAAAAAATTGAATTTTTAGCTTCAAAGTGACAATTTTTGACCAAAAGCATACGTAAACAGCATAGGAAACTACCCCTGAGGCATGAATGTAGGATATTTGCCATAAACAAAACAATAAACGACCATAATGCAGAAAAAAATACATGAAATAGCCAAATAATGACATTTTTGTGAAATTGTTGTGCGTGTTGCATAACCAAATCACTATCAAAATTTCAAGGTCGATTCGCGCCACCTAAACGACCTCCAAAAAATCTGAAAAAATCAGACGTCTTTTTGGTCACAAATGGCCACTTTTCCGCACTAGCCATCTTAACATTTCGAAAAAAAAGTTTTTTTCGAAACACCCTAATCCAGAACCAAGATGATGAAGAATTAGAAGAAAGGTAGAATATTCTAAAAAGAGTATTGATTAATGCAGCTACAGAAGTTTGTGGTTTAACAACTGTAAGAGATCAAAAGAAAATATCAAGATGGTTGAATAATGTGGTTAAAGAAATAGTTAAAAGGAAGAAACAAGCATGGATGAATTATTTCTTTTGAAGCCTACGGTTATTACAAGCATAAAAACACAGTTTTTCATTGTGACGTTTCAGGGGAACACACACTCCCCTCATCAGCCATTTATTTTTAGTTTGATTAGTTATACAATGGATGTTGTCAATGTTACATTGTTGTAATATAGCAACTTAACTGTGAAACAAGCAGTCTGTTTTATTTTCATTTCAATTAAAAATTTTGATCACATTCTTTTTTTAAAAAATATGAATCCCAAATATCATCAGGCAATTCAAAATCATCATTGCTTTCACAGAGTTTCTTGATGTTTTCTGTTACATTAAATTTTAAAGATTGTGGCTTACTCCACTTGTGAAAAAGAAAACCATAACAAAATGACAAACGAACAATAACGGGGATCACCTTCCTGGAAATGTTACAAGGGTATGCAGTGCCCCAAATACCGGAGAATTCCGTTTTCCAGTTAGATGGTGATCCTCCATATTTTTCCACAATCATGCGAGATTTTCTTAACGAAACATTTCCTCAGCGATGGTTCGGACGAGGAGGGTGGATTGCCTGGCCCCCACGGTCTCCAGACCTTACACACCTGGATTTCTATTTGTGGTGTTATGTCAAAACACAAGTGTTTTCCGTCAAGTTCGAAATCTGGACCATTTAAAAGCAAGGATCACACCGGATGTTCTCTGCCGTGTATGGGAAGAGACCGAGTATCGTCTTGACGTCTGCAGGGCAACTAAGGGATCACACATCGAAGTCTACTGAACAGGTAAGAAACTTGGAGTTTTTCTCTTTGCTTTGACATATCGTTCATATATCTACCATGCTTTGTTCCAAATCTATGACTGTTTAAAACCCCACCATTATTTTATGGGCACACTGTACAATCACTTCTGTATGCTGATGACATAGCATAATAACATCAACTAAACAGGAACTACAACATACAGTAGTAGAATGGGCCAGCTCAATACAGGATTGAGAAATAATAGTAAACCCAAAGAAGAGTAAGGTAATGCCTATATCAAAGCATGGAAATGAAGAGATATTGGAAATAAAATGGCAAGGAGAACAGCTAGAACAAGTGAATAGATATGAATATTTGAGAACAACAACAGGCGATGGAAAAGTAGAAGAAATAAATAACAGAGTTCTAAAAGAAAAGAAAATATATTATCAAATAAGTAATACAATAGTAGGAAAAAAAAGATGTATAAGAAAATACTAAATTAAGGCTTTATAAAACCATAATTATACCAACAATGCTCTATGTCATAGAAAGCTTAACACTCCAAAATAAGCATAAAAGTAGATTAACAGCAACAGAGATGAAATACCTCAGATGAGTTGTAGGAAAAACCAGATGAGATAAAATCCGGGAACAGCTACAAGTAGAATCAATTGAAGAGATAATAGAGAGAAGAACACTGGGCTGGTATGGCCATGTCATGAGAATGGGAGAAGAACGAAAACCGAAACAAGTAATGGAAGCGAGACCAGAAGGAAGGAGAGGAAGAGGAAGACCTCGGATAGAATGGGAACAATACCTGTCAGAGATGGTTACTAAAAGAGGGAAGACACCATTGGAAGTTAAGAGAATGGCACAAGATAGGAAGAGTTTTAGCAGATGGCTGAAGGTTCCAGATGCCTAACAACACAAAGGGGAAGAAGAAGCAAGTAAGTAATGATTTGTCCTTTACCTTTTTTGGTAACAGTATATTCACTTACACTGAAAATTTTGTTGGTTTTCAACAGGATAATCAGAGACTACCATGAATTTGTACTGCATGCCTGCATTCACCCAGGATATAAATTGCAGTTTCTTTTAAACAGCATAAACACAAGGCCTTAACGAGCAAACGTTACTGAGTAATGTTGTTCAGCTTTACATACTTGATGAGCAGTGAAAATTTGTCACCATTTTACAGTGGCATAGAGAGTAGTAGCTCATTAACACATGCAAGGCAAATACACCGGCAAGATTACAGTTTTCAAGAAGAGACCTCTTGCACACATGCCTAGAGGGAAGACTCTTTGCAACCAAACCACATCACTTCTTTTTTAAAAATGTTAAATATTATAGAAATAAGTTTTTAAATTATTAAGTGTTCCAAACCAACACTGGAAATTTTCTCACGTGAAGGTGAACATGAGAATTTTTTTTTTAAAAAAAATTGTGTATCTCAGAGAGTGCTGCAATGACTGTTTCGCTCAAGCGGCAAATAGTTCACACAGACGATGCTAGGTAGCGTATAGAATTGGTAGCTTCTTTGCTTGAGTGAATAATGCTCCAAAATGCAAAACGATCGGTGTACACTAAAAGCAAGTAGTAAAATGTCTGTGGTAGTTAGCCTCAAATATGAATCGTGAAGTGAAAGAGAGAGTGAAATTGAAACTTAAGTGAACATAATCATTATCTCCAT
Organism: Lepisma saccharinum; assembly: GCF_977018435.1. Classification (NCBI taxonomy): domain Eukaryota; kingdom Metazoa; phylum Arthropoda; class Insecta; order Zygentoma; family Lepismatidae; genus Lepisma; species Lepisma saccharinum. The sequence goes on from NC_139229.1 coordinate 101,378,455, forward strand.
GTTAAAATGTAGTTTAGTCTATCTTACCAATACATAGTAATATATGGAAATGAATAGATGATTATGGGCTGAAACTGCCAGGACAGATTTTTACACAAATATTCATACAATTATTGTCACATTGAAATTTATTTCATTCTATACATTCGAACATGGGAGACTCGAATGAGTATGATTGAGCAAAAGTAGTCTCATGCAGTACTCTGTGACACATACAATTTCAGTTAACACATTAAAAATTGCTCTTACCTGTATAGTGTTCTTTGAGAAGTAGGTCAGTCAGTGTAGCCATCCAACATGCTTGATTTTGTTGATCCCAATTCAGAACCTGTAAAGCATTGAATACATAATAAATTTTTATATGTGTAACACTTTTTTTAGTAAAACAATTGAACAAGCTTCACAACGGCTACAAATCCAAGCTTCCCTAAGCACACAGTTCTGTTTAAAGTACTTCAAATTACACAAAACATTTCTTACATTAATGTGTGTTAGTATGGCACAGAGTAGCTCTCACTACTTCAGCAATCTGGAGTTACCTCAGCCAGGCACTATTTATTGAAAATTGCAAACTCTTACGTCAATATGTTTTGCACTAACCTGGATGTATTTTCTGCAGAGAATATATATAATGTTTAGAAGAAAGTGAACCTTCTTCTAGTAATACATTAGTTCTTGTTTGGTTATGAATTTAGACTTTTTTTTTCAAATATAATCTAGTTTCGTGTCGTTATATGGGAGTGCCATATCTTTATTGAAAACTTTGTTAATGAACTATTGCAATCACTGCATAATTTATTCAGAGTTATGAGGTAGCAGTGTGCAAATTAATGGGAGGGGATGCCAGGGATTCCCCCCAAAAAATTATCCCCAGCAAAAGATTTTTTTTCCCTGCCAGGGATGTTTTTATCCCCCCCCCCCCCCCCAGCTTATTTTACTGGCTGCCCTCAAAAATCTACACCCAAAATTAAATCACAAGTACGCTACTGAGTGGCATCCCCCCACCCCCAAAGCAAAAGGCTTAATTCGCACAGTGTGAAGTAGGCAGAGTCAGGGGAACATTGCTGTTGTTCGGGGTTTATTCAAAAGCATGCTGCAATTCCTGCAGCTTATACCCTACTATAAAAACAACCATGCATACTGATTCTTAGCATTACATGTGTCTGGAGTGCCTGCCAAAAGGGATATAATTATAGGAGTAGCAGTGTGTATCTCAAGAAAAAGTCAAGAAATTATGCTTGTGGTCAACAAATTTTGCTACTTTTTACAGTATAGTGAATTTACATCTAAAATTGTATTAAGTTGGTTAAGATTTGTTTACTTTGTTTCTTAAGAATTACATTCTTGTGTGCGTGAAGTTTTGTAAAACTATTAAATAAAGTAATGTGGTCATTCCCCATCCAGAATGAAGTGTGTAGCATTAATTGTTACGTGCATTAATAATAATTAAAGCAAGTCTAAATCTCTTGTTAAAGTACAGCTTCAGTTTTCATCTTAACCGGCCTTGCGATAACGTCTGACAGCACAAAATGTCCCATGATTGTCCGTGATATATTAAGTTGTTGCGATGTGTGATAGGGCTTTTCATTGCATAAAAATGACTATTTTCTTAATTTCCAACTATAGGGGGGTGGTGAGTAAATTAATGTTAAGAAAAAGGGAGGAAGTCAAGAATTCTGGATTTGTTATTCTAGTAGAGACCCTAAATATTTGTGTTTAAATGATTCAACAACAATGGCAATTTCTCCTGACTGTACATATTCAATAAGCAGTGTTGACAACCATGAAGAAGTCTCGAAGAATGTGAAACAGTTTATGAATGTCCTCAGTTTTGATCCAAATCTTAATTCGATCGATAATGAAGCTCAAACAAGTACTTGTTTCTTTTGCAGCAACGTTACAGAGCTTCCCACAGCATTTTGCACTAGCTTAAGTGAGTTCCAAGAATCTGATATTCACTTTATTTTCTCAGTTATCATACACTGTACATGGGTGCAAAACAAAACCACATTACAATCACCTCTATCATGGCAAACTCGACAAAACAAATTCAACATTTGCCATAAAATACAACTTTAGCAAAAACATTTGCTTTATTTCAATAACTATAACACAATGATACGTAGATGAAATACAAAATTCACGCATCATAATATAAAAACTGTAAATACCACATAATGATTAAATTTACCAAGAATCCTATTAAAAAGGAGACATTGCCTCGTGAAAGCACCACAAGAAATTCTGTAATGTTGCCACAAAAGAAAATCAAAGGCTTTTCTCAGTACAATGCAAGTACTTTTACTAGTTTAATATGGAAAACAAGCAGCATACATAATTAAGAAGAAAATTTAACCTTTTTCCCCTTGTGATTCTAACTCATACACGGTCATCCAGAAAAATGTTTGCGAAGGCAACAGGGCCACTTGTTGTTGATGCTCTGTTCTACTTATTAACATTGTGAAATGCATCTTTGTATATGTAAACATTTCATGTAAATTTTCCAGAAAATTATGCATATCGCTGATCTTGCATTCTCTTTCATTATGCTGTGCCACTTGACAGACAAGTGTTTTTTGAACTTGCTACTCAAATAACCCTGCTACTGCTTAAAATACTATTTGTTCAATTTCCCAAGTAATTCTTCTTGATGGTGAGCGTTGTTTGTGCTTCAACAAAAACAAAACAAGCAAAAAAAAGTAGCAAACTTTCAACCTTATTTACGAACTTAATAATGCAGAAAATTATTTACTGTGATGAAAGCTTCACAATTCGATTTTTTTTGCTTGATAATTGTAATGTATTGGTTTTCCTAGCAAGTCAGTGTGTGTAGTATTTATATCTCAGGAAATCAGAGACTTTTTACTTTGATGTGTTTCCTTTTACTCTTGATAGGGCATGCCAAGCCAAAGGGCAGGTGTGTTGGAATTATCATCTTCCCTTACCCTTTCATTGAGCTTGCCAATATAAAGATGTATGAAATACGTGAAATGATGGTAAAATATAGCACAGACTAAAGAAAGTTTGATGCAAAGTCCTGCTTCCCCTGCACACACACTGGGCAAAAGAAATTAGTCATTTTTAATTTAATCTGAATATTTATATAAATGGCCTTATCTCTGCTGAAGTATCTGATAGTGAAAACCAAAAAATTGCATTTTAGAAGTCATATCACCATAAAATATCAAATATGACAATTTTTTTGTGTTTGTCAGTACTTGCTTATCGAATTAGCAAAATCCAGTTGATGAGAAATATACACCAACACACCCAAATAATATAGTTCTTTAAAAGAAACAATGGGGAGGATGCATAGGTAAAGTTAAAGTTCCCGTGCCATGGAGGCAGGGGATGTTGGGATTCTCGATCTCTTAACATTTTCAAGGTGATGTGATCAGCACCACGCTCTGGCTGCCTTTACCCCCTAGGTTGGCCCTCTGGTACCCATTGATATGGTGAGCCCCAGAGTCACTTTATATAAGGACAAGTCCAGAAAAATTCCTACCTTAGATCACTCATCCCGGGAACTGAACTCTGATCTCTCGTGTGGCAGTCAGACAACCTTCTGACTAGACCACCACAGCTCTGTAGGAAGAACAATACAAAGTAACTTAAGCAAAAAAAATATTTGCCTACGGATTTTGATGACTCTTGCTTTACTATTTACAGAATAATGTTATTTTTGGGTCTTGGCCCTAGGTGAACGGTAACTGCAGGGCACTGCAATTGACAAGTGAATAAACTAATTATATTTTTTGGAGCTCTGTACGTATTATTGTATATTTGTGTTTCTTTACATTTGTGTAAGAAGTTGATTTTATCCATACATGGTAAAATAACAAAAGAACAATGCTTTTCTCTTCAATGTTTTGAAAAGCAAACATGAAAACAACTTTTCTCCAAAATGCTAGTAAGAGTAAAACGCAGGGACTCTGAGCATGTTGTAAGTGCTCTGTTATGAATTTACTAATATAATCTCAAGATCAGTACTACCAGATAAGTGGTTTATTGTAGGCTTTTATGGCACTTTGTAGTAAAAATGTAGCATTTTTGCTGTATATTATGGATGGACCAACAAGATTTTTACCAGTGAAATATTAATAAAAAAAATAATAAATAAATAATAAAATAATTAATTTATCATGCATAGCATGGATTCTTTACTATTTTATACAGGTAATTAAATTTAACCATATTTGTGTCATGAATACAAATATAGATACAGTAGAGCGTCGATTATCCGAAGTAATTGGGGGACATGGGTGTTCGGAAAACTGGTTTGTTCGGATAATCGAACTGTACATGTTTATTTGCCAAAAAGAAGTACTGTACAGTAAATTTATTCATAAAAACAGGCATCTCTTTAAGTATGTATTACAAAGTAACGTACAAAGCCAACTTTAGTAGGAATATATAGTATGTGGAACAGTTTATTACACAAAAATATGTACATATTACATACGCATTTTGCATGAACAATACACACAGTACACAAAATTAACGTTTAAAAAAATCCTTTATTTTGGTCTGTCTAAGCAAGCCTACACGCTTACGAGCAGCTAAGTCACGTACTTTTTTCATTACAGATGTCTGAAAGTGAGCGAGTACACAGTTCGGTTAAGCGGTCGTTCGGTTGACCGACGTTCGGATAATCGACGCTCTACTGTATTTAGAAGAATGTTGTTGTTGTTTCAGAGATAACTTATTTCCCCTCTTTCTTTATATATGTTAAAGTTCATTTCATATTTTCCTCTTGAGAATATTAAGATAATGTAAAAACTTTGCTTGGAAGTTGAATAATTGGTTTGTTGGTCTTCATATACTGATATTATTTTGTGTAAATGATTATAAATTAATTATTTAATTAAGAAGAGTTTTTGAATTCATATTAGCACTATAGTTAACAAATGTATTACAGCAACCATACTCCTGATGTTAAGGTGTTAGTCTGGTAAGCCCACGGTTGACTTTTGTAGATGGCTTCTCCATTGACATCCAACCATCATCCAAGTTGTCTAAGACGTTCTTCAAAAATGGGATTGATTTTTCCATACTTTGAAAGCAGGTTTCCTTAAACATAAAGCAAGATTTGATGGCCTGTTGTTGGAAATGAATGAAACAAGAATTGTGAAGCCAGCACTACAAAACAACACTGAAAGCTCTTCAAATAAAATAAAACAATCATTTTACTAGAATGTGTTAAGACGAATTGGTCGCGAACACTTCAATGCCCACAGGTAGCATGTGCTACTCCCCTGTCAAGAAGGTGGTGGGTGATCAGCTGGTGTTAACATTTTGGTAACATAATTAGTTGCAAAAGAGGTGTCATGACATGAATGAAAGACTTAAACCTTTCATTATACCTGCCGCAAAATTAGTTTGGTATTGAGAGCTGAAGGAACACGCGTCATGGTGTTGCCATATCATGCGGTATGGTACGCAGGGCAGCTGTCTGACGCTGTGTCGAGGAAAACGTGTTATGAAAAGGAACAACAATGATGAAATGTGTTATTGTTTTTCGAGGAAAACGGAATAACAATGATGAATGTGTTATTGTTTTCTCTCTTCATTTCCATCTCCCTTACAACATGAACGAATTAACGAAACAGTCACCGTTAAAATCTGCCCATCTTTCAATTATACCGCAACTGAATTGCACAAAGTCCAGTTGGTGAGGCATCTGACTTTTACGCGGGAGACCCATGGTGGTTTGGGGAACTCTTTCAAATATCCTTAGCAGGCCTCCCTGATGGCGTGGTAACGTCATCGCCTTGTAATTAAGGGGTCCTTGGTTCGATACCCGGTGGAGGCACATGGCACAGTAGTTCGGATCCCACTTTAAACTGTAGGTCCAGTCCCGATTAGCCTTCCCGTGCATAAAGTGGACTTAAAACAACAAATGAATCAATCAATCAATTAATCAAATATTCCTAGTGGCTCCGGAGTCGACTCAGCCCAAATGAGTACCTAGGGCAAACCTAGGGTAAAGGTGGTTGGTGAACCACATCACCGCATCACCTCCATAATATGGCCTAGTTCGAGGTCGAGAATGTGTGGAGCCCTACCTCCACATCCCCATATGCCTCCATACTTTACTTTATTTTGCGTCCATTAATTTTTTTGTATGAGAATCCCAGATATTTTATGACTGTCCTTAAAGATGTTTTCCCACCTTGAAAAAGTCCCGAATCTTTCAACGAAATGCGCAGTTTCCCTACAGTGGGATGAACTTTCCTCCTATAATAAGAGTAAATATGGCGACGAATAGCATCTTGCTGAAAGGTTATCTAAATTTGTCACACGTTCACTGATATTCCTCTTCTTTCCTGGGGTTTCCAGTTTTGAAGCCTCGCATAGATTTATTTCTACCACATTATATTCTTCTTTCCCTATGGTAACAATAGCGTTCTTAGACACGCCAACAGCAGCAGCAGTCCTGTCCAGAACTTTATTTACAGAAATGATTGGACCCCCATTGTTTCTCTCTTGGTCAAAATATTTGCGCACAGAACAAATGTTTTCCCACGTTTGGACTTTGAGAGGAAATCCTCGAGTATTGCCTCCTGTGCTTGACATTCTTCACACAAGCACACGACATACTCAAGCAGAACACAGAAAATTATGTACAAAAAAATAACACACTAAAACAACACACTATATACAACAAAGAATACTCTAAATCAAGTAAACACTAAACAAACGGACCGGTTAAAATATCACAGCAACGCAACGCAACAAAGAAACAACATGTCCTCTCCCAACAACATGGAAACTGATCGCAGGAAGTATCGCCCGATAAGCGGCAACACCGAGATAAATGTTTTCTGTTGCTAGGTAACCAGGGCTTGAGTGAAGCACTGGGACGATTTTGATTGGCTTGCATGCCAGCAACCCACCCTCCCGCAGTAACGTAGACCCGCTTTCTCCACGTGCTTTCCAAGCGTCAATACCAAACTAATTTTGCGGCACGTATAGATGCAATTAACATACTTAAAATGATGCCCTATTCTTATCTCTGGGTATCTCATTGAATGGTATAAACAAACTCAGCATTATCCATCTTGAGTAAGAATTCCTCAGATGAAAGGTTGTATGAGGGAGAGTCAAATGAAAACCTTAAAAGCACAACAAAATATATGATAGATTGTATATAGTTCAAATTTATATAAGGTATCAACTATTATTTACAAACAACCTCGATGCTGCAATGCTGATCACGTGAACTTCAAAACGCCATTTTTAGATTTAGTCTCCTCCACACAGTTGCACTATTAAAGAGCAGTGGTTTCTTGTCCTCTTAAAGCCTCAAACTTGTCAAAATCCTCCCATAAATGAAAATTCATTATATCTATTCATGCTTACATTAGCAAGTTCACAAACAAAGGAGGAAGTTAAGCAATGGCCTCAATTTGCAGACAGATGGGTGAAAACTCCTTCACAGTGGCTCAAAAGTGACTGACTACATGTACATCCCAAAAATTATTGTTCTTGAAGTATAAAGGCATTAACTCAAACTTGAAATTATATTATTCATGCAAAATAGTTAACACAGTTATTGTTAGTAGTTTATATTTGATCTTATCTGCGACGCATCATTCTGGTTTCCAAGAACTTTTCAAGCTACACATACAACAACACAACCTCACATGTCTAGTCACTCTACACTTCTAAGGAATGAGTGACTAGCCATGTGAGGTTGTTGGTTGATTTGGTGTTTTAAGTCCACTTTATACACAGTAAGGCTAATTGGGACTAGACCTACAGTTTAAAGTGGGATCCGAACCACTATGAGCCTGCACTGGGTATCGAACCCGGGACCCTGTGAGGTTGTGTTGTTGTATGTGTAGCTTGAAAAAGTTCTTGGAAACCAGAACGAAACGTCGCAGATAAAAATCAAATAAAAACCACTAAAAATAACTGTTAGATTATTTCGCATGTACAAAAGGTGGTTATGCGAACCTTCAAGAAGAACATTATATTATTCTTTGTAGCTGAGCAGTGGTGATTCATTCATCTTGAGTTTTTGGACTTTTAACCACTGTATTAAATACTTAAGTACCTACGTTTTGGAGGCTGATTCTGCCTTCATCCTCAGAGTAGTTTGTATATCTAATGAATCATTGTTCAGTCCCTGGACACACGTGTTGGGGGACAGTGTCTAATATTGGGTGTAAAATCTGCTGCCTTGGAGGATTATTTTCAGTGACCAAGGCTCCACCTCATCTGATGGTCATAGAGACCTGTTGTAAGTGAGGGTGCTGGGGTGGATTATCAGTGGCCCAGGCTCCACATTCATCTGAGAATGTCACTTAATTTTGCAGTTCATCTGTAGCACCAGCTGGATTTGTGCATCGTCATAGCATTCTCCCACTTATGAAGTTGCAAGACATCTGTAAGCAAATTAAAGTTAAAATAAGTGTAATTTTGGTAGTCTAACCAAAATTATATAAAAAAATTAGGATATATCAAACTTACAATAATTGAATTAATACAAAGATTATCATGACATAACTTAATTTTAGTCCTTCCATATTATCTATTTGATCCAAATTTAATTGCAAGGATAAAAATTCAAAAATATCGAAATTGGAAGGGTGTTCCACATTAGAACACCACACAGCTTTTAATTTTTTAAATAAAATTTGCATGACCTTGTACTGCCAGTATTCACAAAATAACTTTGAACTTTTTAAAAAATATTGATATTTTCAAGAAGTTCTTAACAGGTTTTTAAACACACAAGAACATATAAAGCTCTAGACCTCATTTCATCATTTTTCACTCATTTTAAACACTTTTTACTGCCTTATAAAGTTTTTCCAAGAGCACAGATCAAGTGAGATAACTGGTAGCATAATGCATTTACTTGGTGGTTTGAATTCTTTTTTATCCCTTTGTGGGTTGTGCAGGAAAAGTTACATCAATGGTCTAAAATGCCAAATCCTCAATTATTACGATTAGATAATTTCTTTCAACAATTGAGATTCTATAAAACTATAAAATTTGAAATTCTATAAAAATATAAAAAGGTACTCTTTATTAGTCAGGCACAGAATGGCAGACCAGATTTTCAGTAAAAACTAGGTACGCCTACAGTCACGCACGGACTCAGACAGCAAGGGGCTTTAACGAACCCTCCCTAGCTGCTTCAATATCTGAAAACAAAATCGCAGTTGTAAAGAGGAAGGTCAGAAACTCAACTAGACAGAGGGAGGGTGTTGACAAGACACTCATTGATAAATAATGATGTTAAAACCACACACCCAGAGTTAGAGAGGGTGCACGGCCAATTCAGAGTTAAAAGGAAGATAATGTAGATATATTAAACATTCTGGATTTAGTGTTTAAAAACGCGATTCTTTGAATGGCAGTGTCAACCTCCATGGTGGAGTGGTTAGCACAGCATGCTCCAATGCCAGGAGTCCCTACTTAGAATCCCAGCCTGGGTATGGATGTTCTTTGTGTCTCTTCATCAATTGAAATCATATCATCCCTCATCCTCATCGCGATTAGCCAAAAGTGGCAAAAAAGTGAAGTAAAATATAGCAAATCAATCAATCAACTGTCAATAAAAATGTAGATCCTGCAATAATCCCTTCCCTACATGGTGTTATGCATGTTGCCTAACTCTACGGCAGTGAGCAAACTTCAACAGCAAAACTTCGAATGGGCAAGTTCAGCAATGTTACTTCCATCCAGAAAATATGAATGTTTGGTTAAGTTTGGCATGCTGGAACCTCAATTTCCCTTTTGAATCATTGCAACTATTTATTGTACAAATATATACTGTTTTTCTATCAATGTTATTGATAGACCTAAGAAGTTGGTAAGTCATCTATTGAGAGGATGCTAAACATACAGCGACACTGGGGCTTATCCATCCCCTAATCAGTGGGTGCTTGGTGGTACATACCCTGAGAAAAGGGCATGTAAAGGAAGCTGAAGCATAATGCTGACCACATCATCTCCACTATGGCAGAGATTGTACCCACAGTATAATTCCCAAGTGTACATTTTAAAAAATATAAAAATCAGAAACTTGCCTCTCCAGTAAGCCCAAAACCGTTCTCCTCCTCCTAACCTTAGAACAGAGCAAAGACCCCAATGCAGAAATATTCCAATCTTTGCCTCATCGCACCACTGGGGCAATGGATGCAAATCCAGGCTTTCCCGTGTTTGTATTTGGCTTTGGCGAATGCAAAAAGACATGGTGCAGCTTGCAGAATGAACAACCCTCTGAAATGTCCTCCCCTACATGCGAATAGGCATATAACAGACTTTTTCATTGTTGCAGGTAAGATAAACAAGATCACCACCTCTTATCAGTTGTACACAGTACTGAGATTTCAGATTCAAAACATTTATTTTCAACTGATAAGTATGAAAATCTTCAAGATAATTGCCGGTTGGTTCCAAGTGGAGTGCTTGAGAGTAACAAAAACTCTTGGAAATGTTGCTTATTCACTGTTTTCAGATACATGTCCCAAAACGAAAGCATCGTTGATAATTGAACCCACAACATCTTACTGATATAAATCTTCAAGTGTTGAGTAGAAGAGTCATTGATTGAATACTACCTCCTCCCAGAAAGTTGAAAGGTTGTCTCTCTGACGAGAGTAATCTGTTACCTCCATCTACATACAGGGGACACTGACATCAATTTGACTCCATTTCAATTTTTTTTGTCACTAAATTCGCTCATTCTAAATTTCATCCATCATCGTTACAAGCAATAATGTAGGGGTTACATTCATTCAGATACAATGAAGTAAATCTGCTCTCAACAGCTACATTTGGATATTTAGGACATAAAATTTTAATCTCTTCATGTTTGATCTTTTATTTAACAGCGATCTGGGATGACAAGAGTAAGAGTTGTGCTCTGAAAGAAGAGTATATTGAAAACAAGAAAGGGAAGTCTTCAATGGAAAAAACAATACCATCATCAAATTATTTGGACAATAAATCAAACATGTTATTTCCAATTTGGCAATGTTCAGCGTTACAGTATCTAGCTACAAAGCTGTAGCTGTTAGCGGCACTAGATTTTTAAAATTTAGCTGTAGCTTCACTCAAAATCCCTGTAGCTTAGGGGGAGGGGGAATTTGCTCTAGAGCTACTTTTGTTTAGGAGCATGGTTCAATTGAGGTCTTGTCTCCATGCTTCAAACAAGTTTGCTGAAATCTTTCATGTCAATCATGGACTTATTTAGGCTGATATGTGTGGGGCTATTGAATACATAAAACTTAATATGGCATACAAAATATATATTTTTCTATAAATAAATGATATATATACATAAATTAAATTGGGCTGAAATGACACCACTTTGAACCGATACTGATGTCTATACTCTCTCCGATTCCCACTGATACAAATGCTTGAAAATTGTAATAATTAAAAGTTGTTCAAAATATACATTAATATTAGTGTACAAGTATTCCACTCTAATTATATGAATTTGCCAAGATATTTTGGCCACGGAGGCTCAGTCGGTAATGCGTCTGACTACCATGCTAAAGATCCCGGGTTCGATCCCCGGCCGGTTCAAATCCGGGAACTTTTCTAACGTTGGAAGTGGCCCGGGCACCCACCCAGCATCGAATAACATGGGTACCTGGGGGAAACCCTGGGGGGTAAAGGTGGTCAGGGGCGTGATGCTGATCACATCACTTACCCACTCACGACCGGATCAAGAAAAGTGTGGGGCGTTACCCTCACACCCCCTACATGCCTTCATGGCATGGTGCTAAGCACAGGGGAGTGCTTTACCTTTTTTTTTACCAAGATATTTGCTTAAAATATTTGAGAACTACATCAGAATATGAAATTCGTGTTACATTGTCTCATAATTCAGTTTTTTTCACACAAAACTGGTTCAAATGAAAAGAAACTTTGCATTTTGCATAATTCCAAGGATAATTAGACTGAGAAAGTGTCCCGTGGCATTTTTGCAGAGTCTGTGAAAGTATCAGTAGGTATCAGTAAATAAAGTCCAATCAATACATCGGTATCTGCTCCGCCCTAATATTCAATTATCATCATTATTATTTCATTTATATTTAACTTAGTCTATATCCAAACAGGTATAAAAAGTAAAACAATTTATCCGATTGTGATTTACATGCAAAGTTTTCTTTAAAAATAATTTGAGTTAAAGAAAACTTTAACCCCCAATGTTTAACTTGGCAAGGGTTCTCTTTTCTGTTGACACAAGGTTATCTTAGCGGAAGCAAACAGCAGGTAAAGACAGGTGATCTATCTTCTCCACTTCACATGCAAGCTGGGGTGCCTCAGGGCTCAATCCTTTTGGCTGCTGATTTAGTCACATCAGTGATAATATGCAACGTTCACTGTTATACCGATGACAAGCAATTGTATATATATCTACACATACACTATGTTGCCATTTGTCACCAGACACCCCATACCAGTACGTTAATCCGGTCGCAGCACCACATCAGTATCGTGTAGGGCCACCTTTCGCCGCAATGACGTCCACAACCTTTCGAGGAAGACTTTCCACCAATTTGCGATACATGTCGATGGGAATTTTGCCCCATTCCTCCTGCAAAGCGGCAAACAGTTCAGTGGTGTTTTTTGGTCGGCATGGCCTGGCTCTCAAGCGGCGCTCCAACAAGTCCCGAAGGTGATCAATGGGGTTGATATCTGGACTTTGGGCTGGCCAATTAAGTTTTTGCACACCCATGTCCTCGAACCACGTGTTGATAATGCCTGCCATATGAGATGGAGCATTGTCGTGCCGAAACCAGTATGGCCCAATACCAAATTGTTCCCACAATGTCGGTAGCGCAGGATTGTCCAGAACTTTTTGGTATTCATGTTTCCCCAAACTAAAACAAGAGGACCAAGACCATACCAAGAAAAGCAGGACCACACAATGATGCCACCTCCGCCGAATTTCACTGTGGGTACGATACAGTCCTGTAAACAGCATTCACCGGCATACGCCACACCCACACACATCCATCAGACCGCCACATCTGGTAGCACGATTCATCACACCATAGGATGGATTTCCATTGTTCAAGAGTCCAATGGCGGCGTTCGTTGCACCACTGTAACAGACTGGTCGCATTGCGGGCTGTGATATGCAGCTTGTGAACTGCTGCGTGACCATGAAAACCAAGTGCGACAATCTCCCGGTGGACAGTAGGATCACTTGCAGCGCTACTGGAAGCTGGTCGAAACTCCTGTGTCACCATCTGTAATGACGCCTTCCGGTTTTGACTTCACCACACGTTTCAAGCATCGATGGTCACGATCTGTTAATATTTTCGGTTTACTGGGTCTGGGTCGGTATGTCATGACCCACTCTCACTTCCACTTCAGGATAATATCACTCACTGTCGACCGGGGTATCTGAAATTTGTTGGAAATCTCATGGATCGAATGCCCAAACCTGTGGGCTCCAATGATCATCCCTCGTTCCGCCTCACTCAGTTCGTGTCGTCTGTCCATATTGACTGCTGTAGCTGGTATGAGTCAAGGAATATAGAAGTATTTTAGGAAGAGCATTCCGAGACACGGAGCTCTCCCATTGGCTAGAAGCCGCAACGAGCTCTGACGTGACCAAGGGGATCTGTCAAGTGGCAAGGCTCGCGTAGCAATGGAAGCTTACGGGAAATATTTTCATTTTTCATTGTCCATATCTTGGTTCTATTAACCATTTGCAGCAGAATAATAAGCAAAACGCAAGGAATAAGACCTAGGCAATAATATGAAGAAGTTTACAGCACGCAATTACAATAAATGGCGTTATACAAATCAAACAAAAAGTAATCACGACTATCCTCTTATATCGGCCCTACATTGAAATCTGAAGTTGCATATGGGTAAATAAATACAATTTTACGTATTAAATATTTCGCTACCACACCAATACTTATTATCCTTCACACCTCCAAATTTTCACAGATGTTTGTTATTAATAATTTGTTCATTATAATTTATATATCTAGTATACATAGGATGTCGCTGTCGCTGTTGTTATATGACATCGCTTTTCTACGTATTTAGGGTAACCGCAACAATAAAAATGAATGATGAAATGATAAATTTGATGGGAGCGTAGGCTAGATGAGTGTGGCAAGCACTGGTGTACTCAGGGGCGGGCTTAAGGGGCTGCAGCCCGCCGAAATTCTTAGAAAATAAAAAAAAATCATATGAAGACAGTAATGAAGTAAAAAAAAAAAACTTTAAAATAACCCCCGATAACTATTTTTGAGTTTGAATAACTTTTAAAACAAAGGATTAAAATGGTAATTGGAGCTCGTATCTAATGAAAATAGAACAGCGACAACGGGATATCAGCGAAATTGATTTCCGGCGATACATTCTATGAACCAATCTCATTTTGTTCAGTAAAGGTTAGATTCATGGCACTGAACCCGTGTACAATTTGAATTGAATTAACATAATCCTTGAGTGAGGTGGAAATGGGTTTTCGATATTTTCTTTTTGTAGATGTGAAAATCTTTAACTAGTGATGCACACATGCTTTCGCTTACATTAAAGTTTACACTATGGTAAAATTGCAGAAATATTCTACCTAAACTGATTTGTGTTTAAAATACCGTAACATCAAAATATGTTTTTTAGAAATTAATAAATAAATAATGGATAAAATGCAGTGTCGTGGGAAAGCGTAATCCCTTAATAAATTCAAAGAATCTCGTGCCAGCTCGATGGCGAATCTGGTCAACCGCGTGTTCGACTTTGAATCCCATCACTGAAGTTCCCGACTTGGAGTCACGTCGTGGGCATTGATGTTCTTTGTGCCTGCCCTTTCATCAATTTTATGTGATCAACACTCATCGCCGCGATTAACCAAAAGTGGTAAAAAAGCGACGTCAAATAACAAATACATAAACAATAGGCCTGGCCTCTGTCTTGGTTTAGCAATGTGATTTGTTAATCACTATACGGTGGAGGCCGAGGCGGAAATAAATATCAGTAAGAATAAAAATTCATTACAACTTACCCTTCCTGGAGACTTATGATTTTGAAGACGATGCTACCCACTGTCGTCTTTTTCTCGCTGCACTTGCTTCCATGGACTTGAGTTTCATTAGTTTATTCAAATGTCGAATTCTAATAAAAGTTCTTGTTTTGACATACAGGGAAATCATCTTTTCGTTAACTTCAGGAAATTTTGACTGAAGTACTGTCTTTAGAGTGTCCATAACTTTATGTTGCTTGGAAACAGTTGACCCATTGAAGGATGCAAACACAATCTCAAATTGAATAACTTTTTCCATATCCGAACCACTACGTGCCTCCACCGGGTACCGAACCCAGAATCCCTCGACTATAAGGCGATGACGCCACCACTACGCCATCGGGGAGGCCCTCAAAATAGAAATAGATGTGGTGCCAGATTCCTTAAAGCCCCAATTGGTAAACTCTGCAACAGCACAAGAATGTTTACCTTTGGCACGCTTATTCATGGTACACGTAATACGACCTAAAATTACTCGCTTTAATATTCAAGACAGACAGCACAAGCACTTCTGCAAACGAATATCTGATCGCTACTACTGGACCTGCAGATTTTTCTGACATCTGGGAGAAATCTGTGCCTCGAAGTTGGCTTATACCGAACAATGAAAGCCATGTCGCTTTCGGAAACTGGAAGCAATTACTTTCCATTTGAATGTTCCCAACTGCAGGTATGAACCCCCTCGGTGTACGTCAAATCGTCTATCGTATATCCCTTACCTGGAGGAATCGCTAGCGTAACGCTCTATGGACTCAGAAGCGAACTTTGGTTGAGGCATGGGTGTGTATCATTGTGTGTCTTATCTATTTCATCTTTCATTTTATTTCATTGCCCTAGTTTGCTCTATATGTCAAAAAGCGACGTGAAATAATAAGACAGATTGATTGAATTGGCGTTTCAAGTCCAGTTTATGCACATTGAGGCTAATTGGGACTGGACCTACAGTTTAAAGTGGGATCCGAGCCACTATGTGCCTCCACCGGGTATCGAACCCGGGATCCCTTGATTATAAGGCGATGACGCCACCACTACGCCATCGGGAGGCCCTCAAAATAGAAATAGATGAGAACGTTAATTGGTTCAGTAACGATCTCGCTACCCAGCGAAGGTTTAAGGCTCGAGTCCCGCCTGGACATTGTGTCCCTTTGCGGGTGTCCATCTATTTCATCTATTCATTACTCATCCTCGCCTTTCAATTAGGTAAAAGTTACAGGAAAGCAACCCAAAAATAAGAAAAAAATATTTGCCTCGTAATAACGCAATTTGACAAGGACACCCGCAAGATTTTTTCACAGGAGAGGCAGCAGTGCTCAAAGAGGGAAAGGTTTTGGAATGTTATCTCTCTAGTTAAGAAAATCCTCTTTAAAAAATTCCCCCACTAGGATAAATTGCATAGACATCCTCCCACTGCATTTTCTCTATGATTTTGCAATATACTCGTACTTATTATGTTATGCAGCAGTAACTTCAATTAATTCTTCTCAACAATAAGTCGCCCCTGCAAAGAAGTTGCTGAAATTCTACTGCTGGAAATTTTTAAAATACAACACTACCTGAATATATGTACAATATATTGACATAATTTGATGCATGTTTCTTCCGTATCAAAAAAAAAACACTACGTGTTAAATAAAAATTAAATAAGAAGGATACTGTTATAGACATTCGTATTATTGAAACTGATGGCAATATTTGCATTCATACGGCTTAGACGTTTATTATTGCGTAACTGTAACTTCATAATAATAATAGTTTTATTCACACGCACACAACACCGAAATTTTGGAGCTTCCCGTGGATGCAACTCGACAGGACTCATACCACTGCAATTTACATACTAGTGACTAGCGAGGCTCTGGCGTCTGGACTCTTGGCCATTATAATCTTCGGTGGGGCTCGTATTGTGTTGTCCTTACATGTATATGATTGTCCCTTCATCCGCCAAATCTTATCACGATTCATCCTCATCTTCGCGATTAGCCAGAAGTAGCAGAAAAACGAAATAATAATAAATCAATATGTATGTATGTGTCGTTCATTTAAATACGAATTTCTACTGGGTTGATCGCTACTATAAGGATGAATGTTGAACTAATGAGTGGAGAATGAGACAAACATTGCTATATGCCTTACTATGGTTCAAACTGGGGCCTCTGGCTTCCTAAAGCGTTATGCTGGCATGGAGACCGGTTATATACATGTAGAGGGACTTACTTAATCCTTTCCGTTCAATCTTACTCTCTCCATCCTGTTGAAGTTATGTCCATCGTATAATTAATTAAGTTAGTAAATGAAAAACTAAATATGCTGACCAAGGCAGTAATTTATTTTATTATAAAACATAAACTAACGTAACGTTTCAACCTTCTAGCAAGGTCTTCTTCAGACTCTGTATCAAGTACAAAAGTAACCAGATACAACGAGAAGGGTAATATATATACACAAACATTACTCCCTCCAGACTATTTAGAAAGTTGTTAGGAACTTTCTAGCAGATGACTTTCACTTTCCAACTTTACTTTCACCTAAAAGTCTAAACACAATTACTTCCATATAGAATGTGGTTGGACTTTTTAATCTCACGCTCTTTTCCCTTCAAAAATGAAGGGAAAAGAGCATGAGAGCACTTTACGATTTTTCGGGTGTTCTATCTATTGTGCTCGTCTCAAGGTAAGACTCTCATTGTAATCATTTAACTTCATTGCTGTGTCTCGTAATCAAGGGGTCCCGTGGTCGATACCCGGTGAAGGCACAAGGTGGTTCGGATTACACTTTAACATGTAGGCCCAGTCCCGATTAGCCTTACTGTGCATAAAGTGGACTTAAAACACCAAATCAACCAATCAACCAACCAACCAACTTTATTGCTGCGTGTAGAAGTGTAGACAAATAGTGTTAAAGAACCAAAGACCTTGATTCCTTTTTGCTGAATTCAGCATGAACTTGTTATTTTTCCATCCTCAGTTAACTTGAGAAGGTACGGGAAAGCAGTGAAGAAGAACTACATGTTATAAACATTGCTTCCCAAGAGTTATAATCGCCTCTATGAGGCGATAAACTTGTATGATTTTACATGTTTATTATTAAAACCTTCTGTTTTTCACTAATTTAAAAGCTGGAATAGACTTGAGATCTGAAAATTGGAACCATACTTCTGTGGTAACGTATCCTCTCTTGTCTACCCTAATGTGGTATATCTCGTGTATTGTAAATGCGAAGTGGCACTGTTACATGTTGCAAATAATTTATCATACCATTGTTAGTTCCTGATTTGGCCACAGCCAGCAAGCATTTACTTCCTGGACATATAGTACATATTGGGAATGAAAGTACTAGCAGAATTTTTCTTTTCGCTTGTTGTAATATAGCATTATAATTTTGAGCCATTACCTAGGTGCTTTTTTAATGTAATCTTGTGAAGAAGTAGTAATAACCTGTGGCTAAACAGCCAGCGAGGGCCAGTCCATCCAGTTACAGGGTGGCATGTGGTCAGCATGACAAACGCAGCTGTTGTAGGTTTCCATGACCAGGTCATGCTACTCGTTCATCTCTCCCCAATTCCCTCATGATGGTGGGTGGCCACCAGTCCTATATACAATCTGAAATTTCAGACTTTATTTTTAGGCTTTATAGTGTAACATTAAAATATTTCATAGTTCGAAGCCCCCCCCTTGGGTACCGGACTTCCTGATCAAGACAAGTTGTTCTTGTTTTCTTACTCTGAATTTTTCAAATTAACTTCAATGGATATGTGAATATTCAAGAAAGTTAAGAATAAGTATGAAGGTAGTTTACACATTTATTTCATTCATTGAACTAAATACATATATTCTTTTCTATTTTGCAATAAAAACAGTTTACACATGATTTTGAGCAGGTTGCAAGTTGGTTAATTTAAGCACCCAGGCCCAGCTTGACTTCACAGCACTTCTTTGAGGAAAGGTCACTGTAATGCCTGCCTCAGCTTGCTGGTACTGAAAATTATGAAATATCATTAATTAAAGCTGTGTTCATATTTTCGGAAATGAGAGGCACGATAGTAAATAATTACAGAGAAACTTACCCTCCATGTAGTGCTGTAAAGCAGAAATCCAGGTCAGACAATCCACACAACCAACTCTCAACAAGAATAAATGGTTTGCCTTCCCCTACCATCCTACCACATCCAACTGCCTTTCCAAAGCCCTTCTTTCCTCCAACATCCAAGTAGCACACAAACCAACTGCCAAAATAGCTGATAAACTAAATGCAAATTATGCTTCCTCTCCCCTCTGACAACCCAGGTGTCTTATTATGCACAGTGTAAATGCAAGGTGCATTACATTGGCAGATCAATCAATGACAGAATTGAACAGAACCTAACAGATTCAAAAAAGCCCAACCTACCACTGGAATTACAAAACATATCAATACAAGGGCCATAAAATCGAAAAAGTACATGTCAAACACAAAGCTCACACTCTCATAGACACTAAAATAAAGGAAACTAGTGGCATCATGCACTTTGAACCTGAACTGAACATCGATAGTGGACAAGCTCACCATGCATGGATTCCCCTACTGCAGTAATGAACACCAGTGAATGGCAGATGACATGGATGCAGACAGATAGGCAACAACAGTGCACCTGGTTGCAATCGAGGAACAAAAAACATGTGCCAAGCAACACCGAAATTAATAGAACAAACTAAAAACAGCTTTGCAGAAAACGTGAGTATTAAGTTTCTTGGTAATTCAAGTTGTGGATGAATAACCTGAAAGTTACTTTTCTATTAAGGGCATAAGGTACAGTTTGCATAATACGTATTTCAATTCTATTGTTAAATTCGCTTGAGTATTGAAAAAGGTTCCTCATATTCTAAAGTATGTATTTCTCCTCATGTGGCCAATATGAGTTGCTCTTATGTTAATTATCAATTTTACTGATATACCACATACAAATTTTTAACAGAATTTAAATAGCAAAACCCCAATTTTACGTTCATGGATTTTACATTTTCCTGCATTATACATTCCATCCCCATGGACCCAATACAACATAATTTTCCCACAGATTATATTTTCTGGCATATTATGTTTTATTTTTTTCACAGCTGAGCCAATACCAATGTATGGAAAGCATCGATTGGAATTTATTTACCAATACTTTCCCAACATTTTGGTATTTCATGGGCTCCGCAAGAATGCCGTGCAACACAATTATCCTGGAAATTATGCAAAATTCAAAGCTTCTTTTTATATTGCACCAGTTTTGTGTTGAAAACTGAATATTTTTTAAAAAAAACTTTTAGTATTACAATCTTCAGCAATGGTATTGGTGAGAATCTGCGAGATCATTCACATCAGTTCAAAGTGTTTTTTTCATCTTGATCCCTTGAAAAAACATACAAATGAGGTTCCACTTGCAAAATTCCCTAACTCACAACATTACAAGCAACTTACATTTAGTGCTCCCTCATTTCCCAGCATTGTAATCTCTGTCTCATCCGTTGCAGTTGGTGAGGCAAGGAGCAGGGTTCCTCCTGCTGGCCAGTCGAGAACTATAGCATACACTGCTTCACTGCCATCCTCAAGTGCACCTTTCGTGTACCTATGGGAAGAATTAATTTTCAAATTCGAAAATATACTGAAAGTAGCATTGAAGCATTGGAAAAGGAGTACAGCCATATAGGTTTGATTCCCACTACCAGCAAAAGGAAATTTGTTCACCTGCAGGCAAGACAAAAGTTACTCTGTTTGGCTTTACAATAAGTATAGTTAAAAGTATTACTCAATAGATAACGTCCAATTAACATTGTGTGCTAATTTTTTATGGGATACCTTTCTACTTACAATTACTTTTTCATGAATACCATGCATTCTTTACTATTCTATACAGATAATGTTTGTGTCATGAATACAAATATATAATAGATATTAAGAAGTTTATTGTTGTTTCAGAGATAACTTATTTCCTTCTCCTTTAAATATGTATATTCATTTCATATTTTGCTCTTGAAAATATTGAGTTAATGTAAAAGCTTTGCATGGAAGTTGAATAATTGGTTTGTTGGTCTTCATGTACTGATATTATTTTGTGTAAATGACAAATTATTTAATTAAGAAGAGTTTTGTATTCATATTGGCACTCTGATTAACAAATATATTACAGCAACAATGGATCTTACCATACTCCTGATGTTACAGTGTCGTTCTGGTAAGCCCACGGTTGACTCTTGTAGACAGCTTCTCCATTGACATCCAACCAGCATCCAAGTTGTCTAAGACGTTCTTCAAAAATGGGAATGATTTTTCCATCCTTTGTGGGGCCAACATTGACAAGCAGATTTCCTTAAAAATAAAGCAAAATATGATAGCCTACTGTTGGAAGTGAAGGAAGTAGGAATTGTGAAGCCGGCACTACAAAACAACACTGAAAGCATTTCCAATAAAATAGCATACATTTAATTCTAGATATACAGGGTGAGTCAAACTTCATAACAAACTAACAGTTTCAAAATGAATAATAAACTTTACAAACTATCAAAGTCATTTTACTGAAATCCATTAGACAATTCGGTGGCAAACACTCCATGTGCCCACAGGTAGAGGTTGAACGTTTTGGTCAACATAGTGGGTTGCATGTCGTGACATGAGCGAAAGTCATAAATCTTTCATCAGATTGCAACTAACTTACTTGAAATAAGTTAACTCAAGCCCATGGCCAGAATTTTATTTCAGATGGGGAAGGGTCTCATCCCTTAGCAGCTGTACTGCAGCTACGTAACAATTATAATATGTAGCAGGCTTATGAACTAACAAAACATTTGTAGTATTTCAAGGGTGCGGTTTTCAGTCCCCCGAGCTCTATGTGCCTGTTCATACGCACCTATGGGTGAATTGCTGAATGGTAAGAGTGAAACTTTCAGCATTAACCTTCTTGGGTTAGAAATCTTGAGATGAACAGCTATAGTTCAATACACCTATGGCCCAGTGGCATCACACAGAATTTTGATCAGACAGATAAAATATGTTTTGGTGTTCATGACAAGAAATTTTAAGTTATCTTCTCCATGGTGGAGTGGTGCTATGATTTCAGGGATTCTGGGTTGAAATCCAGGCCTGGGCATGAGTGTTCTTTGAGAGTGTCTTCATCAATTTCATCATATCATCACTCATCCTCATCTTTGCAATTAGTCAAGAGTGGCAGGAAAGCAAAGGAAAATAAACTAAATCAATCTATCTATATATAAGCTACATTAAATCTATATTAAAATGTATATTTCTGTTGTCTGCAAGTTTATCACAAAGGTATTTGGCTGTAGATACTGTACATTTTCAAAGCAGGCAGTCACCCTGGATGCACAGGCAAGAGGGATACCGAACAAGAAAATGTTGTAAATGTTGAGAACCATAAAAGCCTTGGCACAGTATTAAATTAACAATATGGATATTTTGAAAAGAAAAATAGATATAAATTTTCTTGACCCCTTTGCTTGCAACATGCCAGACAAAGTCCGTGCTTATTATTACCTAAAAACTGTTATTGAATATGATTTGTTCATAGTTTTTCTTGTATGTACGCATTGCTTGCATGATAGAATTATTTTCCTGTAGTTTAGGTTATTATAAACGTCACAAAGAAAAAACTGTTTTCTTATGCTTGTAATAACTGTAAACTACAGGAAAATGATTTGTTCATGATGATGTAATATTCTAGTTGACAAATAATGACTATTAATTGGTCTGAGCTGTTCACCACCTGCATTACAAAACTTTAAAAAAAAATGTTCTCAATACTGTTTAATAATATCAGTTATAATATTGGAATTCCATTATCTTTATAGAAGATGAATCACTTTTACAATGTTCTCTCTATGTTGAAATAATTGTATTCAATATACTGATTCACTCCATTTTCTGCAAAGTGAGTGTCAGGACTGGAATTAGTCTATGCATGGTGCTATTCATTTGGGTCTTGTTTATCAAGTTATGTTTTATGACTATACACAGAGTTTAAGTTCTAAAATATAGCTTAACGACTAGACACTATTAATCTCTCCAAGGATGAAAACATTCTTATTTTTTAATAGCATATTGACATGTACTGGATATCCGTGATTGGATATCCCATGGATGATGTCCACGATTGGATATCCCATGGATGATGTCCACGATTGGATATCCCATGGATGATGTCCACGATTGGATATCCCATGGATGATGTCCACGATTGGATATCCCATGGATGATGTCCACGATTGGATATCCCATGGATGATGTCCACGATTGGATATCCCATGGATGATGTCCACGATTGGATATCTCATGGATGATGTCCACGATTGGATATCCCATGGATGATGTCCATGATTGGATATCCCATAGATGCTCAAATCCAGAAATGGATAGTGAAAACCAGACATTAATTATATCCATGGATCTGAACTGGATATTCCTTGGAGACTTTTGCTTTATGGGTTAATGAAACTGCAGCATGTTCTTTCATGTGAAATATTCTAGGCTGTTCGAGGAAAAAGCACTTAGGTCAAAATATGCAATTTTGCAGCAGGTAGTTATGTATATGTTTATTCTTTTAATATAAAAAAAACTACAAACATAATATACATATTGGATCATCACTGTTTGGAATCTTTATATATGCCCAATATAAAATTATACTGATAATATTTTATTTAATTGATTCAGTGTTTTGTAGATAAAAACAACAGAAAATTACAGTTTGTGACTTATGTGCCTTTTCCCCAACACCCTAAATTGTCATAAAGCAGAGATTATGAAAGAATTTACATTTACTACAAGGAATATATCAATTGAAAAGGACTTGTCAATTGTGTTATATTACCTCCACAGCTGATAGTCATTGCAAGTGTCTTTATCAATTCATCTATGCTGAGAATGTCACTTAATTTTGCAGTTCTTCTGTAGCCCCAGCTGGATTTGTCCATCGTCATAGCATTCTCCCACTTGTGAGGTTGCAAAACACCTGTAGGTTAATTAAAATGAGAGTTAAGTGTAAGTTTGGTAGTCTAATCACAATTCTATAACAATATTAGGCCAAAATAATATTTACATTAATTGAATTCATACAAAGTTTGCTAGAGCATTGAATTACATGTAATGGAATTTCAGACCTTCCATATGGGATGGGATAAAAATGGAACATTTTCAATGTTTCATCTCCTTTGAGAATTATGTTTGAGCCACAGTGTTTCTTTATAACAACACAGGTAACGAGAGTTAAACTAATTCTAGCATTTTATTGGTTCATGAACAGTGGAGGAAGATAGGGGTGTGTGTGCATATTTTACACTATAGAACAGTCCACACAGCTTTCAATTTTTAAAGTAAAATTTGTATCCCCTTGTACTTCAGGACAGAATAGATCAGGCACAGATGAGATGATTTGGACAGATGAAGAGGATGGGTGCAGAAAAACTACCAGTAAGAGCTTACAATGCACAAGGAGTGAGAATAAGGCCAAAGGGGATACCAAGATGTCGGTGGAAAGAGCAGATAGTGGAGTGTGTTAGGAGAAGAGGACAAGATTGGAACACTGTGGAAAGAGGGGAGCGGTGGAAGACCAGAAGAAAATGGCAACATTTAACTTCTATGCCGACCCTGCCAGAGGCAGGAAGCTGCACAGAATGATGATGATGTGCCAATAAAACAGTCAATATTCACATCATTTGATTTTTTAAAAAACATTATTTTGTTGTATTGCCATTTTCGGGAAGTTCTTAACAGGTTTTTAAAAACATGGACAATTCAGGAACATATGAAATCTCTGAGCCGCATTTCATCATCCTTCATTCATTTTAAACAGTTTCACGAGAGCACAGATCATATGAGGTAACTGGTACCACAATGGTTTGAATTATTTTTTAAGAGGGAGTAAATGTGAAAAAAAAAACACTTTTTTTTACGTTTAACGAATAGAAACTAGATTATTTGAATGGCAGCATCGTGCATCTGTTAATTATTTGATGGAGGTACAAAGGGTATATTTCATATTTATACTTCCGCCCAAAAAATGTATCTGTACCCTCCCACTCCCATGCTCCTTACATGCTCTTATGAATTATATCCAAAATCACAGCACAAATGAAAACATTAAAATTCAGACATTTCACAGCTTTCTATATTATTCTACATGTATAAAGGAAATATACCTGGATTGTATCTATCCTGGCATGTCCAGTAACCTCCATGATTGCAAGGAATACCTATTCCCCATCGATCATTCACAGCTATGGTATCCTTCACAGGGCTCTCATTATACAACCAAGCAAGAAAATCACGTGATTTAAAATATGTATCCTGAGCTTCCCAGTCTCCATCTACCCACAGAACTTCAGGTAAATAAGTCTCCACCTGCAAACATGTAAATGTTAATAAATAAACCCATTATATAATGTAAAAAGTTGAAACATGTAAAGCATCTAGGATATACATTGTAGCCATATATGAGTTTCATTGTCAGTTTATCAAACAAGTAACAAGAACTGAAGTGATAAATGTGAATTAACTTACGCCATGTTCGACAGGTTTGTAAACAACTGTAATTGACATAAATAGCTTCCATGTGACTGTCAAGCGTTTGTATACTGTAAGATAACAGTGTTTGAAAAGTAACTTTGTAATATAACTGGAGTATTTTCCTTAAAAAGTAACTAATTTAAAGTTTCACTTCTTCCAGAAAGTAACTTAGTTCAGAGGCACCCATTCCCCAAACAATGCACCTCACGTAGCAGGAATAAAATATTATGTACAGGGTGGTTCAATAAGTCACTTAACACCCCCGGTACAAGGCCACTGCGGCATGGAATTTGAAATTGGCGATGACCAATCATTGCCTGGCCAAGGGGGAACCACATTGACGCCACCCACACGGTCGGCGGCCATCTTGATGTCCGCCATCTTGAATTCAACTTCAGAATTTTAAATGGGAAGGGGGTCGTGCGACATATCAAAATGGGCTAGAATTTTACGAGAAAGGCAATGGTGAAGGTTTTTTCGACGTATCTTTAACCAGTAAAAAGTTATGACTGAATTCTTGTACCAATTAGCTCCTTTTCGAGGTGTTAGAAAAATGCCTTAAAATTTGTTTAGCGCATCGGTAATGCATCGACATCAAAGTGACGTCTAGGGAGAGACGTTCGCATGCCATTGCACATTATTTTAATCGGATACATCCATGAAGAGCTGCTCATTATGAATGGTTGTCGCGAACAATTACCAGTGTGACGCTTCCATTGAATTAAAAGTCCTTCACAGTGACAAGGCTAATGTTTATGTTCAGAAGGAAGTTTACAAACAGAATATTCTATGCTTTTTATCTGATAACCCATTTTTGACAGATGAAAGCTGAATGGTTAGTGTTGGTAAGTTAATGGTGTGACGTTCTGTGTGCAACACGATTGGTTAGTCAATTTTCCATCAACGGAACCTTAAATGCTTAGGGCTACTTGGATTTGTTAAACAAACAGTTTTTTTCATCCTTGCTTATGGAAGAAGGTACTTTTTACAGAGTTTTTTCAATAGGGAAGAACACCAGAACACTTATGGGAACGTTATGAACCAGTTTTTGTCCAAAGTTAGTTATCAGATGACAAGGGTCACATATTCTGTTTATGAACTTCCTTCTGAACATAAACATTAGCCTTGTCACTGTGAAGGACTTTTAATTCAATGGAAGCGTCACACTGGTAATTGTTCGCGACAACCATTCATAATGAGCAGCTCTTCATGGATGTATCCGATTAAAATAATGTGCAATGGCATGCAAACGTCTCTCCCTAGACGTCACTTTGATGTCGATGCATTACCGATGCGCTAAACAAATTTTAAGGCATTTTTCTAATACCTCGAAAAGGAGCTAATTGGTACAAGAATTCAGTCATAACTTTTTACTGGTTAAAGATACATTGAAAAAACCTTCACCATTGCATTTCTCGTGAAATTCTAGCCCATTTTGATGTATCACGACCCCCTTCCCATTTAAAATTCTGAAGTTGAATTCAAGATGGCCGCCGACCGTGTGGGTGGCGTCAATGTGGTTCCCCCTTGGCCAGGCAATGATTGGTCATCGCCAATTTCAAATTCCATGCCGCAGTGGCCTTGTACTGAGGGTTTTAAGTGACTTATTGAGCCACCCTGTATATAAACTCCACACACACATCAAACAAATTACTGATACATACAAGAGACTGGAAGCAATAAAACAGTACTTAATAGACACAGCACTCTATAATGAATTCAAGTACTGGATTATTGATTTGCTGCATTTTAATATTGTAATTTACCATTGCGATCTGGTATTGTATAAATAATGTAACAGTACTTAACAGACATACAACTATGTAACCCTAATGATTATTTGTATTTTTGTGTTGCATTTTTTTTAATTGTAATTTTTCATTTTTCATTTTTCAATTTTAGCACTGTATGGCGTTTTCCATATCCATTTATTATTATTATTATTGTTATTACTATTACCCCATAGGCTTGCCAAACTTTCCAGAATGGCCGGGAGTCTCCCAGAATCACTCCCTTGGTCTCCTGGACAAACTTTGTTTTCCTCTAAACACGAGATTTAGTGTTGTTATATTTTTTTTATTATTGTTGTCATTTTATTTTATTTTGGTGTGTATTTGCTGAGCGAAGAAATTTGTTATTCCAAACCAAGCAAATTAAAAAAAAAGATAAAGTGCTCCCCTGTGCTTAGCACCATGCCATGAATACTGAAGATCATGAAAAATTAGTCAAGTGCTTCAGTAAGTGAGAGAAAGAAAAATGGAAAGTTTAAACAAATTGTTGCCCCAAAGAATCTACACAAGAACTGCAGAAAAAACAAAAACATAGGCATTGTTGCGTGTGTCAAGACTTCTTTATTTCCCACAACCTAATTTTGCTTCATTATATAGATTTAGTGTGTAGTAAGTAAGTATGCAAGTTGTTGTTTGTGCAGTGAAGTAATATTTTCAAACATTTAAGATTGATTCTTCTTAATGATATGCACTTGCTTGTTGTATTTATACTTACTTCATTCATATAAATCGTCAAGAATAAAAGTTTATTTACACAACATATGACTTTCAATTGGGTTCAGTACAAAACCCAGAGGTGTCTGCGACTCTACAACTTACCAATTTCTTGATTCTAACTTACCAGCTCTCTCATTTCTGGAATCATTTTGTTGTCAATAAAATCACTTGTTGTGAAATTTGCTTTTTTGTCTGCAAGGTAAATTGGGTTGTACCATTCATACAATGAGTAATATGCACCAAATTTCATCCCCTGCCTGCGTGTTGCTTCAGCTAACTCTCCTAGAATAAAAAAAAGAAGAAATAGTTCTTGAAATTTTGCAAAGTGTGATTTACCTTTAGAGAATAAATATTAATTTATTTTCTTAATTAGAGGGTAATTAATATATGAGAAAATTTAACTACAATTTTGTACTTGGTTTAATTTCTTACAGAATTTGAAAAAATAAATTTTCTCATGATTGATGAACATTTTTGAATCACAAAAATTTTTCAAGATACAAGAAAAAAATTCAAATGTGTAATGTTCAGCATGTATGATCTACTACATGTATACTGACTATCATTTTTATTTATTGATTTGGTTTATTTTAGTTTGCTTTTCCATTTTTGGCTAATCGCAAAGATGAGGATGAGCGATGATATGATGAAATTAATGAAGGCACACTCACAAAAAACACCGATGCCTAGGCTGGGATTCAAACCCGGGACCCCTGGCATCATAGCATGCTCTGCTAACCACTCCACCATGGAGGTCAGCATGTATGTTGTATAGAATAAAATGCAAAGAAGATTTGCTTCATTAATTAATAATCATGTTATTTAAGAATGACAATTATTTCAGTATTAATATGGTATATAAATAACATAGTAAAAAACAAGATTTTTAAAAAAATTAGGGAACATTGGCGACATTTTCATTGACTCAAATTGAAATGACAATTGCAACAAACATCTTCGAACTAATTTTACAAGTAACATAGTGAATATTTAATTACATACTTTACTGTAACAATTATGTGCTTATTATCTGGAAGACTCAAACCAGGAAGTTTATTGCTGTAAAAACATGATCCTTCACTCTGTACCTGATTGTCCTGGAAAAATTCCCCAGGCGCATCTGTATTGTAGCAACTATACAGACACAAAAATAATGATGTGTATGCATATTGAACAGTTGTAATTTAAACTTTACCCAGCAAATCCCTATTTGGTCCATTGTCCACAGCATTCCAGCTGAAGGAATGCTTGGATCCCCACATGGTGAAGCCCTCATGATGCTTACTAGTCAAGACAACATATCTGAAAATGAAAAAAAAAGTGAAAAATTAGTAACATTTGCATTAAAAAATTAAATCACCCACTGCAGGATCTCCTGCATGGCAGTCAGATGTTCTACCAACTGGACAACTATGGTTCTCTAACATGACTTCTATTAAATGTAATTTTCTATACTATATTTTATATATATATATTTATTTATGTACTGAAGTTTTTTCTACATTTAGCCATACATTACAGTATTCACCATATCTTTTTTCCAGATTCAAAATAGCTCAAGAGCTTTTCTTTTGCTTTCATCCTGGTCTTTTGGGGCAACAATGGCTTTGTTGTTAAATATATACTCTGTCTAGGCTATCTCTGGAGTAAGAAAATAAAAACAAGTCTCTGCGCAAGTAGTGATGCGAGACTGCTCCATCAATGAACACGTGAAATGGAGTGGAATTTCATGGGGGGGGAGTGACTGCAGTTACCAACCTACTGCTTCGCTTTGTCCACTCAACCCCCACCTTCTCTGCCTCTATGCAATGTCTTGCTCCAGAGATATCTGGTACAGAGTATAGAGGAGAGCTCTGTTTTGTTTCCAGAGTGTAATGTCCTGCAGCAACTTCTCTGTTAATGTTCCTCTATAAGCCACTCTGGCAGTGACGTGCACTGAGGAGTAGCTAGTCTAGCAGAGATAGATCAATCAATCTCAAATCTCTAATTATTTTCAAATCACAATATTTATTGTTTTGTTGAAGCCACAGTTCATATGCAACACTTTTTTCACGCGCTTCTCGTCCCTCTGTGCGTTCAGCGGCCTAGCTCGCTCTTTCTCCGCCTCACAGTTCCAGGTAGAAACGGGTTTTTGAAGGGAAAGGGAAGATTTCTGCCTCTACCTCCCTTGCCCCCTCGCCCCCGCTCCAATGGTTGAAAGCTCTTGCTTTCAGGACCTCCAGTCTATCTCCTATAGGACAGATAGGGGATTGGATTCCCTTCGCTTCCTCTGTAAATCCTCTAAAGAACTAAGGGGAAATTTTTCTGCAGTACTTCTGTCCTCTGTCCTCTGTATTTACAATTACTTTTTACACGTTGTACAATATGTATGTATAATATGGGATGTGCTTTTATCATTTATGCAATTGGAACGTCTTATGTGCAGACAAAATTTTATGCTTTTTATTAAAATATGGGATATATAATGATTAAATAACAAATATTTTCTCATGCTCTCTCTTGCTCTCGTTTTAGTAGTGTTTTATTTAAATATACTAATCTGTTGGGCTCCAATAAAAAAATGGATAAGATAAACAATCATAAATACAGATGTATTTATTTGGGCAAGTGAACGTGCGTTCTAATTCTTGTTGTTCGTTTGGATTATTTTACTTCACTTTTCTGCCACATTTGGTTATCGCGAAAATGAGGATGAGTGATGATATAATGAAATTGATGAAGGGATCTCGCAAGGAACAATTCAGGTCGGGATTCGTGACGAGCGTGCATTCTTGTTCTTATGTGTTGTACTCTGCCTGCAGTGAATAATGAGAAAATTAGAAATGAAAAATGTATCCCAGAACTCAAAAAGCCAAATGAATATCATTGAAGAAAGTAGAGATCATTTGGCCAAATTTCTATTGCCAAATTCTAACCTACTTGCAAGTTTCTTGTGAACACTTAAATATATGTAAAATATGAACACTACACCATGCAAATGTAAGTGGAAAACAAGCTTGCTGTTGGCTCGGTGAGGTTGACCAATTGCAGAATGTTGTCCTCCTTTTATTCAGAAGGCTGCATACTTTCCGGCAGGGAAATCTTTGAGGACTGGGCCATTAATGGACACGAGTGATTTATAAGTTGTCTTTGCTACATAGTTGAGAAATGGTATACTTTCAATTCAATTTTCTTTGAGGGTGGATAGAAACATTCCTTGCAGAGATAAAAATAATTTTCTTTTGGCAGGGAAAAAAATTCTTGTTGGGGGCAGGGAATCCCCAGTATCCTCCCCATAATCACGTGCACTTTTTTTTCAAGATTTGAAATATTGTGTTCAATAAACATGTTCATAGCACTTTCATTCGTCAAGGACGAGGAAGGCAGCCAGTTTCAGCACCTTCTTTCATAAATTTTTAAGTAAATAAATCACTATTTAAACAAGTTACAGAAACTTGCACGCTTGATTCATGGAGAGTGCCGAGTCTGCCAACATACGGCCGTGAGCACCTTGCTTGCCAATAGCGCAAACAGCGACATGGAGGTCTACACTTCAATAGATCACTCTGTAGCACAGGTTGTAAGGGAAAAATTCAGCAGCAGATAATAGGGCCTCCCCTATGGTGCAGTGGTAGTGCCGTAGCCTTGTAATCAAGGAGTCCCAGGTTTGATTCCCGGTGGAGGCACACAGTGATTCGGATTCCACTTTAAACTGTAGGCCCAGTCCTGATTAGCCTTATTGTGCATAAAGTGGACTTAAAACACCAAATTAATCAATCAAACCAGCAACAGATAAATAATTTCACTGAAACATGCATTTTATTAGTCCAAATTATGTGACATTCAAAATTTAGGACATTTATGATATGTTTCCAATTCCTCCCAGACGCCGGATATACGGCTAAAATGTAGGCCATGTCCGGGAAAAACCGGACGTCTGGTAACCCTACACAAACTTCAATGGTTATCCACAATGTCTAGATGGATACTACAGGATACCCAGTCCTGGACGTCCATGGGATATCTCCAACCCTGGACATCCATAGGATATCAATTGGACGTCCGTTAGATGGACATTTGTGTACTGTTATGTGATGGTATGTGTTATTTACCTATGGCGAACCTCCGTGGTGGAATATTTATGACAGCATGCTATGACATTAAGGGTTCAAATCTTAGTCTGGGCCTTTGTGTTATATGTGAGTGTCCCTTCATCAGTTTCATCATATCACCACTCATCCTTGTTGTGGCAATTAGCCAAAGTGATGCTAAATAACAAATAAAAAAATAAAAAAAACTTTCCACAACAACAGATGAAGAAAAAGTGAACTTCCAACCTCCAGAACTGTCATTAGGAAATGTGAGGCACTGTGTGAACTGTAACCGTGAGGCCCTTATATTTTGAAAAGTGAAAATAAAGACATATTCCATGGGTTTTGCAGAAACTGACATTGCATAGAAACAATTTTTCTTGACAACTTTTTTACTAGTTGAGGTCTTGTTTCGGCCTCAATAAGCACACAAAAATCAGGTTCGTATGCAGCCATGTTCCATAGATTCATTGTTGTCACTGATATTAATTTTTTTCTTTTAACATATAGCGTGAAGTTAGTAATCTCCAGAAACAGGATCTCGATAGCAAAGAAGTCAACAGTGTTAAATCCTAACATAACCCATTTTCTAAAGACATGCGTGAATAGTAAAGGTTAAAATTAGTAAAAATATTTTAAATTCATCCTTTTGTCCCTTTTTTTTTTTAATCTTTTAGAATCTTGATTCAAATCTTAGTTCCATAGACAAGCCCCTTCAGCTTGTTAACTTCTGTGCAGTGAAATGCTTGGTATGCCCCTAATGGAGCCACACAATTGTTCATATCCGATAGAGTGAATATTATTTTATCAAGATTTCATAACTTTACCTTGCTCCAGCACTTTTGAAGATTTCAGCCCACTCATCAGGATCATAGAATTCTGTGGTAAATTCTGGACTAAAATCAGCATATGTGAAGTTTGGTTTGTACATCTTTTCCATGTATGCTGTTTCAGTGCTGCCTCCACCTATGTTAATGAAATATGAAAGACATTATTTACATTAATAAACTTGCTATCAACAGAAATTAACTGTCTGAATGTACAATACATTTTTATGGATGTAGAAAAAGTAGTTATAACAGATCTCATTATCAGAATTTAGGGAATGTGTTAGAAGTAGGACCTTATGTAAAATCTACTTGAATACTAAAATTATTATTATTTGCAGTGGCAAAGTATGGCCCAAATGTAAAAAGCAACAGGGAAATTTTCCTTCTTGATAGAGGTCTATGTACAGTCACCAGCAATAAAAAATGGACACACAGAACTTGTAATACTCGCTTCCATACATGGTGTTGTGTGTGTTGCCTAACTCGACGATGATGAGCGAACTTCAATAGCAAAACTTCAAATGGCAAGTTCGGCCATGTTACCACCATTTTAAAAAATCCTGAAAATATGAATGTTGTGATTTTTTTTGATTCATGTAAATTTTCATTGATAGGATAAAGGTACCCCTGTGCATGTGCACACACGCCATGAAAGTATATGGCGGTGATGTGGAGGTAGAACTCCACATATTCTTGATCTCGGCCATAGTTGGGATGATGTGATCAGCATCATGCCCGGCCACCTTTACCCTTCAGGGTTATCCCCAGGTACCCATTGATATGAGACTGGGTGGGCCTCAGAGCCGCACAAACAGGGAAATGACTTTTACTAAATAGTATGTTTTCTCATTGCGGACAAACACAAACATCCATGACCTAACAGGGATTCGAACCTGGGATCCCTGGCATCATAGCACGGTGTGCTGACCACTCCGCCACAGAGGCAGACACCAACCGAGCTACCGCGGCTCATTATCATTGGAGCCAAATACGTATATATTGTGTTTTTTTTAACAATGTTATTGTCAGGACTCAGAAGTTGATAATTTTGAAGACGATGCTAAACACTGGGGCATATCCATCCTCTGGCTGCCTGATGGTATCCACGAGGGAGGCATGTAAAGGAAGCTGGAGCGAGATGCTGATTCCATCACCTCCATCTCCTACCTCCACACTCCCAATGTGCCTTGATGCCACTGTACAATTCACATGATTAACTTTACGCTTAGTTTTACAAATATGACTAATCATAAAAATATAAAAATCAGAAACTTGCCTCTCCAGTAAGCCCAAAACCATTCTCCCCCTCCTACACTGGGAACAGCATACAGACCCCAATGCAGAAATATTCCAATCTTTGCCTCATCGTACCACTGAGGCAATGGACGCGAATCC
Organism: Lepisma saccharinum; assembly: GCF_977018435.1. Classification (NCBI taxonomy): domain Eukaryota; kingdom Metazoa; phylum Arthropoda; class Insecta; order Zygentoma; family Lepismatidae; genus Lepisma; species Lepisma saccharinum. Next base: position 101,412,818 of record NC_139229.1, read on the forward strand.
AAACTTTCCCATGTTGGTTCGTATTGAGCTTTGGCGAATGCGAACAGGCAACAGAAGAGAAGCCCAGCTCTCATGGTGCAGCTTGCAGAATGAACAACCTTCTGAAATGACCTCCCCTACATACGAACAGGCATATAACAGACTTTTTGTTGTTGCAGATAAGATAAACAACTTTGCGACCTCTATCAGTTGTACACAGATTTCAGATTCAAAACATTTATTTTCAGCTGATACGTGTGAAAATCTTTTAAGATAATTGCCGGTTGGCTGTGAGTGGAGTGCTTGAGAGTAACAAAAAAAACTCTGAATGCTGCTTATTCATTGTTTTCACACATTTTCCAAAACTAATGCTTCGTCGATATCGAGCCCACAAGATCTGATTGGTGTAAATCTTCAAGTTTGAGTAGAGTCATTGATTGAATACTACCTCCTCACAGAAAGCTGAAAGGTTGAGTTTCTGACAACTGTAATCTCTTACCTCCATCTACATACAGGGGACACTGACGTCAATTTGACTTCATCTGCTTTTTTGTCACTAAATTTTATCATTCTAAATTTCATCGATCATCGTTACATGCAATAATCCAGTGGTTACTCAAATATTATACGATCCCGGGGAAATAACCCTTCCTATTTGTTATTTTACTTAACATCGATTTGGTTTGAGGCGAGTGTGAGTGTTGTGCTCTGTAATTAGACTAGGTATACCTAATAAAAGAACTCTCTTTATTCGAAAGACACCAAATTATTTGGGCAATGAATGAAACACGTATGTTGTTTCCAACTTGGCAGTGTTCGGCGCTACTGTTTCTAAACGCACGGCCATGAAATTAAGCGGGTGATAGAAGTTTGCGCTGTTGCCACGTCGAAGGACAACCTCGTGTTCGGAGATTTAAGACCAGTCGGACGTGTAATTATGGGACTCCATTTCTGGAGTCTGTAACGAACTTTCAATTCACACGATCACCAGTTCTGTATCGAATGGGACTCGAAAGAGCCACGGAGAGAGGTCGGTCTGACCCAGCCAGGTTGACGTTCCCACACAGTGCGCGGGAACCAGCGACTTTCGACACGCTCTCACTTTGCTTTTTCCATATGTGACACCCAATGGCGAAGCGTGACATTTTTACGTAGTCATCGCAAGACTTAACAAACGTCAGGGTCAATCTTTCAACCCGAGAAGGGGGAGGGGGCATTCCTACATTGATAATGATGATAACAGTGTTCGTACATGACGTGTGAAGTAGAGATAGCTAAATCTATTCCTTAAAATAAATTTTTAAAAAATAAAAAATGGAAAAATTGTTAAACTTCTCTCTCCGAAATTCGGATTGCTTCCGAAATCCGTAGTAGAATTTTTGAATCGAGATTTTTAGATTTTCCGGAATCCTGATGTTTTTGGCCATCCCTGGTGTGAAAGTAAGATATGTTAGGGAAAATGTTCTGTTTGAGTATGTACGTCTATCACCTCGAGAACAAAAATCTTGATCAATCTTGTAATTTGTAAGCATAGTAAACACAAAACAGCAGGAAGTACTTTGTGTTTTGTAAACCAAGAACATTTTTTGCCCCAAAAAATCGAGATTTCAACCGCAGGATCCAAAAAAAATTAAAATAAGAAATACTATGAAGAAAATAGAATGTATCCAAAACTGCTTTTTTTTTCAGTTCTTTCTAGCACTAACCGTGGGGAAATTTATGCTTTTGCTTACTTATATTTTTTTCTATGCACCATTACTTTCATCATGTATTCTGCGTAAGTTGCGTTGCTCTTCAATATGTTTTTTTCTTTTAAAAAACAAGAGCGTTGCATGATTTGCAGTGCTGGACATTCTGAGAAGTTTCATCTTGATGTCACAGAAACCCTGTCTTGTTTGTACACAAGGAGGCTGAAAAAAAAAAAAAAGGTCTCATGACCAGACCTTCAAAAGCGGGGGAAAAGCGGTCGATGGACCTTGGATTCGCAGACCTGCTGCGATGAGCTGGCCCGCCTGACACCATTGCACTCAACGGAAACGCAGCGGGACGGTTGGGCACGGGGGGAGGGGGTGTAGAACTGGGCTCTCCTTTCGATGCGCTAAACTTAGCGAATCTCTTGCGTATTTCTAGATGTTTAATGGTGTTACTTGACTAATTTCGCTCAAATATGCGAATATTCTGATTTATTTTTAAATCTTCCCTAAAATATTTATAATGCAATATTTTTATTATTTTGCTTTGTCATCGCCGCTTCTCCCGATGACCTGACGCCTCGCTTCTGGTGACACCAGCGCAATTCTCCCCAGCCGCCTATTTTCATAACATTGCGTTTAGCTACAACGTTTGTAGTTGCTAGCGACGCTAGATTATTAACGTTGTAGCTGTAGCTTCGCTCAAAATTCCTGTAGCTTATAAAAAAATAAAATTAAAAAACAACAACTCGAAAGTCGCTTTGGTTTTACATATATAACGGTCACTTTTTTTTTAGTAACTGGAACTGCAACTAGTTATTTTCTAAACATGGGCGTTGCCAAAAATGTTTGTAAGGGGGGGGGGGGGTCAGAGCATTGATAAAACTTGATTAGTAGAAATCATAATTATTACCACAGTTTGTTATTTTAAAATTACTATTATAAACTGATAAAAATAAATTACATTAAATCCAATTTATTATTATTATTATTATTAAGTAAATGGGGAGACTTTGCTACGCCATCTACCACACGAGTGAATATCCAGCACAACTGATTTCCATTATTTTTTTAACATTCCATACAGTTAGTGGATTGAAATTCATAGTTACTGTATTTTATTTTGTTATTAACTTTGACAGACGACGTTCAAGAAAAGGCGTTAAAAGTTATGGAGAAATTTTACTCAAAGTTTAAGTTGTGTGATCTCTTTGGGTTAAATGGTAGAAAATGAAAATATACTGTGATTTTTTAATTTTACATTTAATTGTTTTCCGTGTAATGCAGTTTCTACTTTGGTTACTTTGTTCGAATGCCAACTAAATGAAGTTTATATATGTTATGAACAATAAAAACAACAAGTTTTCTGCTTTTCTTTTGTAACCTGAAATCAATGACAAATTTCAAGAGGGGTGGGTCGAAGGACCCGTTTGACGCCCCTCCCGACGCCCATGTTTTTAAATATTAGTAACAGTAACTCCATTACATCGTTTATTTAATGAATAATTGAATTAACCGGTACTTTTCTTTATGTTTTCTCATGGAAGGACATTTTCTTTAGTCAGATTTTTGCAAGATATTGAACCAAACGATCATCTGGAAAATGGAAGGATTCATTATCAAAATTCTGACAAAAAAGACACACCAAAGAATATAATTATTTCCCCAACACTCTGAATGGCATTCAAAATGCTTGTGCAGCAGCGGCTGAACCCTCTTCCTTAATTACTTCCCGAGTAAGCCTGTACATGGAACTATGTATAAAAACGAACAATTCTCCATCGAGTCAATGAAAGCGTGTTGAAAATACTCAGGGGGTGTTTGATTTTCAATATCATCAAGTAAATATTTGCCTCTCCGCTCAGAATATTATGCCACCAAGATATCTATAGTCCTGGGAAAAATGTGAATTCAAGGAATCCTCCCCTTTCTTTAACCCTCATGTGTTTACCTCTGTGATATTAGGATCAATGACCTTGCCTCTATTGTTGACACAATGCTTCTAATTTAACTGTCTTCGTGGTACGAAGACAGTTCTACTTCTATGATAGTTGAATCACCACGAACAGTAGTTTCATAAACTGAAAGTAAATTGAAATGCAATAATTACAATTCCCCTAACTTTACTTACATAAAAAGTAGCTAACGTCATCGCCTTGTAATCAAGCGGTCCTGGGTCCGATACTCTGTTGAGGCACTTATTGGTTCGGGTACCACTTTAAACTGTAGGTCAAGTCTCGATTAGTCTATTTGTGCATAAAGTAGACATAATACTAAGAAAAAAGTTTTACTTTTCTTTATTATTAATGTTAAACAGTTTCCCCCGTTTCATTTCACCGTCGCGATTAACCTAAAGTGGCAAAAAGCGACGTAAAATAAGAAAAATACAAAAAGATAAAGATGCCATTGCAGTAAATTCTTATCTTGGTATTTACAGCCGTTTCTTAAGTAGCCCAATTGAGATTTATAGCGTTCCAGCCAATTGTTGGCCTATTGATATTTCGCTCGACAAAATAAGCACATTTTCATTAAGACGTTCCTTGTAGCCCTTGCTTTCTCGTCTGTAAGCAATCAATATTCGAAAGAGCTCCCCTGAATCATCTCAGTATTTGAGTTTATACTGTATTTTTGTTATGTTGCGTCGCTTTCGTGCCTTTTTTGGCTAGTCGTGACGATGAAAATTGATGATTATATAAAATTGAACACCCATGTCCAGCTGGGAGATTTAACACGGGACCTTCGGTGGTGACCCCGTGAGTCCGCAACTCAACGTGTTCAGCCACTGAGGCGGCCCTGTATAGGTTTTCTTATACAGGGTGAGTCAAAAGTCAGGTTACATAGGGATTTATATTATTTCTTCAATGTGTGCACCTTGAACATCAATGTATTTGTGCACGCGACGTTTCCAGTTCTCCAGAACCTTTTGCAGAACGTCCGACATAATCATGTCTGCAAATTGCACAATGAGCTCCTTCAGATGCTGGATGTTCTGAATCTTGACTGAGTAGACAAGCGCCTTTAAATGACCCCAATTGAGAAAAAAATCCATCGGTGGCAGGTCTGGAGACCGCGGTGGCCATTCAACGGGACCACGGCGACCGATCCATGCACCAGGAAACTGGACAAAACAAACGTACGAGGAAAACTTCCTGTGTAACCTGACTTTTGACTCGCCCTGTACTATAAGCTTGTAATTAAGGGGGTCCGGGTTTTTTTCTTTTGGGTCCATATAAATTATACAACAGCTTGTATCTTAGGAGACTTAAAAAAAACAAATAATAATATAAAAGCTCGACTTGGAAGAGGAGTTAGTTAAAGGTTGAGTAATAGTCGTCGAACGACTACTTCGACCAATATTCGTCAAAAAAGTAGTCCACTAAATTTTTCGACTAACAACTAGTTAGTCGATGGTGCCCGTCACAAATAACACCCATTCGCTCCGAACAAAACATTAAAGGAAAAAAAAAGAAAGAGGGTGAATATATTCTGTTTCAGATTCAGTCCCATTTGATAAAGAAATAAGATACTGAAACAACAGTCTTTCGAAATTAAAGGGGAAAAATATGAATATTATAAGTCTACTTACTCATCCAATGTGACCAGAACCACTCGCCCTGGCCAGGAACCGAAAACAATCCCCAGTGAACAAACACTCCAACCTTAGATTTATCGTACCAGGGCGGTAGAGGACGGGAATCCAAACTTTTCCAAGTCGGTGAAAAGCAGAGAGTTGACAGTATTTGAAATGCTACAAGAATGAGCAGCGTTTGCATGTCTCAGTCAAACAATGGATCGAATATTATAGTAAGTACCAATATTAAGTAAGTACGGCGAGATTTTACAATTTTGACGCTTCTAAGTGTTGGGTAAGGTAAGTTTCGGGTATATGGATCACAGATTTTCTTGACTAATAGGTCCAAGGTGTACTTAATAAGGATCAATCATATGATTATGAAATATGATTATTGGACTTTACAAAGACGTCATTCTCTACTTTATGTAACTTAGCAATAGATCCCGGATTTCAGGGCAATATAATTATTAAGTGTAAATTCTATAGTACCAATAATTACCTAAATATGCTGTTAGTGCTCCGTGACCCTCTCGTTCTTCACGTCGTACGCGAAGGACTTCTCGGCGATCAGGATGACACTGCATAGAGTATCGGCAGGCAGCGCGTCGTGGAACTCGCACACGACCTTGATGTTGGTGCGATCGTTGACCACCACCTGCTTCCGCTTGGTCGTGTTGATGACGGTCATGGGTCTCCGTGCTTTGAATTCGCTGGGCGTGTAGTACATGTCCACGCTTCCCTCGGTCACGCGCTTGTAAGCCGAGAACGCTTCGTAAAGTTTGAGGTAATCGTCTTTGGTCATGTCGAGGTTGTAATTCTCGCGCGGGAACACTTCGTTCCTGCCATTCTTCAGATAAACGTTCTTGATCTTGCAGTCGTCGAACTTGCTGGAATCTTTTTCCTGATTCTTGTCCCTCCCGGTCTGAAAAAGTACAATGACGAAATCTGGCATGTCGAACTGTATGTTGTTGAACTGCGTCGTCACGTCGAATTCCATGTGACTTCCGGACGCTAACTTCTGCACGCACTGGTAACCGTGAAAGTGAATCGGCACCTGCGGACTTTTCAAGATCTCCGCTTTGTACTTGAGGGCGTAGTTCGTTTCGTATTCCACCACCGGCATTCTCAACTCCATGCTCCGGATGACGCACTTGGCAGCTTCGGGTAATGTGTTGGGCAGCGGCGTGGTGCCGTCCGGACCCAAAGTAGCGTATCGCATCAATGCGTCGTTGTCGTTGGCCGCTCTTCGAAAGGTGATTCTCAGTCCTCCCTTCCACATGATCTCCTTGTAGTCCGAGAAGAATCCCGGAAGCAGACGCATGGGAAAGAGCACCGTGTGACTTCTCGTCGATATTTTCGTCCCCGCTTCGAACCCTCCCGCCTGATAGTATGCCGCGTCCGTTTTGGATAATTTCAATGTTCCCACTGCCATCGACGTGATGCCTGGATAATCGATTCTGTCGATGACGGTGTTGTGTTTCCTCACCTCCACCTGCGAGAACAGGTGAGGCACGAAGTTGTCCACGAGTATCAAATTTGCTGCTGCGGGAAACGCGTCTCCGCTTTCCTTCTTCACCACGTCGAATTGAAGGTAAAGGTCCGCTCTGTGAGGATGAACGAACCCGTCGCCTACGTCCACGTCGTATTCGATCTCCCGGTTCGCTTCGTTGAGATTGGCGAACGTGCGACGGTTCGGAGGGAAAGATTGCAATTCGTAACTTTCGATCTGCTCCATTTTTCTTTCACTATGTGTTATTTATTATACGTTGATCTCCACGATGGCCGTCGTAGTGGCACCTGCGAAATCCACCACGTCTCCTTTCTCGTTCGTCACCACCAACTCTATGTTGTCTATGCGGTTGCGACATACTGGAAAATAGATCGGCGAAGAGGGTGTGTAGATGATCGGTTCCATGAATTCGGAACTGGGTTTGAACGTGGCGATGATTCCCGTCTGCTTGTGACTTCCCAGCAACCCCCCGTCGGATTTCGTGATCATGCCTTCCGCTACGTTGCAGTGGACGTTCAAAGTCTCTATGGCTAAGAATTTAGGAATATTGGCTGCTACGTGTTTGATGCCAGCTTCGAGTTTCGGGTGATCGTTCTCGAAACCTAAAAGTTCTCCCATGGTGCCCAGGTCCACGGTCTCCGTCGCCGACACGATTTCCACTCTGTGCGTGACCGAATTTTGAGAAAGGTACGTGCCTTTGGGTAATTGAGCTTGCAAAGTGGAAAGATTGTATTGGCCTGGCGTGACGACGATATGTTCGCTTCCGACGCTAATTTTGTTGTTGTGCTGCGTGACGTTAGGTATGAGGTACATGCTGTAGAATGCACGCAGAGCTACGGATTTAGGATAGACGATGTCGTCGTGCAGCGTGAGTTTCAAGATCGAAGATTCGCTCGTGAGATGGAACACGCCCATCGTGTTTAAGGTTCCACAATGCTTTCTGGAAATCTTCCACCGATGGCTTATTTATTTTAGAGAGAAACGCGAGCATGGAGAGGCAGAGATGACCGCAGTTCACGTCTCCGAAATTTTGAATGCGTTCGTCGTTGTAGTATATAGAGGTTTTGTTCGTTTTCAGATAATGAACTAAATTTGTAGGTGGAACACCTCCGAAAGAATCGAAAACGAATGCTTTATTGTCATTTTTGTGGTAACATATCCAATGCGTGCCTGGATTTTCTTGACCGTCCAAGTTGACTACTCCGCATTCTCTTTTTTTAACGGTTGAAGGTAACGAGTCTGACATGAAAACTCCTCTGAAGTGTTTGATTTGTAATGGTTTGATCAGAGATTCAATGTCTCGGTTGGTGAGTGCTGCTGTTTCTTTTTTTAAACTTTTTCATTACGCCCTTCCCCCCTTTCTTCTCCATGGACAGGTTGTGACGTTTCTGTTCTTCCAATTCCGCCTTCTTGTTCTTCGAGTCGATGACGGTTTTCGCGATGGCGGCACTTCCGTCGGCCAAACTTCCAACGGCCCCCAATGCTGCCAGGATGGCCGGGATGCTGAATATGAAACCTCCTATCTTTTGCTGTTTCCGCGAACGCTGCAACCGTCTCAATTGTGGAGTGCTGAGGAGCAATTTCATTCCGTGTCCTTTCGTCAAGCAAGAACGTTTCTTCTCGCGTTGTTTCTTGTTGAGTAAGCCATCGAGGGCACCTAGATTTTTTAGATTGGAGTATGGTATCTGGTACAAGACACCTTTGGGCTTCATTTTTTTTTTGATGCTATATGTTATCTGGGAAAGAGAACAACTTTCTTTTCCGTTAGGTTTACGATGTGTGTTATTTATATCGTCTCACTCAAAACAACTGTGGCGGTGTGTTATTTATATATATATGTATTCTGGGAAAGAAAAAAAGTTTTTGCTTCGCCTAATGCTATCATGTGGTTTACAAGATCGACAGTTTCAATGTTCGACGCGTACCAGTCTTCGGTAAATCTTCTTCTCCCCTGCCTCCACTCGTGCAGCTCGTCTAACCTATCGTCAATTTTTTTGTTTGCGGCTCGAAAGAGTCTCTGGGGATCGGAATATTTTTTTTCATTCCGCTTATTTCTCGGAGGTGATCCATGAAAATCATCTTGCACGGTGAACGAAATTCTGGCGTTACTTTACACAAGTCTATGAGCTTAGTTACATCCCCGTCGAACGTGAACGTAAATATTTTCTGCAACACTTCGGGAGGAAGTTGAGTTATACAAGTTGTCATTTTTTTTCATGGTATGTTATTTTATATATATATTCCGGGGGTTGGGGTGTCCGTGATTAAACAAATTCTATTACGTGCTTTGTTTTCTTACCAAGAAGTTCCTTTGTCCCCTTGTACACGATTCGAGTTTTGTTCTCGATTAAAATAGATAGCTTCTCGTCGGATAACATGTTAGCGTATCGATCTGGTAAAAATAGACTGTATTGTCCGTTGAGCAACAGACGCACCTTGGGACCATACTGGGTAGAAACAATTGAACCGGAAGTTATCGTGTAAGGTTTGTCGACTTCCAATTCCTGAATTTTTACATACTCGACCGACAAATTTAGCATTTGTTTTAATGCTTGGAGGTCACTTATTTTTTTTTCACTCATATCGAAGAGAAATTCAGAGTGTTAGAGAATTTTTTTTTTTTCACGATGTGTGTTATTTATATATACTTTTTTTCACGAGATTTGTATCGAAGAATTTTTTTGTGTGTATTAGAGGAAGAAAGTTCGTGCTTCGGAAAACGCGATGATGTGCGTGATGATTTCTTCGGTCTCCTGTTTAGACTTGCGCCAATCATCCGTGTATCGTCTTCTCCCCTGCCTCGCCTCGTGCAATTCATCCAACCTATCGTTTAATTTTTCCCCTGCGGCCGAAAGAAGAGTGTCGAGATCACCGCACCTCATTCCACTGATCTCCCGAAGATGGTCCTTGACAGCCATTTCACAAGGGATATGAAATTCCGGCGTTGATCTCGCTATGATTAAAAGTTTATTAACATCTCCGTTTACTACGTGTTTGAATATTTTACATAGCAGTTCGTGCGGCAAATCAGTTATACGAGACATGTTTTTTTTTTTTTTTGCTGTATGTTATTTATATACCCCACCCAAATTTTTGTTTCGTGCTCATGGATATGGTGGTGCCCAGTGCTGCAACTCTTTCACCCAAAGAAGCGTCTCTGCTGACGAATCTTTCAAAAGCTGCGTGCTCTAACTTTCTGTCTGCTTCGTGACGTGCATCCAGATCCGTGCGAGTGGTGTTGTAAGCGATGTCGTGATCTTTGCATGCTGCGTCCAACGGATTCACACCCTTGTCTCCTCTCTCCAATCTTTTCTCGAGTTTGGTACCCGGTCCGCAGTACTGGTAGCCAGGTAAATGCATCTCGAAAGGTAACTTGTTGATGATGTCGTTCACGAGTCCCTTTCCTTCGGCCACGTTCCAGAATCTCGGAGGCAGCGTGTTGATGATTTTGATGAGGTAACCTATGCCCTTGTCGTCGTTCACGATGAAGTTGGAAAGTTTCGTGCTGATCATGTCCACGATGCCAACCTTCTCGTTGTAGAAATTACGATTGCCTGCATTCTCTTCGCCGGCTATCACCAACAATCGGTCCACGAGCTTCCTCACGTCGTCCACCCAAACGAATTCTTTGGGTAACGTGTTGTAGCGTTTGACGCCGCTTCCACTCTTCACCTCGTTCCAAATCGGTTTGATGAGATTCCTGTACTTCTCGCCGCTGCTCGATTTCACCCTATTCTGCGAGGCGTCGTTGTTCTGGTACATGGCATCCGTCATGATTAAAATTTCCCTGTAACTCTGGTAATCTTCGTCGGTGTAATCCTTCGGCTGCTTTTTGGCAACGAGTTCCCACAGTCCCACTGTACCCGGATACCTGGTCCAACTATTCTTATCGCCTAAATTAACTTTAATGTGGCTTTAAGGTGACTTTCGATTTCCCAATCTTCCACACGACACCGCCTTCGTTGGTTTCCATGCTCGGATACAATCCGAACACTTCATCCTTGTCGAACTTCCCCGTGCTCAGGTAGTCTCGTGCCAAAGGTCCCAACTCGATCTTATCCGAAGACGTGCTGCTTATGGCTCGACGTCGTGGTACGTCCTTCAGTTCGAACGGCGTCGAAGGAATGCTCGAAATGGGCGTGGGTACAGCGTAATTTTTAGCTGCGAGTGGAACGAGTTCGTTGATCAAATTTTTATTTTGTTCCGTGACACTTTTGATTTCTTTACCTAGACCGCTGATGGCGTCGATCACAGGTTGATCCTGACGTTTCTTCTCTTCGTAGGATCCGCGATTCTCGGATTTCCAACCTTTGAATCGCTTCACTAGATATTCCCGCAACTTGAGATTGTCCTCTTCTTGAAATTGACGTTTTGACATTTTTCTATATACGTTGAAACGTTTCTGAAACGTCGAATTCTCAGCCTATACGTTCGGTTCTCGTAGTTTTCTTGCCGTCACCGCTTGAGACTATCCACTTTTTATAACACTCACTTTTGTTTGTAATGGTTATTTATATATGCCTGTCAGACGTTTGAAAAAAAAAGAACGTTTTTTAAAATTTTATTTTTTTAGATTCTCACGACCTTTTGATTTTTTTTTTTTTTTTGGATTTTCTACTTGTTGCAAATCTGAAATTTTCCTCTTGTTAGCCTCTGAGACGTCTAGATAAACGTTTATTTTATTTCTATACTTTCCATGGTTTGCTTTTCGAGTCATGTCAATGGTCACGAATCCGAAATCGTCACTGTTCCAACACTGGGAGCAGAATTTAGAAAATAGATTGTAATTCATGTCAGCCCCTACGTAATCATCATGCGCGTGTTTTAAATTGGTGTGGTCTTGTCGAAACAAGCAAATAAAATTAGCGTTGTCGCGTAGCAGTTGTTTCGGAACCTTGGAAAAAGTTTGTGCCAGGTAGAAACAATCCAATCCTTTGTGACGACCTCGAGTGAAAAAATTACGAATCTCGTTTTGATTTTCCAAGATCATGTCGTCGAACACCACAACGGAATTCTCGAGACAATCGTCCACTGGAATGATTTCAGATGCGAAAGTTGCAATGCCCAGTCCCTCGTACAGTTTCATAAGTTGCTGGTATTTCGCTTGTTCGAGACTTTTCGAAAATACGTAGAGGTGTCTGTTTTCCCAGTCTAACCAATTGGGTGCGAGGATAAAATTATCAATGAGCAGTGTCGTTTTTCCGCACCCCGAAGGTCCTACGATCAGACATCGTATGCTGTCGGGGAGCAATTCGCAGTTTCTTTTCTTCGTTTCATTTTCCGAATCAGGTAAACGTTTCACAACATTCCACGTACTCATAGAATCACTTCGATCGAATCGATCCAACTTGTTCCCGGAAGTCCCAGCCATTTCACCAAAAGTTTGTCACCTCTCTTACGCAAAACTTTTTCGATAAGGTACGTGTCGGGGTATTTAGTTTTAGAGAGTTCCTCCTCGTAGAAGCGTCCCAATAAAATTTCACCGCCACTGTCCTTTATTATATACGTATGACGGTTCCCGGGTAGAACTCGAACCACCGTAAAAAGTTCCGTGCTCCAGTTTCGTGTGAAACCCCTGTCGAACGTTCGCTTCAATTTACTGATCCTCACCTGGTCTCCAATTTTGTATTTAGCTTTTTTTGTCGTGGGTGTGTACTTTGGACAGTAAACGCTAGAAATTAATCGCTGCTCGTCGGACTTGGTAACGTCAGCTGGCTTCATGCCTATCGTTCTGTGCCGTGTGTGATTATAGTCGTTAACGAGTTCCGGAAGAATGGTGACCCACTTGTAGCTTCCCTGAAGCGTGAAGCGTGACCACATGCGCGATTTCAGAGTGCGATTAAATCTTTCCACGATGCTGGCTTTGATGTGACTGAAGGTCGAGTAATGTTGAACGTCGTGTTTCCGAATAAACTTTTGGAATACGGCATTGTAGAATTCCTTCCCCTTGTCCGTGTGCAAAAACCGAGGTCGTCTGCCGCCGCTTTCGCGAAAAATTAATTTGAGTGCTTCCGTGACGCATGTTCCTGTTTTCGCCTTCAAAGGTAGAGCCCACGCGAATTTCGAAAACGTGTCTATGACGGTGAGGAGGTACTTGTTGCCCTTGTTCAATTTATGTACATTTTTTAACTTGCCGCTGCTCATCTCCACGAGGTCACTTTCCCAGAGGTCGTCGATGCCCTTGGTTACCACCGCCAAACGTTCGTAGTTGCGGCGTGCAGGTTTATGCAATTCTTGGACGATGGCTTGCCTTGACATTTTTTTAGAGATTACGTTTGAAGAGAAGCACCAGCGTGATGGGATTCAAAGAGGGTGGCACCTCGCTCGTGTTTTGAACGATCAGCTTATCGCCGGCACTCACGTCGAAAACGGTAAGATCTTCGTCTTCGTGTATTTCATATATGTTGTGCGTTTCGTTCCAAAGTGCCAGAGGAATGTTTCCTGCTTTCTGGACACCACGATTCGATATCAAGGTCATGGTGGGGACGCTAGCTTTTCTGCCGTGAGACCAGTACGAAAATTCGTTTATCTGAATCGTGCCATCGAGGAGAAACTTGTAGTACGGATGATAAGGATGCAACATGTACAGTTTGTTACCTTCGACGAACGTGGAGATTCTCTGCTGATTGGGTACGCTGTTGATTTCGATGGCTTGCAAGGTGAACAATTTGGCGAATTTAGTGTCGACGCCGAGCAGATTACTGTGAACGTGTCCGAGTTTATTTTCGATGGGCAGCAAATGCTCGACTATGGTATCCGTTACGGCAGAAAATGACGGTTTGATTTTCACTTCCACGTTCAACTGCTTGTAGTTTTCGTTCAGTTCTTGCAACTTGGCACCGAAAGAGGCCAGCGTCGATTCCTGCGTGGATTCCAGCACTCCAACTTGATCTCTGATGTTGACGACAATGTTCTGAAGGTTCTCGACTTGATTCAATTTCGAACTTTTCTCGGTAAGATCGTTCACGATGCTTCGCATCTCGGTAAACTGCGTGTGAAGATCCGTGACGCTCTGCGAAGTGGGCAGCGTCGACACCAGCGAAGCAAGTTCGTCTCGAATCAGTTCCACGTTCGCCGTTTCCGTTTCCAGTCGTTTCAGCATTCGAGATATGTTCCTTTTCAAAGCGTGTAATTCTTTGGAGGTGGGGAGATTGGCCACCGTACTTTCGAGATCGCTCAATGAACTTTTGATGTCGCTCGATTCGGATAGTGCCGTCACCGCCGTTTTCAATTTTTCCAAATCTTCGCTCGAAGGCACGCTCGTCCGTAACGATTCCAAGTCACCCTGTATGTTGTCGAGTACGTGATGAAAATGAGCGAGGTTGGATTCGACGTTCAAATTTTCCAGGTAGTCGATCTTCTGCTGAACCGTGCTTAACGTGTCTTGTATGCTCGTCAACGCACTCGCTTGAACTCTAATATTTTTAATTTCTTCGTTGATCAACTCCAGAGACGCCTGAAGCGTAGCGATGGTGGTTTGAATGTGTTCGAAATCTTGATAAGCCTCCAATTGAATTTTTATGTTCGCGACGCTTTTACCGATGACCTGCAGTTCGTCTGACGAAGGTAGGTTCGTCATGGTATCTTCCAAAGTCTGTAACTTGGATTTAATTTCTTCCAACGTGCCGGTGAATTCTTCTTGTAATTTGGAAACGACGACATGCAAGCGTTCTACATCGATATCGTTCACGACGGTTTGAAGTTCAGAGAAATTCTTTTCGATTGCGGAAGTTCGTTCTTCGATTTCGAGTTTCAATTTTTCCAAATCTTCATTTTTCGATTGAAATTGCTGTAATTTGGGCAAATCATTTTGAAGCGAATCCACGCTCAACTGTATATTTTGAACGTTGTCGTAAGAAGGTACGTCGACATAATTTTTTATGAGCGTTTTCAGTTCGGAATCGATTTTCAGAATGGGGTCGAGACATTGCGTTTGGAGCGTAGCGATCTCCGACTCTAAACTTTTGTTTAAGGTCTCCTGCAAAGCGATCAAATCGCTCCTCAACTTTTTAACTCGAATATCCAACATGAGAATTTCTTCTGCGTGGTCCACACGCTTAGTGTTGCCGAAAATGTCGTTAGGCATTTTTGTTAACGGTTATTTATAATAGGATAGACGATTCGTAATTCTACGAAGAGAGGAACGAGTTTGTCGTAATCTCGTAGGAGTTCCACGTATAGACAATCTCCTGCAGAAACATCGTACGCCATGTTAGAAAGCACCTTGTCGTGCTTCATTCGAAAAATGTTCTTGCCGCTAGAAATTTTGATTTTTCGCCCTTCGTTCTCCGGATTCACGGTGATTCGAAGTTTCCCGTCGATCGGAATTTCGTAGAAATGTAAATTGTTATTGAAGACGTAAAAGGTTTTACCCACATCGTCATCCAATTTCGTCCAAATGCTGTTGAGGTGAACGATCAATAGACCGTTGAGTTTAGTTAACACGGAAGGTAGATCTGTCATCGTGCGGTGTACAGTTTCCATGTTGGTTTGCTTTCGGAAACCAAAAAGATTCATTGTCCTTGCTAGTTACTTATTGTGTATGTGAGACAGTTAAAGTTTTTTTTTTCATTTGCATTGCCTACAATTTTTACTAATTTCTAAACGATAGTGCCCCCAAGGCAACGTGTGGATTCCACAAGACAAAATACATCTTTTATCGTCATGCGGATCTAATGCTACTTTCCTAACTTCGTTTGTTGTAATCACATGGTCTACACTTTGGATTCTTTGTTCTATACTTAGTATCGTCGATTGTGAGTAAAGGCAATCGATGTAATCGTGGAAGGTGAGTTTGTTCTCCACCGTATTCTTGCACACACCTTTTGCTTTCTTCGTGACGCTACTTTCTGTTCTCATGGCATACATTTTCGAACGCAAACCCGCGAACTCGACAATAATATCACCGTTACATTCATCTTTCAGTTTACCTAGGACTTTTTTGTTGAGGGAAGGAATCCCAAATCTGTTGGGTTGAAGATATGCAGAAGTATCGAAATACTCAAGCATGGAAGGATTTTTTATGTCTTCATAGAGGTTAGGTGTTTGTATGCTGTAAATGAAGCTGTCGGTGTCCGTGTACAAAAGTGATATCTTATCATTGAAGAAGGGTTTCATCACGTCGTAATGAAATTCGAACATGTAAAGTTTCGACAAGTCGAGAACCGTTGCGCCAACGTAAATTGGTTTTCTGAATTTCATCAATTTTATATCTAGATTGAAAAGTGCCAAATTCTCATTGTAAATTTTTCTCGACTTGAATCTAGGATCGGCCACCCACTTCATGCATTTATTTTTATCCGAAACCAATTTTACGTCTACATGATTCCGCACGTTTTCCATCGTTTTGCCATACACCGCGTTATTCATCAATTTAAAAAAATCTTTGTCTAAATCGGAAGTGGCAACCGTCCTATGTTGCGTGTTTGTTTCAATATACGGTTTGAGCTACTCGGAATGTTTAAACCTGAGGACTCTTCTAATATTCGCTACCTTAGCACCCTTCCCGATCAAGAATCGGAGATTCGAGTAATGAACAACGTATCTCTTTTTCCCCTCTAGAGTCAATAAAAGCTTGCATTGATTAGAATGAGGCGAAGATTTGAACTCGGATGCCGGTGGTAAATCGCTGAACAGATCGTGTAAATGGTCGGGGAATTCGATATCCACCTCTGCGAAGAAGCCATACTCACTATCATCGAAATTTTCTACGTCTATTGATGCCCATTCGAATCGCCCGTAAGGAAGTTTCTGTACCATGGCATGTCCGTAGAGATTATTAACGTCGGCGTAGAAGATGTAATTCGATGCTCGATTTGAATCATAATCTTCTTTCATGTGCACGTTGTTGGCTTTTGCATATCTCTGTACACATTGTACCATCCCGCCCCGAATCCCCCTCTCGATGAAAAGTAACATGTCCACGTCCGATATCAGTTCCAGCTTGACCTTTGTCTGGAATAACATTGCCGACCACGCTAATCCCGGTAGGCTGTAGAAATACGCTGGATCTAATTTATAAATATTCGTTGCCGTTTTCCTGAACGCTTGAAAAACATCCGCGAGTATCGTCACGTCTAATTTTAAGTGGGCATCGTGGTAGTCTCCGAGGGTCCTACATTCTAATTTCTCCCACATGAGTTGCGCGTGTTGGTATTCTTCGTCCGTGATTCCTTTCTCTCTGAGTCTGCTGTAAAATTCTCTTGGAAGTGGGAGAGCTTCGTCATTAAATTTAGAATTATCACTAACATATTCGTAAGGATAAATCCCTTTACGTCTAACGAGTTCTATGTCTACGTTGGGAAAACTAGCTTTTGTAATTTTGAATTGTTCGTCTAAAAGTTTGCTGGCAAGAGCGTCCAGGCTGGCAGAGAGAAATCTGTACGAATCTAGAAACCTCATCTCGATGGTATTTTTAGTCTCGGGAATCATAACTTTCTTACTTATGGAGATGTATCGTTCTTCGTTTTGAGCAAGAATATCTATTTTTTGAGCGTCGTATCCGAGTTTCCTGATTAAGGGATGAAAGTCGTAATTAGAACCATTGTGAAAGAATATGGGGACGAATTTTGGTTTTTGGATTTTGAGGTTGCATGCATTACAGATTCCGCTTATGAAGCGACCGTCCGTATGCGAATGGTGAAACACTTTACGATTGTCGTCTGTGAAGTGGTTATCACACACGGGACACTTGACAGTGTCATAGTAATTTTGAAGTTCGATAGCAGATAACGGAAGCATCGGTTTCGATGTTTGCAGCATGCATCCAATTTTCCCAACCTCCTCCATCATCTTTTCGAAGAAGCGTTCGATTGCATCGGGTCCTCGGTATACGTACGGTTCGTCTATTTTATCCTGTCGCACGACAACGTAACCGAAACTGTTTGGTTCGTGAAGCTGGTAAGGTGTGGTGGAAGAAACTTCGGGATCCGGATCGCAGTATGAGAGTGGTTTGAGGAACGCCTCGAAATCAGCAACGATGATGGCCGGATGTTCCAACAATGCCTTGTGCATCCTGAATTCTTCCACTTCGTTCTTTTCGGGCATCAACATTCGAACCGGTCTGTTGTTGCCGCAATAAATTTTATGTTCGGCAAGTTTCTCGATAGCAATCTGACGTCCGGTGTATTTTCGATAATCGACTTGTTTTATATCGTTGAAAGTGGTTAGGCATCTCGGGCAAACTTCGATGTTGTTTGCATACTTGGTTGATTGACTTCTGACCAAGCGTGATAGTGAACGAATGAGACAGTAATGGTGAACACTGTCGTTTGAAATTAGAAGAAGGTTAATCACACGAGCATCATCATCGTCGACATCGCTTATCCTGACGGGATGCACGACATGTTTATCCAACGTATAGGAATACACGTTGATGATTAAGCGTTTTCCTTCTGCATCTCGTGCTCGTGTTTCGAATTTTGATATATCAGAAATGGTCATCGGGTATTCGATGCCAGATTGCATTTTCCAGTTCAGGTTCATGCTGCTTGTAATGATAAACTGTTCTGGATTATTTGACCAATGAATCGTGTGAAGTTCCGCCAACACACACCAAAGGAAACACTTGTTATCGCTGTTCTGTATATTTAACACAGCCCTCTTGTGTTGAATGTTCGGTGGAAGAGGAACGTAGCTGGAAGCGCGAAGAGGCGAGAATTGGTTCACGTAAACGGTTAACGTGTGAGGACTTCCACACAGAGACCATCCCGACCCTGTAGCCTCGAAATCGTCGTGTTTCTTAACCAGTCCATTTGAAAGATCAGAATAAAATTCGTCCAAATTATCGACGTCCGCCAAATGAAGAGCCTGGTTTTTTGTTCGATGATAAAAGACTCTTGTTGTACCATCGACTTTTTCGTATTCGGAAAATAGATCAACGTATACTTTTATGGAATTATTTTCCAATTTATTTTTTAGAATATTTATCACGAATGTTTTCGTTTCACGCAAGAAACTAAGAATATCGTAGCCTGGTTCCGAAGTAAAAGAGAAATCCTGAATATGACGGTTGAATGCAGATCTAATTGGTTTTCGT
This sequence comes from Lepisma saccharinum, assembly GCF_977018435.1. NCBI lineage: Eukaryota > Metazoa > Arthropoda > Insecta > Zygentoma > Lepismatidae > Lepisma > Lepisma saccharinum. The sequence goes on from NC_139229.1 coordinate 101,431,609, forward strand.
TCATCGGATAATTTAACTTGTTTGGAAGTGGAAGCTTCCGTTTCTGAATTATCGATTTTCCTTTTCGATGCTTGTCCGGTCGATGGTTTGCAAATTTTAAGGTGTTTACTTAAATGTGTAATGCTGATCATCTTTCCGCATCGAGCACAAGACTTAGAAGGTAACGAACGATTAATTCTCGAACCTGTTTCGCTACATAAATTGTTCCTTGAGATTAGCTTCCCACAAGTAACACATTCAGTTTTATCATTTTTTCGATTGAAACTGGTGGTGGATGCCATTATGATTTCTCCAAAATCACAGAAATAAAAAAAAAGTCTAGTATATATAGCGATACAATTTTCAGGTATGTTATTTTATATAGAATTTCTTGGGTGTGAATACAAAACTCAAGAATTCAATCTATACTGTGAATAGAATTTTCAGGTATGTTATTTTATATAGAATTTCTTGGGTGTGAATACAAAAAAAACTCAAGAATTCAATCTATACTGTGAATACAATTTTCAGGTATGTTATTTTATATAAAATTTCTTGGGGGTGATTACAAAGCTCAAAAAATTCAATCTATACTGTGAATATAATTTCAGGTATGTTATTTTATATAGAATTTCTCGGGGGTGATTACAAAAATCAAAATTCAATCTATACTGTGAATATAATTTCCAGGTATGTTATTTTATATAGAATTTTCTCGGGGTTCACATACGTCCCCTCTACCCGAGCGTCATGGTCGCAGCAGGGCTCTCGCCACTCCAAGTTCACGTTGAAGAGCGTGAATTCCACACCGGAACGCCCGTTCCACCAGGCACGGAAGTCGATGTTTATCGCGGCAGTACGAATCCCCAACCGGCTGCACGGAAGCGGATCTCCACGTGTATTTCTCGCCCGGCACGCTCAACGCCACGTGCATTCGCAAGATCATGGTCTTGCGTAAAAAAATCAAGGAATTCAAGAACTGCGAGAAGACCTTGCCGCCGGGCAAACTGATCGAAATGGACGCGAAACAGAACACGGCGAAGTTGATGATGAACAGCATGTACGGTCAGATGTACGAGCTGAAAGACATCCCCGAAGAAATTCGATCTCACGTGAATCAACCTTACGTTCGAAGGCCTTACGGGAAAACGTTGGGGGCACGTTCGTTTCTAAGAACCCCCAGCTTGTGCTTCTCTGGTCACTTTTCTGTCGCGAACCATCTTATTAAAATCACGCGACGTGGTCGAAAATTTCCCCTCGAACTCCAGCGTCCGCACATGATGTACATGGACACGGATTCGCTTTTCATCCTCATGGATAAACGCGATCAGGCTAGCTTGATCGATTACCTGCACGAGCGGTTGGTTCCCGAACTTGCGGGTGAAGGTCGAATTCGTACTGAACGATCGCACCAACATCAAGGTCGTGTGCGAGTTCCACGACGCGCTGCCTGCCGATACTCTATGCAGTGTCATCCTGATCGCCGAGAAGTCCTTCGCGTACGACGTGAAGAACGAGAGGGTCACGGAGCAGTTTTAAATATATCGCCTTCGTCGAGCAAGAATGGCTTTTTCTACATCCTCCATTACAAAATTGTTAATCTAAAAAAAAAAAAAGGAGAGAGGTCCCGTTAGGTCGTAGCATGGGGGGGGGGCACACATTGTAGAAGATCACACATGAGAGTTTTAAAAAACATCGTGGCAGATTACGCTGAGAGCAAGATCGTAGTAGATTACACTGAGGGGACCTTACAGTAAGAGGAGACAGCAGACTTATAGGAAAATGTCGTAAGTCATTTCAAAAGAAGGCCAAAGGACGAGTTAGCATAAGAGCAAAAATTTGCAGGAGGTAAAAAAAAAATAGCTTAAAAAGGGATGCCAGAGCTTCTCTTCTGTCCACTTTTCTCTCATTGTAGGTTAGTTTAGTCCGTAAAACGTCGTAAAATAAAAAAGTAGTAGGTCAAAGGGCGAGTTAGCATAAGAGCAAAATTTGCAGGAGGTAAAAAATAGCTTAAAAAGTGATGCCAGAACTTTTTCTGTCCATTTTTTCTCTCATTGTAGGTTAGTTTAGTCCGTAAAACGTCGTAAAATAAAAAGTAGGTCAAAGGGCCCAGCCAGAACGAAGCATTCCACCTACTACCTCTAAGTAGGTCAAAGCGCGTAGAGGCTCTCGTGTAGTTTAGCACGAAAAAAATGAATAGGTTAAGTTATATCACGTAAGATCGTGATATACCTACCAAGTGCGAGGTGGGGAAAAAAGTGGTGCATTGAAAATTGTACTAAAACATCGCTAAGCGCTAAAACGTTGACAAAAAATTGTCAAAATATGTCAAAAAGTTATATTCAATTGATAAAAAAAAGGATACCTACAAAGTGCTGCGTTGAAACAATAAGTTTACACTACTCGTGTTCATTGGTGGAGACGTCTCGCATCACTACTTGCGCAGAGATTTGTTTTCGTTCGCTTGCTCCAGATATCGCTGGAACAGGGTATATACGATTGATCCATTTTTTCCATCCACTAAAACATACATAATGCAATAGAGACAATGTGACATCCCCCTTATTAAAGCTAAACAAAAAACTACATTACTATTGTTTTCTTATTGGGCAGGATGGGGTGTAAGTAACGTCCCGTGGGACTCTGCTTTTCTTTTGAAGGGTGGTGCTAGGTATTAGAGGTAAACTGAGTTTTTAGGTTAGTTGGGATGTGTTGAAAAGGGTTGATTTGCCTCCTTAGAGGCTGAGCGTGATGGTAGTTCGTTGCAGGTGTTTTTGCTCCCTCGGCTGGTGTGAAGGCTTTTGGCTTTGTTTTGGGTGACAAAGGATGCAGTTCGTAGTTCTTCGAATCGAAGACTCCATCGAATCTAAGGCGCACATGAATTTTCGCCTCATTAAAAAAAAATATTGGAATTTAAGGCGCGCGTCCGTCAACGAAACCTGACTACCGGTATGTACTGGGAAACATGAAGATTCTGTCTCCCGCGCTTACCCGATTACGAAACTGATAACAATTGAATGACTATTTGTTGTAAAATGTTCATTGTTGTCCTAACACAGCAAATTTAAAGGGGAAAAATTTCGTTGAGCATTTTCTTATCAGGAAAATGAAATGTTGATTGTTGTATTGCAGCTACCGTTAATTTTAAGGAAAGTTAAGAAAAAATATTTACTGTTTGTAACTACCGGTAAGTCTGCGCCTTAGATTCGAAGAACTACGGTTGACATTGTGTGCATGAGGTAGGTACAAGGTAAATTCAATTAAATTTAACCCTGGAATAGTACCTAAAAAAATCTATGTTTAATGGTACCTATACGTCCCATAGACGAACACATAAAAAAAAGTTACTATACCCTCTATAAATGATTTAATTTTTTTCCATACTCTTCTCGCTGCATTTTAGATACTTTTTATTGTTAATGAATATAATTAAAATAACATTTTTCCGTAAACTCATACATTTTAAACATTTATAAACTAGGTTGCATAGAAAGAGTCATAATATATATGCAAATACGAGTAGGTAACTCGAACAGCAAGAAAATAATAAACAAATAAAGATTATACTTAGGTATAAGACAATCCCTTTAACTAGGAAATGGATGTAAAAGTATTAATGAAGAATACATGAACTAAAATTTACTCTCTATCACTAAAAAACAGTCATTTAGACTAGCCACAATAACTAGAAAAACTTCATGAATAAAAATGTTCACTCCTCCTTCCACATCCAGAACAGTAAATAGTTACAAACAAATCAGTCTTTAAATTATCATTTTTTACAAATGTGGCAAACGATGAAAGAATGCTCGCCACAGATAGGCTTTTTGCAGTTACAGCTGATCATTTTACTCATCCTTCTCTTTTTATACGAGCAGTAAGTACAGTACTGCCTCTTTCCAGATTTCGCTGCAGGTTGAACCACAACAGGTGGATCCACAACGCCAAGGCAATTTTGTATGCTGCTTCTTAGAGTGTGAGGCATATGTGGCTGTTTCATTCGTTCCTTCATCCATGGAAACGTTAGTTGATTTGCCAATTTGATGAGGAACTGAAATCTCGACAAAGGCTTTGCGTCGTCATCTTTTTTCTTTTTCTTGTAAAAGTTGAGCACATATATTATGTAAGAGTTGTAGCATGCAATATTGAGCATGTTGTAGAACTGGTTCATTGGCCACCTTCTTGTTTTTCGTATGCAAGAAGTATTCGTGACACACTGGTCAAAGGCATCAACTGCTCCCTTTGTTTGATTATAACACAGAATTACCTCAGGCTTCATACTGTTTTCATTTATTGCATCGTCGTCATGCATTGTGGAAATAAGAGTGACCAGTTTGTTAACACGTGGAGTAAATGAAACTGCTGTCAGATCCTCATGAAAAAGAAAGAGCGATGACTGAGGAGGTCGTGAAAGATAACTGGGGTCCACAAACTCCTTAGGAAACTCAGGTTTATTTTTCTTCGTCGTCCCAATCATTGTGAGGTCTCTTTCTGCCATTTTCTTAGCTAACTGGATGCTGGAAAACCAATTATCCATTGTAACATTACGACTTGAATTTTGGATGATGTCTGTTAGCTTTTCAACAAAGTAATCTGCTGCAGGCGTGCCTGAAGGTGTAGTTCCTTTACCAAGGTACGGGATCGCATTTACCATGTAATTCGTTCCTTGGTCGCAAAGCATCACAATTTTTATCCCATACTTTGCTGGTTTGTTTGGGATGTACATTTTGAACCCGACTCGTCCTCGGAATGGCACTAGTTGCTCATCAATTGTCATGTAGGCACTTGGTTCATAATTTGATATGCATTGCTCAATCAGCATGTTCCATATATCCCGTACGGGTGCAAACTTATCAGTTATCTTCCTTTCCTCACGAGTTTCTCGAGAATCAAAGCGAAGAGTGTTGAGCAAGAAGTGATGTCTCTGCACAGAAAATTATGCATGATATTTTTCGCCGCATTCCTTTGTGTCATGTAATGTTTGTAACTTCATATGGTTGTCTTTCTTGGCCCCTGCGAGAATTGTCACACCGAGGAGTGCTCTGTGTTCAGCCAATGAAACGTCCTTCAAAGCAGAAGCATTCTTGTTTTTATAAGACTCCCTTTGTCTTGCAATTTCCTCATTTGTGTTGTACAGGATCATGTCCAACATTGTTGAGGTAAAGAAGACGTTAAAACATTCAACAGGGTCAGAAACATCTACAGCTTCGTTTTTTGTTTCTCGTTTGACATGTACAATGTTTTTAGCTGCGGCTTTTCCAGATGTGTTAGAAATGGGAACAGTTTTCCAAGCAAACCCGTTACGCCCGAACATATCGTCACATTCAGGTTTTAATCTTTTGTTTGTTGAATGGTCATCATTTCCTTCGGCTGACCTCTTCCTCTTTTCACCTGACTTTGGAGGTTGTTTTGCAGGTCCTGACTTTTGCTTACCTTCAGCTCTTGACGAACTTGATTTAGAAACAGCTGAAGGCCGAGATGATTGTGCTGCTGATTGAATGATGGATGGCCTCCTAGATATCTTCTTCTTCTGACGAAGGTTCATAGTCTGGGTCCAAGTCGGTATCGTCAGGATCCTCAGGAAAGGCATCTTGATCCACTTCAATTTCGTCTTCAACCTCGCTGCAATCGGATTCATCTAACTGAAGTTGCAGTTCTTGTAAAATCTAATCTTCAGTAGTGAATGTTTTGTTTGTGTTTGTGCCGGACATCTGGAACAATAAGGTAGGTACCTATGTAATCATAAACTCATCAACGGTACCAACACGCCTGGCAAACGTAGGAACACTACCTCATGAATGGTACCAACACGTCTGGCAAACGTAGAAACACTACCTCGTGAATGGCACTAATACGTCTGGCAAACGTAGGAACACTACCACATGAATGGTACCAATACGCCTGACAGGCGTAGGAAAATTTACGTTAAATGGTATCAATACGTCTCACAGGCGTACTAGGCTTTGGAAAAAACAAAACACTGATCTTGACGTGAACTGCTCGGCAATCTGAGGAACACTGACTTGCCAAGAGAGTTTCCGTTGAAGCATACCTGGGAGGCGGGAATAAGGTTCCCCCCCGAAACAAGATGGCCGCTGTTCTTCCACTGAACTACGTCTCTTAGACGCATAGGTACCATTCCAGGGTTAAATGGTACATACAAGGAAAATGAAAAGTACAAGAAAGTATATGAATCAGATGACACAAGGCACAAAATCGTTCTGAGGTTCTTGACATTTATGATAGAATCTTTTTTGTTATCTATTTCTTTCTTTATATTCTTGCCCACTTTTGTTTGTTTCGAGTCTGACACTTTTCATAAGAGTTTATATTTTAAGTTATTTCATCTTCCACGTTGCTTTTCTACCTGAAGCGTCAGAAATTTCTGTTCTTTTTCTTTCTTCTTTGCTTGGCGCCATCTAGTATTATCGTTAGCAACTACGCGTACATTGTTATTATGCACTAACCAAAGGGGATGGGTTTGGACTTGTTAAATCTTCCCCTTAAATACGGTCATGGGCTAATTGGTGAATATGGCGTCATTAGTGAAACTGGCGAAGCGTTAAAGTATTAATTAAGTCTCGAAGAAGCTTTAAAATGCTCTCGGATGAATATTAATAGTTTTACCTTAACTAATTGCATTCATTACAGCGAGAAACAACCATTTGCATATTGTGACGATACATTAATCTGTGCGAGTTTGGTCTCGTGGTTTGGGGGCGTCGGAGTTTCGTTCACTTACTTAATCTTTACAATGCCTTTTTCTAAACGTCACCACTTATCCGTGTGCTTCTTCACATGGATTTCCCCAAGGCAAGCAGCATGTGTAATACGTCTGTCCTTACCGCACTGTTCTGCCATGTGCGAACTAGCGACGCAACCTGGGTTTGGTAGCACTCTACTCTCCTAACTATACAACAATGGTTAATAAAATGAAGGGAATATTTGACGCGTGTAAAAGCAGAAGTAGTCTGTCACAAGCAGAAGCGTGCAGTAAGGAAAAGGCGGAGCAAGCGCCGCTTGCGTTGTTTTTAAAACACTTTTGATATCTTAAGTTCGTGTTTTTCAATGCCTTTATATACATTAGAATGGAATTTATTTACTATAAGATATTTACATTGCAGAATTTTCATTTTCTGTTCTTTTGGCTTGAAACATAAACCGGCTAAACCCTTGACGACGCTGGGCGATGAGGCACGACTGACCGCGTTAGAAGAAGGTGACTGCTCGCCTTTCGCCCCGCTTTTCGAGTGACTTATGCAGTTCTTGCATGGACACTGTCCATCCCCGTTTACGAAGAAAAAGGCCGAGGGCAAGCAAGACCAAGACCGCATCTGTCTTTGGCAAGGGTGTTGGAAAGAATTCGTCCACACTTGCCACAAGTGTTGCTAACTTCCAGAATTTTCTGTGCATCCGTAGCACAACCTAACGCGGTACGATTTTCATGTTTGAAACTCTATAGTAATCAACAAATTACATAATGAAGTTAGCCAGTGATCACCAGTCGTATGCTATTTATAAGAAATGAAATCACAGCCGGTACTTGAACATATTCGTCATGTGGTCAGTTACTCGGAAATATGGAGGGTATGTAACACTGCAGGTAGGGTGAAAAGGAAGGTTAATTTAGAAGCGTGGGTGCTGCGGATGCTTATTGTTTTTTACTTTGATATTGTACTGTTTTTTTTCTGTTCTTTGTGTCGTGTTTTTGTACCTGGTGTACAAGTATGCTTCTATATTGAAAATTTCCACCATGGTTGACATACCAGAAGAGCCATCGATTTGCAGTGCCGCAGGTAAGGACTTAATTAGGGACCTTCTTTCAAAACCATTCAGTTCGAGAACATATGGTTTAAAGTTGGAGTTTGTGATTGTGAACCATGAGCGACCGTGTCCTTAACTGTGCATAACCAAACCAACTAAGAAAGATAGGAAAGTTTTCATTAGGCAGTTTAAAACATCTCAGTACAACAATATTATGTGGTTGTGGCAGCAATGATCTTAATAAATTATTTTGTTGGCCATGTGTTTTGTTCAATACAAATTTAGGACCATGGAACTATACAGGCTACAGTGACTTGAGCAATTTTTATAATGCAGTGCAAATACATGAATGTTCCCAGAATCACATCTGCGCTTCCATCCAACTGAAGACAAGTCATGATTCATAATTCTAGCCAAGTAAGAAACCGAAACCCGTCCGTTTATTTAAGATCGAAACTGTATGTTAATAGGATGTTTATTATTTTCAGGGTTAAAAAAGAACGTAATTTAATTTACAGTTGCCCTCAAATATCAAGTAAATCATTATTTTCTTCATGGTTGAAATTCGCAAGTTTATATCGAGAGGCTGTTTTGCTTCTTTAAAAACCGTGCAGCGAAGATTTGATTTTACGGTATGTATGCACTTCATACACTCAAGCCCGATACTTCACCATTATGCACATTATTTTAAGTAGGGATGTGTGTAGGCCTATATTATATTTGAAATTGTTATAATTAACCGAAACGAAACATTAACCCATCGCTTGCCTATCACGAAAGGTCACGGCACGCCCCTGGCTCACAAGTTGTGACGATTTGATGACACTTTCGAACAGGTGTTCTCGAGTTACCAGCCAGGTTAAGTCCTCATTTGTTTCCAACTTTTAAAGCGCATACGTACAGTGGGATCCATTAGTATTGCTCGGCAAATTGTCCATGACTATTTTCATTAATTTTTTTCTTACATCCTATGTGTTTTTAAGCGATGGATTTTTATGTATGCTGTTGTCAACAGCTTGCTTTGAGTTTTCTTGTAATTCTTGAAGCTTTTATTGGGTGAAATGAAGTGCACGAACATGGTGATGGACAATTTGCACGGTAACACTCATGGATCCCACTGTACATTCCTCTCATCAGGCAAGATTGCCAGGCGTCCCGTATTTTAAGGGACACTCCATTATCTAAGCATAATGTCCTGAGTTCCGTGACTATAGTGATCATCAATTTATCCCGTATTTGAAAATTACATTTTCCACGACTGTAGGCTTATCCATGTTTCTAAACTCCTAGATCAAGAACTTTCCCCACCGTCGGTGGGCATTTCGAGACAAATATTAATTTCAGTTCCACTTCTGTTTGAATCACGAACCCAGGAAAGATACATTTATAATGTAATTTGTTTGTTGTCATATAAAGCATCGGTTATTAACCTGTGGCCCGCGGACCGAAAGTAGGTTCGCGAAAGTTTGCAGATTTATTGTGAGCTAAGTTCAAGGGCTTTCAATGGTTAAAATACCATTTTCAAAATTTAAATCTGTTCCACGATTTGCTAGTGGTAAAAACGTGATTTTTTTATCGTTTTATTAATATTATAGATTCTTTACAAAATTTCATAATACACGGTCTTAACGAGAAAAACACGTTCATAAGTAATACAACAATCAACGATCGAATATCCTGTGAAATACATTCGAACACTAAAGTATTTTAATATTTTTTATTTGAACGGTCCCAGTAATTCTAAATTCTGCTGCCAGGTGGCAGGCTGACCAGTTGTAAAATGGCTGCCAGTTGTGAGAAAGCATTTTGCGAGAGTACGTCAGGCGTGAGCGTGCAACGTCAGTTTCGTACACAATTTCAAAAGATTCACCCGCAAAGAACTATTAGATCAGCCGCGGTGCAAATTATTGATGAGAACATTCTGAAACATGGTGAAACGTGTCTGGATGGAGCTAGATTACCGTATTGAAGTGTGCAGAATAACGAGGGGTGCTCACATTGAGCATTTGTGAGTTAACTTCGCGATAACAATTGGCCCTTAAACTTGGACAGTTACATTACATATGTGTGAAGTTTTTATCTTATTTTGGCAATTTATGAATAAAATATAACTGGTCGAAATTTATTCACATCATTTTGAAACATTGTGTATAATATTAAATTCATAATTATCTGTTCTGTATTATTGCAATAAAATATTAGTTTTATTTGATTTTGTGTTTTAAGTTCACTTTATGCACAAATAGGCTAATCGGGACTGGACCTACAGTTTAAAGTGGGATCCGAACAGGGACGTCGTTAGGGGGGCATGCGGGGGCACTGGCCCCGGCAAACGTCCACGTGGCCCCGGGAAACTGTTCTGTATTTGCTGGAAATTTTACTTTGATGACAAATATTGCAAAATAATTCTTCAGTAAATTTTACTTGCAATTTGAAACACTTCTTCAATTTTTAGTAGCATGAACCCAAGCAAGGCATTTCTTTCTTATTTCCCTGTTTCTTGCTTGTTGAACACAAACAGATGTATTGGGAGGGGATGAAGTTAATGATTTTGTGGTCCCTTCCGGTCAGGGAAGTCTGAAACCTATTGAAAATGCACTTTTCCTCCCTGCTGCACACCAGATCCAGGATCCCCCAAAACCCGCACTTTCTCTTCATCTGGCCCTGCACTGGCTCCATGGGCACCGAAAGGACGACACAAACATGAAGATTTAGCTACGGGTGGCTAGAACTTTCTGCGTTAATTATTTTATGGTTCAGAAAAGATATCCCCATGCGTTTCAAATTCCAAGAACAGAATTCTATTGCTTGTCCCTTTTTCGGCGCGAGAATTAATGACATAGCGGTTCTTCTCATATGCACTCAACCCTCCTGCTAATGACCTGCCCTGCAAGGAGGGAAAGGCCACTTTCTGAAAATTCGGAGAAACATCGAAGAGGTCGGTTCATCTGTTGATTTGGTGGACAGTTGATATCTGTCAGTTTGAAGTAGGATTTGTTGTCCGAGGAGTGGTAAATTTCTGTAAACGCGAGAAGATAGCATCACGAAGTGCTTGTGATCTCGTTTTCCTACATCGCGAGTAAAATGTCGAATGAGAAGCTGCCAGATTGTCTTCCTCTGGAAACATGGATCACGAGCGACTGATCGACCAAATATCCAACATATTGGCATTCTAAAGGAGAGTGACTACCACACAAGATCCTGGGTTCAACTCCCAGGGTGGTTGATTTCATGTATAATGAAGAATAAACCACGTTTCAATTAAGGAAGGAAACTAGGTATGTAGCAATTGTTTTTACAGCCGTTTGCATACTCTATAAGTATTATGTTACAAAATTTGTATATATTTCTGACTTTCTGTGATTTTTCTTCATTTAGCCTCCACCTGCAAATGCGGAAGCTGCTGCTGCTGCTTAGGTGGCTAGGTTGGCTAGACATACAAATATAATTAATCCCTAGTCATGCAGCGAATAATACTTGTAATATAATCATGAGTTATGGAGAAGCAAATAACTTATCAAGCATTTTCTGTTTCTATTTGGACGGGTTAAAGTTACAGTGGTATAAGTCACATTGTTAAAAATAAAAAACAGTCTGACTCACAGCACATTGCTGATCAACACAACACCTGTTTCCTTTATTACAAGACGTTAAACTCTCATCTGTTGACAGTTGAATGAATCTCTGATTTAGTTCACGTTCTCTGTTAACAGATTAACTTATCGCGATCTGGTTTCTATGTCTAAGTGTTTGTTTCTTTGTTTTTTTTTTTTTTTAAAGTTACTTACACCACTGTAACATTAACCCGTCCATTTGTTGTGCAGTGGTTAACAAGGTGCATTATGATGCCAGGGGTCCTGGGTTCGAATCCCGGGCTGGGCGTGTGTGTTTTTATGATGGTCCTCTCATCAATTTCACATCACTCATTGTCATCTTCATCTTCACGATTAGCCAAAAAGTGTCAGAAAAGCGAAGTAAAATAAACCAAATCAATCATTTATATATTTCTATATTACGCCGCTTTTCTACCTCTTGGGTTAAATGCGACGATGAGGATGAATGATGAGCCGAAGGAATGGCGATGGGAGACATGATACAACCATACCTATCCAAGGTCCGAACCTTGGACCTCTGGTTTCAGTGGAATTCTTAGGATGAAAAACTGTAAAAGTAGGGTGAAAAGAAGCAAAGTTGTACGATGCATGAAAAGCTATGTTTAGTTCTTCTAAACCTTCCAATTATCGAGTTCGTGTTTCAAGTACGTGTATGCACAGTAAGGCTAATCGGAGATCCGAACCACTATGTGCCTCCACCGGGTATCGAACCCGGGACCCCTTGATTGCAAGGTGCGGCGACGCTACCACTGCGTCATCGAGGAGGAAGAGAAAAACTTACAATTAGTCAGTAAAATTAATATTGAGGCACAAGGCCTGCAAAGAGTACTTTCATTCGGTTGCGCGTTTTCATCACATCGAGTCCCATAGTTTCGAGAGCAGAATTTGCTTCCATATCGCTTTCAAGTACTTCCCAAATTGTCCTCACGATGTTGGAACAGCACAGAAATTTTGGAACTAATACAAGCAGGTACATTCCCAGGGAAGGGGCTCGGGAGCTGCAGTCCTTTCCCGAAATCCTACAAATATCTGATTTTAATAATGTGTAGTAGTAATTAAATTTACTTCATTAACAGGATTAAACATCTTGTATATGGTAAGTTGCAATATACCAAGAAATTCATCTTCAGCGCATTTACTCCTCCCCCCAACCTTTTCGTCTTTAGATGGCGGTTGCTGATAAGGGATATCCTAAGCCCCTTTCGAACCCGGAACCCCTTGATTACAAGGCTACCATGCGCCACCGAAGAGGTCCTTGATCCTTTTCTTTCCAAGACAAATATATATATATATATATATATATATATATATATATATATATATATATATATATATATATATATATAGTATGTATACAGCATAGGCCTATATGGTGTATAAATAGTTTGTTCATTTATAATAGTTTGATAGAAAAAATCTTACGTTTGGGCCCCCCCAAACTGATCAACCTAGCTACATACCTGGATCCGAACCACTATGTGCCTCAACCGGGAATCGAGCCAGGGACCCCTTGATTACAAGGCGACGACGCTACCACTGCGCCATCGGGGAGGCCACAAAATATTAGTAATTCATTAAATGTTACTGTCTTTCAAAAAATATTTGATGCAGTAGAACTTAAGTAACATCTGTAATATATATTTTTAACGCATCCATGCTAAATCAAAAGTAAACAATCACTGTATTAATACAGGCCTTCGTATATCCCACCAACAGTTTTTACAGTTCAATCACATGATTAGCACAAGGTTCTTTGTATAAAAAAGGCACTACCCCCTCCCACAAAAAATCCTCCAGCAGAGCATATACATATTACATATTTTTGGTGAATCTTACCACTTTACAAAAATGTGAAATCTGCCATTATTTGAACAATACATGAGGCTAATTTACCTGTAACTAGAGCCACGTATTTATGGTGAATAAAAGATCAAGTTTTCGGTACAACAACTGGCCATATTTCGGGTTCAAAACAGTATATAAAATTGAATTTCGGGGTTAAACTGGTGATTAGAAACCTAATTTGGATGTAAAAACTATAATTATTACACAAAAATAACATTTCAGTTCTAACAGCACATTTATATAGTTATCAGAGTATTAAGTTTATTCCTGTGTGAAGGTGTCCATTTTTGCTTCTCAAATACTTACAGCAGGATTGATCAATTTTCCGAGATTTGCATAACTCGCAGGATAATTTAGACCTCAAAGTTGTCACGTTGGTAAATAAACTCTAAATTTCGTGTTTAAGAGCTTATTTCGCATTTTGCAGTTCATTTCGTGACAAAACATGGTATCAAAGTGCTCCTCACACCTTTCAAAAACATGAAACATTAAGATTACAATGTGTCATTTCATGTTTTCGTCAAAAACTAAATATGCATGCTCCTACTTATAACATTCAACGACGAATACCACAAAATTTTGCAAGAAAATCCCTCTTCGAGACGTGGTTCAAAAAGCGGAAAATTCCGATCAGTGAGCATGCTAACCAATCAAATGCTAACGTATCATGCATGCATAATAATATTGACGACCCGGGTACGCCTCCGTGTAGGTTAGGCAATCCACTGTCTATTTGAAAGGAAGATAAAAAGTATATTGATCAACTAATTGAGTTATTTCGCTTCACAGATTATGAACACCATCAGGAAGTTAACTTGCGATTTCGAGCGAAACAAGGGTTGGGGAGGAAATTTAACGGGGTTGAAAATTGCCTTCAAACACGCTCGGTAAACAAATGCATATGCATGTTCCAGCCAGGCACGTAGCTGAAATTCTTTCCGCATGTGTAATGTGTAACATATGAAAAAGATAAGGTGGATTTAGAGATGAGGAAAACTTCATGGTCGCCATAAAAGTGGGTAGAAGCAGAAAAGACCAAACTTTTTTTTTGTAGAAGGTTAGTTGCGTTCTATGTCGAGAATCTGTGGAGCAAAGTCCCGCATAACGGTAGAGAAGGGGGGAAATCGAGCTGGCGGAGCAAAGCAGTGCACGCTGCTGCAGCCGCATTTGCCCCTCCATGCGCTTAATTCCCCTCTTACGCGTTCACCTCTTTAGACGGTGAGGCCTTAGTGGATATTGACGGAGGGGTGTCAACACACTTACACAATCTGTGAAGAGTTATTCAGTGGCGTAGGAACTAAAGGGTTCATAGGTACATTACACCTCATTTTTTAAATTTTTAATTTTTTTTTATGCACATTCCTGCATCTCTCTTGATGATGCAAGACGGTGCATCAAAACGCATCAACTGATGCATTGGAGTGCATCTCGACTGAAAGAAATCCTCACTTGAATCAAATGATGCACTTTGATGTTTCTTTCACGACATACAAAAATGCACCCAAATGCGAATCTGATTGGCTCATCAATCGATGCATTCTGGTGGTGCATCAATCGATATGATGCATTTAGTTCTCCTAGTGTAGGTCCAGTAACGATTACCCTATCTGTGTATAAAGTGAACTTAAAAACTCAACTACCATCGGTATCCTTAGCTGTGCCCGGCTAGGAAGGAGGCGACGTGATTGGCCCACATGGAGTGCGTTTCCCACACGAATTTTGCTACATTTTTAAAGCGTAACGCACTTTTGTTGATGCTTTTCACATTCAGCCTATGCCATCACACTCACTTTTTTCACTTGTTAGCCGACACCACAAAGTACTTCATAATTCTATGAAATCAGTTAATTGCGAATGTTTTAATCAAGAACCTTAAATTGTTTATGTAAAATGTCACATACGTAACGCTGGAATGGCTCCATTAGGCACCCGAAATAACTCGGCTGTGATGTAAATTCAGATTTATGTCCAGACAAATATCAAATTCTGAAGTTCCAACGGCTGCAATCCAACATTTGAGGGTGACCTCAAATTCCTCAACGTTACCATGAGAACACATTCTCTCAATCGAAGAGCTTTTCGTGTCGTCAGCTGTCAATTCTTTCCACAGAAAAGATGAAAGGTCTTCTAAGAATCGGTGTTATAATGGTGTCGCACAAAGTTGAATCGCATCAAATTCCTTTATGTATACACAAATACTTCCCAACAAAGTCAAGGATAACAAATATACCAGATATATACGTAGATAGCTCTCACAAGATTTCATTAAAAGAAGTTCTGCTTTCTTGGTGCCAGCAAGTCCACAATATGATGTATGATTTTGGATACCCAAACTATTCTCTTACATATTACGTCATCAGAAGTAGGCCGTTGATGGAACACATATGTGCTGACGCGGCAACGGATTGCAAAATTCATATGGTTTATTTCCATGACCTGTTGGAAAGTATAATTAAACGAACGCCGTATTATGTTAATTGTCTCACATAAATTGTTAAAGCAAATCGTATCTTTACAGAAGAGAATACAAATTCTGAAGCCTAGCACAAGAGATGTCATGACGTCACACACGCAACCTTCTGCCAGGCTTGTAACTTTTTTCAGGTTTTTAGTGTTACATCTGGAATATGTTTTTCAGTTTATTAACTTATAAACACCAGTGTGTGTGACAGGGAAAGGGGGAGGAGGAAAAAAAAGAGTTGATTGATTTAGTTTAAGTCGCTTTTTCTGCCACTTCTGGTTAATCGCGACGATCTGGATTATATAATGAGATGAAGGGAGAAACGCACATGGACAAGTCTCACAGAGGATTATGCTGAGTGAGAGTCCAGGAACCAGAGCATCGTTAGTCAGCAAGAATGCAGTTCAGGGTGAAGTGAGGTGAATGCATGGAGAGAAAAAAACGCGACTGCAGCTAACAGCCGTTTGCAGCAGCATTAACTGCTTTGCTCCACTCGCTTTCTCCCCTTCTCTACCGTTATGCGCGGCCTTGCTCCTCAGATTCCCGAAACAGAGTGTACGCGGAAGAGAGGTTGGTATAATCCAGTAAAAATATTAATTTTTTAATCTTGCCTCTCTGCTTCCAGACTTTTTCCCAAGGAAAATATTCTAGCAAATGAAAACACTATTTCTGACTAACTCTTCCCTTCCACTCTGTCAGACTTGTGGGGGAGTATACGCGAGCTTGTGTAATACAGACATGCGACATTAGCTTCACAACCAAGTATCTTGCATATTAAACCATGTATTCTTGTAGCCGTACCCTCGTATCGACATATGCAGCAAATAAACAATTCTCATGAGTTATCTGAGGGAAATGCACTTTACCAGAGAAAGACAACATTCTTGGTTTTGTTGTGGGCGTTTGTTGCATGTTTTTAGCCTTCGTAGAGCGTGTATCTTATTGACTGTATACAATAAAGACAAATTCCACTGTTGATTCCTTTCCAAAGTGCTTGCCATGTAGAAGACACGTTCACAAGGAACGTTTGGGTTTGAGGCTATGCAATGTTAACCAGGTTGCTTTGGTTTTTACGTAGGTGAGGATTTCTGGAGGGCGCAATATGGAACAGATAAGTCAACGAGAAATAAGCACGAAAATTAGTCTTTTCGCCGAATCTTGGTGACACGGTAAATGAACAAATTCGCAATATAGCAGAGATAGGGTGTGTATCTGATATCGTTTGTGACTTTGTAGAACAGGAAACTCAAAATATAAATTTATATTTTTAGAGTTATTGTGCGATATGTTCTTCAGAACAGGAATGAAATGCACGCTTTAGTGATGTGAGATCTGTTGGAAATTTTCATTTCATTTGCATATTTTTTTATAGTAGAAAAATTTATCTTCCACTCACGCAGTCTCCCCATTTTTCTCTCATTCACACCTCCTCCTTTCCTTGTCTTTCTCCTTTTCTCTTCATTTCTGTTTCCCTTCATTTTTCTTTCTCCTTTTACTCTTTATTTCCCTTCTCTATTTTTCTCCTTTCCACCTTCATTCTCCTTTTCCTCATCATTTCCCTTTCTACTTTCCATCTTCATTCTCCTTTTCCTCTATTTCCCTGTCTCTTTATTCTTTCTCCTTTTCATCTTCATTCTTCTTTTCTTCATTTCCCTGTCTCTTAATTTATGTTTCTCCCTTTCCTTTCTCTTCCACATTCTCTTTGCCCATTCCTTTCTTCCTCTCCTCTCTCTCAGTCATTTATCTTTTCTCTTTCTCCCTCTTTTCGCTTCCCTCCGCGGAGCTGCCTCTCTCTTTATCCACATCTTACTCCTTCACTCTTCTCTCTCTCCCTTCTTTCTAGTTTTCCCTCTTTCCCTTTTCCCTCTTCATCCTCTTGTAACTCCTTTATCATTCATTTTCTCTCAATATAACTTTGGGTGGTATATTTTAAAGTGACCACCTCAGTACTACGCAAAACATTGTAACAAGTAACATTCTGATTTGATTAATATTCCGTATGGCAATTCAAGAAACGTATCAGTTCTACCCCCTCCCATACACACACATTAGCAGTCGAAGATACTAGCAGATGCTCTCAAACAGCAGAGAATAAAATCTCCTGAGATTCGTAGGATAGCACTGAAACAAATTGGAACTGACCACCATTACTTCCGCTGAAACTGTTCGCTCCCAGATCAAAACATCAGAAATACTCTCCTTTGAGGACACACGAGGAAACTTTGTAATATTTTCGAACCTAAAGCAGGAAACAGCAGTCACTTGGGAAGTTTCTTGATTCCTAAAACATCAAAAGCTGCGTGTATTTTCTTGTCTTGCATTCGTCCCTGTAGGAAAGAGTCCGGTAAAATTTCATGCTTCAAGTTGCGAGTCAAATCTATTCCAGCAGCATTCCCACAAAGCCAGCTTGTATTTGTATATGCCCACATAACGACTCTAATCTCTTCTGTCGTTCTAAATTGATTGATTGATTTGGTGTTTTAAGTCCACTTTATGCACAGTAAGGCTAATCGGGACCGGACCTACAGTTTAAAGTGGGATCCGAACCACCATGTGCCTCCACCGGGCATCGAACCCGGGACCCCTTGATTACAAGGCGACCACGCTACCACTGCGCAATCGGGGAAGCACCTGTCGCTCTAAATAAATCTCGAAATTTCGTCGATAACTCGAAAACGTGACTTATCGATTTTCCTTTCGCACTTATGCAAGCTCATGTTTACCATGTATTTGGTCAGTTATAAAATAAAATCATCTCATGTAGCAACATGACGGTAACATTCTTCCATTTTGGGAAAGCAAGGAATTTTCTGCCCTTTTCCCAAAATACTTTAAAGGCAACCCTTCATAATTTTTGATCGGCTAATAAATTTTAATTAAAATAAATATTCGGAAATACAATCAACTTCGCTTCTAATGAACACGTACGGATTCATAATATTGATTTACTATATCCAAAGTTCACTAAAAACCTAAATGCATTTTCTTAACCCGAATTTATTTATTTATTTATTTGAGAAAATTTCAGATACAGCACAGGTGGCCATTTTACACTGAAATTGTCAACAATGAGAAAACAATAATTATAATAAGCATAAAGATAAAAAAATAAAATAAAATAAATAAAAATAAATAAGAAATAATTAAGAGTAACAAAACAACATAAAAGTGAATAGCAAATGAATAAAAAAAATAAGTAAGAGATGGCACTATCTGATATTAATTACAAGTATTTCTTCTGATAGAAGACCGAAAGGCAAACTCGGAGGAAAATATATCAGTATTTGAGGGGAGATCATTGTATTGCGTGGCAAGTCTATAAAAGAGAGATCTTTTTTGAATTTCCAGTCTAGGTTTTTTTGTATAAAATAACCTTGTATTGCGAGTTGTGCGCATAGGTACTCTAAAGTGGAATTCCTCAAGGAGTGTGTTGCAGCGGATTTTGCCATTCACAATTTTGTATAAGTAACTGAAATCATTCTGCAAACGTCGCTGATAAGCAGTTTGTAAGTTTAGAAAAGACAAGAGATGCGGAGATGAAAAATTGCGTAATGAGGGAACCCTGTGACGGACTATAGCTAGGAAGAAGTTAAAGACTGAATCGATTCTGGAGAGGGTTATTTAACGACAAAAATAAATCAAAAACTTAAGGCAGAAGTAGTTTGCTGACAATCTATTAACTAAAACCAAATATTATATATGAAAATAAAAATAGACAGAAACCAGTTTATTTTAAGTCGAAGATAATATAAGGTGCTTTGTTTCAAAGTACTCTACTTAAAAGTACTTATGATACTAACAGTGACAATTTTTTATGTATATTTCATGTTTTAGGTTCAACAAAACCGAAGTCGAGAGTTTACTTTAAACGAAATATATGTTCTTTGCGTCGAGGTTAGTGATTCAGGTTCACTATAGCCGTGTTTCAATATCACCAAGATTACTACATCCATATTTTACTGTGAACTATATCAAATGAAGGGCTCGAGTGTAAAACATAGTTCATTAAAAAAAGGTTATTAGAAGCTATACTGTAGATAAATTGTTCTCGTGTTGTGTTTACCAATTTCACAAGGCTTCACTGAGTCCAATGCAAGTTGTATGACATGGCAATTTCACTCGAAAGTTGAAGGATGGCACATTTTCATTTGTAACTTAAAAATAACCAAAATGCCACTTACACCCGAGCCCCACAATCCAGCAGTTGTGTTTCTCGCATCCGAATCCAACATGTAGTCCAATAAATGTAAACGTTTCTTTTAGGTTAAAGCATATTTTCTTCTTCTCTGTTGGGGATAGCAGCCAAATTCTTTACATGCACATTTTGTAACAAATAGTTACAAAATATTGAAAGGGCAACGGTCCTCGAAAGTAAAGTTAAAACAAAATACTGTTGGAATAATTTCATAAAATAAATTTAGATTGTATACCTAAATATATTTTTTATATATAATACTAGTGCACTATAGAATAAGAACCTAAAGATAAAATTATGTTTGTATGCTTTTACATTAGTTTATATCATTGTAATAGAACTATAAAAAACATAATAGCCAATTTTTACACATATTACGTGTACTGTCAACATATATTACAGGCACAAATGCTGCTCAGGATTAATTTCGTTGTCAAAATGAGTTGAGTTGTTTTAAGTCCACTATATGCACAGTAAGGCTAACCGGGACTGGATCTACAGTTTAAAGTGGGATCCGAACCACTATGTACCTCCACTGGGTATCGAACCCGGGACCCCTTGATTACATGATTACAAGGCGACGACGGGGAGGCCCTGTTATAAACTAGATTAGAATTTACAAACAAAATACAAAATATTTATAAAACCTTACTGACATCTCAAAAAGAAAATAATTAGAATGTAATCTTTCTTGCTTTCAGTGAAGCAAAATCGTGAAAAAGGGTAGAGTAACACCTTGTGCCTCTGCCAAGTGCAAATTTCTCCGTCGCATTTGACTTTGTCGTCTTAAAGACACTTTGAATAGCGCCCTAGGCTTCAGCCCGCGTAGCCTACCCCATTTACCTTATAAAACCTTTTTCGAGCAGGCCTCATCTCCAGGAAGCTATCAACTCGGGCAAGCCCGGCACCTAACGACCTGTTCGGTTAGATGAGTCAAGGCAAGAGCTTATAAAACCATTCATGCTCTCCCAAAACAGGCAATGGTTAGGCTGGAGATTGATTGAATTGTCGTCTTAAGTCCACTTTATGCACAGTAAGGCTAATCGGGACTGAACCTACAGTTTAAAGTGGAACCCGAACCACTATGTGCCTCCACCGGGTATCGAACCCGGGACCCCTTGATTACAAGGCGACGACGCTACCACTGCGCCATCCGGGAGGCTAGTTAGGCTGGAGAGTTCAATGAACTAACCGATCTCTAATTACACACTGGTAGTGCAAGATATGCGATCTTCTTATGTAGCCTACCCCTCGCTATGGGACTGACATCTTATACGAAACTGTACCTTGCGCCTTAATTTGTTTTGAAAGTAATGTAAAACGTAAATTACGACAAACTAAGTGCAAATCGGTTTTTCAGATGTCTTAGTATTGTGATTTAAAAAATAAGTTTGACTCACTCATAATCTAGACAATGAAACACGTTCAGACATAATGGAATTAGCAAATGGACAATTCTGTTTCATATCCTACAATTCTCACTAATATACCTAGTTCTACAAGATAAGTATTTCAAGGCGTAAAATAATCGTATAAATCACATCAGCAGAATACAAAATCGTCCTATTCTCGCATATGGAGAACCCTTGTCGAATCTCTTTGATCTGTGCTTTCCTCGCAAAGCGAATACTCCCGAACAGGCTTCGAAAGCTCACGTAAGGATAATCGTAAACAGCGGGGGGGGGGGGGGATGAAGTTTGAACGGTCCAACAAGCATTGTCCCGCGGCGCCTCCCTCCCTCCGACGAGAACGCGTGGGTCGGGAGCTCCATTGAGGATGCTGGGATCTTCACAAGAAGGCGGAGATGAGGGGGATATGATATATAAAGGCGGATGGAATATCCAAATCCTCAGACGAATCAGGAAACTACACGAGGAACCTTCAGGTCATCAAACAGAACACACTACAATGTTGGTCAGGTGAGTATCTTACTCTGTCCGTGAACATTGTTCTGTACACTTTGAGGGATTTATATGACAGGGGTTTCGTGACAGTTTCGCACATGTTCATTGTTTCAAATATTACAATAGTTTAGCCATGGCGAAGTGGTTAGAGCATCGAGCTTCGACGTCAGGGATCCCGTGTTCGATTCCTTTATATTGCTCCATTTTTCTGCCACTTTTGGCTACTCGCGATGAATGGATGAAGGTACAATCATAAACATATAGGGACAGCATAAAGGATTAGGTCCTCCCGATAGCGTGGTGGTAACGTCTTCGCCTTGTAATGAAGAGGTCCCGGGTCCCGGTCAAGGAACATAATTCTTCGAATCCCACTTTAAACTGTAGGCCAGTCCCGATTAACTTTTCTGTGCATAAAATGCACTGAAAATCATACAAAAACTTAGAGGCTGCGAGTCCAGACGCCATACCCTGGCTAGTCTGCAAAATGCAGTCCAGGGTGTGCTACGTGGAAGGGAGGTTGACATTCTGGTGTCTTCAATAAGGGTTACCCCTTGCATCCCAAGTTCAAATCCCTGCCTGAGCATGGATGATGTTTGTGAGTCCATTAATATCATCATAACGGGTAACCCACTCGAAGGTAGCCCCGGAAAATGTTGGTTTAAACGAAAAGGTAAAAGAGGAAACAAAACAATTGCATGGCATACCTGTATGTGTATCAGAAATGAGTGTCACATGAGGTGCTGGAAATGCCCTCCCTGAGCTTCCAAACACAACTGAACACGACGTTGCATGTTTCGACGACTAACAACGTGAAAGCACGATTGCCCAACCGTGTCTGTTCGTGTTGCCAACTTCCTTCCTCCACGGCTTCGGAGCTCAGTGTTGCCGCCTCTACTTTCTTTCTCATGGACGAACTCGCATTCTGTACAAATGTCAACAAAATCCTTGCCAATATTTACAACAGGAAATGGATATTACCGGGTCTACCTTCGAGTGAGATGCCCGGAACTCATCCTCATCGTCGTGGTTTGCCAAACATGGTACAAAAGCGACGCTAAATATAAAAAAAAATAATCAAGACAATAGTTTATGTCAGCACTTCCCTAACGGCAGTGCGTGGCATTTTCGGGCGAATTTTAACTAAAAAAGCACAAGAGTATAAATAATATTCAGCACAAGGCAAGGAGAGTGTATGTTGCACATCAATCACTTCAGATAGTATACACACACAAGCCGCAATGCAGAAAAGATGTTGAGACGATACAGAGTGCGGTCATCAGACAGATAAATCGTTGAAAGCAACACCATTTTAACCACAAGGGAGGTTAAACATTGAACACAATCTTGTGTGGACTAGGGATGGCCAGATCCGGATCCAAAAAAATTTCGGATCCGGATTCAGCAAATTATTTTAGGAACAACACTTCAAAAGAAATCTTGTAGGACTAACAAATGATAAATTTCTTTGTAATCGAAGATCATAATGCCTTTTAAGGTGTGGTAATATTATAATTGTATTGAGATACGAAACTATCGGATCCGGATCCGGATTTTCGGATCCGGTTCCAGAACTATCGGATCCGGTATTTCGGACCCGGATCCGAACGGATCCGGATCCGTTTGGCCATCTCTAGTGTGGACTTCCCATGGGAGAATTGCTGTAATGCAGCATTAACACAAGTCGTTTTTTTCCTCTCATTGTGCACAGAGATATGATGTAGAGAATGGTGTCAAACCGTAAAAAGAAACACATTTTCTTAAGATAAGGTGACCAAATTTGTAAAACAACAAAACTAGGAGTTTTTCATTATTTTCGTGAGGGAAAAACGGGATAAAACTGACGGTAAAATGTACACATTTTAATTTAAAAAAATTGTTTTGTCATAAATGCTTAAGTTTGAAATCTAATTAAAGTCATTGTAACAAAAAAGTAACATTTCGGCGTCCTGTTCTACGTTAAAAAAATCTGGACAAAGGCTCAAAAGAAGGGTCTGTCCCTGCTAATACGAGACCTTACTTTCGGAATCTAATCAAATAACCAAATTGATTAATGTAAGGAAATGGTAAACTAAATTCGGATAGTCTTGTGTCCTTAAAGTTATTCATAACTAGGACTCGGAAGTTGAGAACCTAAAAAATCTAAAAAAAGGATCTAAAAATAATATCCACCCTTAAAATGAAAGCTTGATTTTTTAAAAAAAATTAAAAGAGACTAGTTGAATAATTTGATAAAATCTGTTTGGTGGTTTAAACCAGGGTTGTTAAAGGTCCAGGAATTTTAAATAAATTCAATTCCGGTCCAGGAGAGAAAATCAGGAAGCGTAAATGGGTTTTGGACCTTTTTATCTGTAAAGTAACACAATAGTTGTTTCAATACAATGAATACATTCTGTAAGTCTTCCTTCAGAATGGCGACAATATCTTCATCCAAAACATATGTTCTAGATGACCGATTGAGCTACCTCTTTGTTGCCACAAAACGGATGATCTTCTGATTTCTAGGGAAAAGATTGGTGCAAACAAGTGATACCATGTGTAATGTTGTATTGGACATAGATAAGAATACAGCTCTATAATAAAGTTAGAACAGATACCTAACATCTACCCTTCATGTCAACCAACAATACCAGGTATTTGGAACAAACGCAGGCAGCTCGAAGGAGTTACCTCCTTCTTGCACCAAACGAAAACGACAGTCGGCTCCATCTCGTGAATAATGCGAGAAATACCGCTTCGAGCTACACGTTTCTTGCACCAACTGAAAGCGGCGGGTTTATTGCACACCATAAGGTACACAACACTAAAACCTCCAAAAGTGGAGCTACCTCCTTTTTGCAGCAAACCCTTCAATTTTCGAAACACGTAAAATATCTTCATTTGATTTGATTAAGTACCGACTGCAGAGCCTACTCCCTCGTGTTTGTGTCCAATCTTTTCGCTTTACTGCCTAAATCCACTGACTTTTCCGTATCGGGCTGTCTGAAAACGATGCATAGATACCTGAGAACAACTTTATGTTGTTGAAACCAGAAGCCATCAGAGATTGTCGCCTTTTCTTAGACACTGCCTTTATATCTTTGAAATCAATGTTATTCTTTTCAAAACCGGAAGTGCCGCCCGCGCCAAGGAAGCACAGAAATGTAAACATCCGGTGAATAGCCCCCATACACGACTGTTCAAAGAATGCAATTACAAGAGTCACTTGGTATCCTTCCTCTTCACCTCTTCTCTTTGTGTGTTCGTCTTTTCCTGTACACTGGTTTTACTAGGGCTGAGGGCATAATGCATGAGTAAGGGCCTTAACCTGTTACATTCATAGTAACACCACCGCCGACCATAGTAACGAAGTGGTTAGCATAGCGCGCCCCGACGCCAGGGGTCTCGGGCAGGGTTGTTAAAGGTCCAGGAATTTAAATTCAATTCCGGTCCAGGAGAGAAAATCAGCAAGTGTAACTGGGTTCTGGACCGTAATGAACCTTTTTATCTGTAAAGTATTTCAATTCGGTCCAGGAACCTTTTTTCCGGATGAATTTTAATGCGGTCCAGGAACCTTTTTCAATGAAACGATACGCCACTTGGACCGAATTTAAATTGTGCGAGAAAAAAGATTCCGGTCCCGCAACATAAATTAATAATATATTACTACACGAATAGATAAAAAGACTGTATAAGAATAGACATATAAGAGCGCATATTCATTACGTAGCTTACCTGTAGTTAAGATCGGAATAATTTGCATAAAACAAGTGCCCTGGCAATGAAATTGTCAAATAGATGAATAATTGAATATTTATCGAATAACAAAAATAATGTTAACATGTAGTTGGAGAAAAGTAAGTTTCTGATTAATATTTTATGCATATTATTTTGAGTAGTAGTGTACATAAATCTTCTTTGTAATGTCATTCAAAGCCGTATAATGCCAATATAATCCTTGTCTTCCAATAAGTTCAGAGAAAATTATTCAACAAAGGCTAAAATAATATATTTTTCATTATTTAATTTTAGTACTTGATAAATCTTTCGGGGGGGTCCGGACCCCCCGACCCCCCCCCTAAATACGTCCTCGAACCCGTAACTGCTCGTACCAAAGTCTCATTCGAATCAATGGGTCCCGACATATGTGTGTGCAAGATAATGTAAAATAATTATTTGTCAATAAGGTTGCATCATTTGCATACATACCTGTAAAAGTAACTCCCCTAATTTTACAGAGTAACTTCAATTTTACTGCGTCTTTCACTTCACAATCCATATTTGAGGGTCCACTTCCACAGGCAAATTACGGTTATACGTGTACAACTTGGCTTCGAGTGCATACCGCTCGTTTTGCCTGTTCGAGAGTTATTCCCTCGAGCGAAGAAGCTGTTCTTGTAGATTTCTTAATAGGTAATATATGGTAATGGCGCCCTAGTCTCGGAAAGTGCATTATTTCCTAACTGAACTATCCGAATTCGTTCTCTAGCAAATTTCATGTTACTAACAATCCCACACACTTTATCGTTGCTTGTGTTACCTCTCTGTGTGTTTGCAGAATAACTTACCCATTCATTGGAAATCAGTAGCGGCGATTGGCTGACAAGTGGGGGGGGGGGGCAAGTACAGTTTACTTTGTCTTTGTAGACGTAGTGCGGGTGCAAAAAGTGGGGGGGGGGCAACTGCCCCCACGCTCTTCTGGTAGCCGTCACTGTTGAAAGGAATAAATTATGTGTAGTTGTTTTGAGTCTATTGTACGAACATGTTTATGTGTAAATTAGTCTCTGTACCACAGAGGGGGGAAATATAGAAAGGGGCAAAGAACATTAGTGCCACGGAAGTTTGAATTCTTCTAATACAGTGATTTTCGACGGGTTCATCCACACACTATATACGCACCTGTTCCGTACCCATCAATTAAATAAAACAGTGAGATGAAATGAGCTTTTCTTTCTCCAATTGAACTTTCATCAATGTTTTTGCCCCCCCCCCCCCATTCAAATGTTCTGCTCACGCCTATGGTACAAGTTTTTAAGTTCTTATAAGAAGCTGTTGAACTTATAACTGCGCCTACTTTCCAGTTACCTACGAATCGGTGTAAACAACATGACTTAACGTGGGATGTAAAGTCCAAGTTCTCTAAAAGAATAATTGTGTATATTATTGCGTTCAAAGGGGAACGACGCAGAACCAGCTAACGAAGCAATTATCAGCGACTGCAAATTAAAACACCACACCTCTGATTACTTTTCAAACAGGAAATGAGCCTTTACCGCGAGATGACGTCGAACAAAGAGGAAATTAGACCCTATAGCAGCAGTTCTGTCATCTACCGAGATGGATCTCAATTTCCTTATTAGGAACTGGCCACACTGCGCTTTAACTGACCTGTACATAATCTGCTCCCTTGTAAGCCAACGAGTTGTCTCAAGTTGCTCGTTGACTTTAGTGGTGACGCAACCGAAATTTTATTATAGGAATAACTATCATACAAGTTCAGTTATTATACTTCACTCAGTTCGGGGATTCTCTGGAGCAAGCTGACTTGACAACACACTGCTAATGAACTTGTGAGAGGAAATGAGAGCATGGAGGGGAAAACGCGACTGCAGCTACAGGCAGTTTGCAGCAGCGCGCACTGCTTTGCTCCTCCCATTCGCCACCTTTATGTGCGGCCTTGCTCCACAGTGAAATGGTAGTTTCATGAATGGTAAGGAAAGCTTACAATTTTAATTTTATATTTCGTCTACATAAACGTAGCTCTTGAACCAGGATAAAAAAAGGTGTTCTCTAACGTTTATTTTTCTTCCGTTTACTTCCCCCCCTCTCTCGTTTCTTTTCTATTTCCTCACCTTTCTTTCTTTGCCCTTCTCTTTATTTCTCCGTTCCTCCCTTTCTCTGTGTATTTTCTCTCAATTTCTCTTCTTTCTTTCAGTCTCTTTCTCCCCTTTCTTCCTTGTTCTCATCTTCTCTTTCCCTCTCCTTTCCTTTCTTTATTCTCTTTTGCCTTCTCTCTTCCTATCTCTCTCGTTCTTCCACGTTTTCCTATTTCTCTTCCTCTTTCTTCCTTTCTCACTATTTTCATTCATCACTCATTTAAAACATTTATTTCTTCTGACACGTAACCATGACGTCAACACATCACGCTGACAACTTGTAAAAAGTTCCCCATGTCTTCAATAATAAGATGCATCCCTACTTATAGGAAGAGAAGGCATTAAGAAAATAATTCAGTAACGCCACCTCATTTCTCTTTTCAGGCTCGTTGTCAATCCGTTCGTGTTCATCTCTCTGCTGTTCGTCGCAGCGTCAAGTATATTTGGACCAGCCGACGCTCAGGTAACGTTACTTTTCACTATTCTGAGCGTACACTCACCAGCAATAAAAATGCCATATATATCCTGAAATATTCGCTTCCCTGCACTGCATTATGTGTGTTGCCTAACTCTACGGCGATGACCGAACTTACTATTTAAGATATGCTGTTCACTCATCGCCGCAGAGTTAGGCAACACTCATAACAAAATGTGGAGACCCCTAGTACCTAGTACCGTGCGTCCAATTATATTTGTTATATATTATGTTATTAAATATTATTGTAATTGTCAAATTTTTATTTCCAGATTTATGTAAAATGCAAATTTCAAATAAAGTAATGGAGCGTAACAATAACGGGGGAACCGTAAAACGAGCAACTGCCGTCCCAGTTTTTTTCACAGAGGCACTGGGACATGCGCATACCCTCGAATGTATGCGGGTGGAGGTTAGGATACATTCGGGGGTTCCCCCCTTATGAAGTACCGTGCGTCCATTTCGATCTGCAGCCGAGAGATCGGGAGAAACGTGGCGGGCGGCGCTGACGGAGGTGCCGACATTTGCGGCCTGTAATGCCCGCATATTTTTATGGACATATGCAGACATTTATATAAATATTGCAAAACTAGCACTAACCTGTGTTATAAGAGTTGTTCAAAGTGATGTCCACCTACATTTACACATTCCTGGCATCGTTTGATGAAATTTTGATTCACACGCAAAAGTTCTTCTTCCGTAATTCTTCCTAGTTCTGCCCTTATATTGTCTTTTAGTGGCTGTATGTGCTGATGATTTTGACACGCCCATCTCCTGTGAAACACGGCGTAGAGGTTTGTTTGGAGAAGGTTCTAACGCTGCACCAATTTCATCGAGTTTTGCTTCGGTTAGAATCCGTCGTTTTTGCTTAGGTGTTTTAAAATGTAACGATCCAGTTTCTCGTAATTTAAGGACAAGACGTCTAACCGTATCTCTATGTGGAGGTGAAACGCCTGGGAATTTCTGTACAAATTGCCTACACACGTCTCGACACGAGTCTGTTTTCACGTAAGTGTCATACATAAAAAATCTTTGTTCTAACGTGAACCTTGCGGCTGGCATTCCAATCGTCTGACTGACACAACACACATACACACTGCAATAACACAAACAAGTAACGGCAAGTAACCAAGAATAACACTCTTACGCACAGTACGAAATTAACACGCTCTTGGTTTACATCTGCCTGCCACTATATTCACAGCTCTGTAGTCGCGAAGGAACAAAAAACTTGAGCTAGGAGATTTCGGATTGCAAGGAAGCTCACGAACACCATTAGCTTTTAACGGTTCGTCTGCAGCGTAATCTTGATACAGTGTTGCACATTCGAAACCTCCAAACGATCCCCATCGACACAAAACTCTTTCAAGGATATAAACTTAAGCAGGACGTTACTGGTGAAAACTATGATTAAAATGTTTTACAGAGTATTATCTGTGGCTCTTAATATAATTTCTAAAGCGTATTTATTTGTGTATATAAGGGTGGAACTTGGAAGAATTACAGAAGAACTTTTGCGTGTTATAACACAGGTTAGTGCTAGTTTTGCAAGATGTCCACAAAAATAAGCGGGCATTACAGGCCTCAAATGTCGGCATCTCCGTCAGCGCCGCCCGCCACGTTTCTCCCGATCTCTCGGCTGCAGATCGAAATGGACGCACTGTATTTCAGGATCTAGGTAATATTTTTGCCGGTGATTGTATATACATAAATTCGTGACCTGCCTTTGTTGCCGCCTGATGTGTGTTTGTATATTCTTATTTTAGTCGCTTTTCTTTGTTGCGACGACGGGGGGGCGGTGATTAGATGAATATGACGTAGTGACATGGGCGTCCGGAATGGGGGAAAGGGGGCCGTGCCTCCCCCCCCCTGGAAAATGAAAGTCAACCAAAAATTATGTATTTCTTACACATAATTTCATTTTAGCCACAATAATGTGTGTTAATTATTGCATGAACATGATAAATTCAAATTTAAGCAATTTTTTTTAGGGAACGACACTATTTTTGGAGAAAATGTGCCTTCTTTGCACCTCCCTGGAAAAAATCCTGCGGACGTCCATGCGTAGGGACACACAAAGCAACAACCGTACCCAGGCAGAAAATACAAAAAAAAAAAAAAAAAAGAATCCTCAAAGAATCATGCTTCATCATTATTTCACACAAGTAGAAAGTTACAGGGTGACCCACGAACAGTGAACGCATTTGTATCCTCAACTAGAATTTCATTTAACAAAGAAAAGTAGTTTGTGTAAATACACCCGCGGTGATCCAGCCGGTGGGACGTCTGACTGTCAAGCAGCAGGTTCGGGTTTGATTCCCGAGGTGAATGGTCTAAGGTCGGAGTTTTTTGGTCTTGTCTCTGCACAAGTAGCGATTCTAGGATTCATTCAGCCTCAAATAAATGGGAACTTTTGGAGAGGGGGTAAAAATGGCCGTGCTGCTGATCACATCACCTCCAAAAATGGCCGAGATCGAAAATGTGTGGAGCCGTACCTCCATATCCCTCTATGTGTCTTCATGACACGATGCAATTTGCAGAGGGAACTTCTATCTCTTCATAGATTTCTCTGAACACCTCTTCCTGAAACTTCGTGTGTTCCTTATTACAGCCTACAGATTCCGAAATTTCCCTCGCAACGCAGTTACTTTCGAATTCAGCAGAAATAATATTATTTTAACGCTACTCGACAGAAACGTCCGCACTCTGCCATGGCTTCTCACGGAATCGCAACAATCATGAGGTCAAGTCCCCCGTGCATGTAGCACCACGCTCCTTTACCCCCAAGTCCCCACTGATATGAGGCTGGGTGAGCCTCAGAGCCGGTTTATGCCTGAACAAGCCGGAAAAATTCCGACCTTAGACTACCAACCCTGGAATCAAACCCGGGTTTCCTGCGTGGCAGTCAGACGCCATACAGACTATTCGCGATTAAAATTACCACCTGAGCGCTAGTGTCGCTTCCAATATGGCCGATCTAAGTAGGATAAATCTTTGTTTACATTCAGCAGTAGTACAAACTGGCAGCGTGTTGTCATGACTGGTATGGTAGAAAACGTTTAAATTACGCATTATTTTTAAATATTGCGAATGCGTTGTGAATTCCAGGTACTCTAACAAAAGTGAAGCTGTACTGAGAACGAAGCATTTAATTATGATAGGCAAAAATAACACGGAAAATGCAGACGAAACTATACGCACTGGTTGTCCAAAGCAGTGCTGTATCATCTGCACGTTATGTTGTAACTGGGGTTCTCGGAAATTATTTGAAAATAAAGGAATTGAAATTAACCTGTACTTGAAAAGCTGGCACAGGAGAAAATTGCAAACATATCGTTGGAGTTCCTTCTCGAAAGAGAAAGGCTGGTTTAATAATAATATTCACGATTTCATGACCAGGCTTACTCACTGAAAAAGGACATCGTACCGAATGAAACGGCAAGATTAGCATGTCCACTTTTTTTCTGGTTACATTTGACATTAATTCATTCTCAAACTATTTTCATCTTCTCTCTTAATCGACTTGCACCTGTTCCAAATTTCACACACACGTAATACCGGTAATACATGGACGCATTGCAGTAGCGTACGCAGGATTTCATCAAGGGGGGTGTTATTTCGAAAACTTTCTACAAATTCACATTACCATTGTTTTATTATACTTTAATTAATTAATAATAATAATTAATTAATTTAATTACTACTAATAATTACTACTAATGCAGCTGCTATTTATGAAAGATATAAAAAATATTACATTTCTTTTGTTTCTTTGTTACAAAATAATTGTCTAGTCAACGGTTATTTGTATATGATAAGTGAGACATTTTAAGTGTGAAGAAAATCCATAAAACAAGCAAATATATTAAATTTATTGAAATAATCGAAATATGAAACTCATTCAGGGAGTCGCGCAAATCTTTAACTGTGATAAATTAGCCACTTTTAATTTTTTTCTACAGCATTTTCCATAATATTTCAAAAGCTCAAGGGGGGGGGGGTTAAACCCGGTAACGCCCCCTTGCGTACGCCACTGACGCATTGGGTAAGACGCTTCATGATTTTTCGGGGGAAAAAAAAGCTATTTAAAACTTTACTTTCATGGTAATATATATTTATCTCTCGAAAAATAAAGTAAGCAGACTCGTACATTCTTCGTAATTTCCTTGCCGAATTACAGTGTGTTATATCCCTCATACCAATCTTCTGTCAATTACGTTTTCCCTGATTTATTAACAAATTTCATTTTGTTGATTCCACGGGGTGGAAACACATGAAAACTTTTAATTTGTTCTGACCCATAAAACGATTTAGAGAAAAAAAAAAAAAAAAAAAAAAAAAACTGAACAGTAGACCTTACTCTCTCGCATATTCCCCATACTTTAAACGACTTCAACACAACGTATCCTACTTAGAGTATACTTCCTGAAAATCTCATCAGATGGCATATCGGTCAATTTTAATCACGAATAGACCACTGCGACCATCATGGCAATTGATATGAACAACACAAAAGATACGACGAGGTTGACCTCTACAGGCATTTCCATTAAACAAGGGAAACATGTACGAAATTTGAATATCATGTGACACGAACTTTTAACTATTCCTAAATCTGTCAATCTGTCCAAGCCACCAGATGTGCTGGAATATCGGTATTTCTCACGTTCTACAGATCTATCTATGCTTCACATTCATGTTTTTCATTGCAGGTTACATTCTCTCGTGATTGGACAGCTGGGAAGAGGTCGTTACATGAAAGAAATGACTGTTTCGCGATGGCAAAAGCGGTTTTGCACAGAGTGGAGAAAGTGTTGACGGTAAGATCGAAATTTAATTATAATAATGTGATCAAATTGATTTTGATTTTTTTCTTCCAAGTGTTGTCAAAAGTCGGCGATTGTCAGAAATTGGGGAAGAAGTGGATTTATTTCAACTGTAACTTCAACACACTTCATGCTTCACACACGCAAAATTGTTGATCTATGCGAGTGGTTTGAAAACAATGAAAACACATAGAAACTAAAGGCATTGCAAGTTACACACAATAAATTTCAATGTTACATTCAGGTTACTGTGATAATCTTTGTAAAGATTATCACAGTAAATATTTACAAAGATTATCACAATACATGAGCAAATAACGTTTCATTACATCTATTCATAGAATGTAATTCCATATCTTTGGGCTATGGCGTCGCAACGTTAAGTGAAAGTATGATGAGCGTGCGTGAGCACGTTGCACACATTCCATCACCCTAGAGTTTTGAAGCCATCACTCCATAAATGTTCAATGGAACTGACGCTCAAGCCACTCAATTGTGTACAAGCCTTACTTCATGAATAGAGTATCACAATACTTTGGAGCTGATCTATTCTTATAGCCTAACCCAATGCCCAAAAGTAAACTCTGACAACTCAAAGGATAACCCTTCAAAATCTCGAGCAGTGCATTAAACCTTATTTACTAAACCTAACTATGGTCGTTTTTATCACATTGCTGCTGAAGTTAAACTCATAAAGCTGCTTGACTCATTACTAGACCTCTGATTTTAAGTTTTTAACCTATTTTTTCCCTTTGCAGGTAAATAACAAAGAACAGTATATGTCTACGATTCATTAAAAAACAAAACAACTAATGATGTTTTACAGTGCCTAAAATAACCTATTTTGCTTGTTAGAACCTATTTTAGATTTATGTGCCTAAATCGAACCTTTTTTTTTAGGTTTTCATATACTTTTTTAGGTTTCGCAGAATTTTTATATCACGCAGAGGTATTTACTCTGGTGTCGAAAAATTCAATGACAAATTCATTTTTCATTAAACAAGTAACTTTTGCTAACAGCACAAGTATAGTATTACAATAATTTGTGAGTAGTTTTCAAAATGATGTATACAAATGAAAATTTGGTTAAGAAATTAATATTTGGTTATTATGTATACACCTATTAAAATTTCTTAAGGTTGTTTTGACATTTTGTTTTTAACGATTGTACCTAATCAGTACTTTTCAGGAATTTTGAACGATTACAAGTTTTTTAGAACCAACTTCCGGATTTTTCAAATTTAATTTAAGACTTTTAGAACCTATTTTAAAATTTTTAGAATCTATTTTAAGATTTTTAGAACTTATTTTAGGATTTTAAAAACATATTTTAGTACTTTTCGAGCCTATTTTAGGAAGCTAAAAGCACACTTTCCAGAATTTAAAATTCCGAGGTCTACTCATGATAGCTGTTTCGTTCTTTCTTTCCAGAATGAACTAAGAGAAATGGCGACGTGTGAAGCAAGATCCTTGCTCCACGTAACAGTGACAGGTGAAAAACTCAGCCAGAGAGATTACCCTCAGGTGGAAGATATGGAGAGTCCTGCCATGTTTTCCACACAGTCGAGAAGATAAATGTTGCAGATATTCAACATTCCCATATCTGCTGATTGCATATCTATAAAACAACTTGTAATCAGAAGTAAAATAAAATAGTTGTGATGGGTATCGGATCTTGGACATAAATAAATGCACTTTGATTTACAAGATGCTTCTGATGCTTTTGTTTTACCTCCTCCAGAGAATGCTTGTTTTACGCCTTCCTCCTTACGCTTCCTTATAAGGACAAAAGTTGATGCAATAGAAAAGTCCTATGACCTAAAGAGTAGTAATCTTATGTCTCAATTAAATTTAAGTGCAACATCATATCAGATTTAGGGTTCTTTGGCATGTACAGTCAACGGGAAAGATAATATACTGCTGGACAAAAAAAACCGGACACTTGCATTTTTTGTGATAACGTATAAATTCTGATTCGAAGGCTAAGTAAATGTTGCAGAAATTATTGGAAATAAGAAATCCTGAATATATTCAACAGAAAGCAAATTAAAATTTATTGTTAATAAGTTAAATTAGAACATAAACGAAATTTACAGAAAACTACCAAAAAAAATCTTAGCAATATATTTTTTTTAATATTGTTAACTGGTACTGGTGGGGTCTAATAGCGGGTGTTACCTCCCCTGCCATCAATTACAGCTTGTAACCGCCGTGGCATACTTCGAATAAGGTTGGCAATCACTTCTTGGTCCAATTGCTCCCATTCTTCTTGAATAGCACGTCTTAGCTCTTCAATTGTTTCTGGAAATATTGCGCGGTTTCTGATATGTCGTTTCAGTTGATCCCAGACGTGCTCTATCGGATTTAGGTCCGGACTTTGTGGTGGCCATTCTAATCGCGTAATCGCAACTTCGTCCAAGTACTCCGTGACAATATTCGCAACGTGAGGACGCACATTGTCATGCATAAAAACAAAGTCCGGGCCTATGAATGGTGCATATGGTACTACATGATCTGCCACACATTCTGTAATATACCTGCAAGCTGCCATTGCCTCATTATCTACAAGAACCAACTCTGTACGTCCTTGTAAAGAGATACCTCCACAGACCATGACACCACCACCTCCAAAGGGTGTTATTTCAACGAAACAACATTGTGCATAACGCTCATTAGGTCTTCTATACACATGTTCAAGCCCGTCTGATGAACGTAGGTTGAATTCTGACTCATCAGAGAATAAAACCTTTTCCCACTGCTCCACATTCCAACGTAAGTGTTTTGTAGAAAATTCCAGTCTTCGCTTCCGGTGACGTGCTAACAACCTGGGACCTGCAGCCGGCCTCCGAGATGATAAACCACTTTCATTCAGTCTTCTACGAACTGTTCGTGAAGAAACCACAGTTCTATGAACATTTCTCAAATGCTGTGCCACAATATTTGAAGTCGTACGACGGTCTCTTAAGACTATGATACGCATTAAACGATCTTCCCGTGCTGTTGTGCATCGTTTCTGACCAGAACCCGGTCTTCTACCATAGGAACCGGTTGCGTCATACCGTCTGAGACCTTCATGGATAGTACTTCGTGCTATATTTAGCACCCTAGCAATATAGTGTACACTACGACCATCATCGCGAAGAGCTACTGCTTTTACACTACCTCTTCACGTCTCATTTTCAAGCTAGCAGCAAACTTACAATACACTTGCAAGAAAAATACCAGCAATGACAATGTCAATAATATATGTTACTATGGTTACTATGAACCAAAATTCATGCCTCTCTAGACATTAAACAAAATAACATCAACAGGAATTGAAAATCAATAAATTAAAACAAAATTGCATGAAATTAATTTTGAGCCTACTAAGTGTTCCAAATAAGTAAATACGAGTAAATAAATAAATAAATAGATAAATAATAAACGGAAAACTGTGGAAAATGTTCAATAATGAATGTTCAATTGTTCAATACTTAACTGAGAGCGTAATTCATAAGTAATTGCAATTCAGATGTCAAATATTAAGGTGTCCGGTTTTTTTTGTCCAGCAGTATAGTAAGCAAATTGTCAACCGCTATTTTCATTACATATTTTATTCTACACCTTGCATTGTTTTAAGGAAAGAAATGCTGTTGATTGGAAGAAGGTGTTGCCTCTTATTGAAGTTTTTATTCAATTCATTATCATCACATTATGTATGATTTATGACGTCATGCACACGAGGAATGCCTACGTTGTTAGGTTAGCATAAATATCGTTGAAGTGAACGTCGCGAGTGGAAAGTGTGCTACCAAACATTTTGTCACGTTGTTCTACGATTTCTTCAATAAAGACCTGCGTGTACATTCGTGAGTTGCCAAGAACAAGAAATGTGTGAAGTGCAGCAGTGGCGTCTCGTCCCTTGGGGTTTCCGGAGCTTAGCCCCTAAAGAAAAACGAACGTATTGACGTAATTATCAATCACCATAACGCATAACAATCATACAGTCTTTTAAAAGGAGATTTTTACCCACGTAAATTCATCGTCTGTTGCAATGGATACGACAGCGCTCCTAGCGGCATTGATGTCAATTATCGCTTTCCGGGGCACGTCGCAAAGGAAGGCGTGGCCTACACCCACCTACGCTACAGTGAAGGTATTTCAATGGTATTTTCACGCGGTGACCCCCTAAGGAAGTAGTTAGGGGTAACTTCATCACTTAGAAATCTCCAATGGGTTTGGTTTGAGTTGGTATTTTAAGTCCACTTTATGCACAGTAAGGCTAATCGGGACTGGACCTACGGATTCAAGTGGGATCCGAACCACTGTGCCATGTGCTTCCACCGGGTATCGAACCCGGGACCCCTTGATTACAAGGCGACGACGCTACAACTGCGCCATCGGGGAAGCCTAGAAATCTCCAATGGGAACATGGGTCTAGTATGTTGTATGTTTTTCCTTCTCCCCTGACCTTTGACAAGTGTAAATTTCTCCGTCGCATATTCAGACTTTGTTGCCTTAAAAACAAAAAGCTCCGTAGGCTGAACCCCTCCCCCGCTGCGGACCTGTTTGACCGTCCAGAAAAAAAACTGATTTCGTAAATTTGGCTACAATACAGCATTTGAGCAGCAGCTCAGAATAGCCACCTTTGAGACAGCATTATTATGCG
Source organism: Lepisma saccharinum (assembly GCF_977018435.1). Classification (NCBI taxonomy): domain Eukaryota; kingdom Metazoa; phylum Arthropoda; class Insecta; order Zygentoma; family Lepismatidae; genus Lepisma; species Lepisma saccharinum. Next base: position 101,469,175 of record NC_139229.1, read on the forward strand.
TATATTGTGGTCTCGCTGGATCCGGTTTCTGCAGAGCTTTTACACTAACGCGTTCAGCCATGCTCGATTGACTGACATTCTGACGATGTAGTGGTCAGTATACTTTGTATTGTCCACTAGTCACCTAAAAAACTCAAGAAATAAAGTATAAAGAGTCCAGGGCCAGGACACTACACTTCTGGCGAATTCAGCCGAAAAAAAGAATGATTTGTTTCCATTCGTTGGTTGGTGAAACACAGCATCGCTCGCCAGAGTAGATCGGCGCCAGTGTGACCTCACACTTACTTACGATGATCGTTCGTAAGCCAGTGTAAAAATTCGGTCGACACTGGATCCAATGTGACCATACACTTAGACGAATAGGCTGTGGTGAAAATTTTACATTCTCGAACATTCCATGAAGTTAAATTATAATAGGTCTACACAAATAGACAATATTCGGTAACGGTTTAGATTCTTGTTTGATTTTTTTCAAATTATCCTAGCAGAAAGACTAATTATCGTAGAATTTTGGGAAGGGAATGAATGTAGTACTAGTAGTTTAGAACCTTCTTTAGAAAGCATTTAGGGGTATTATTTTAATGCTAAGAGAACTAAACCTGACCCGCCTAACCTAACTACGAAACCATGTATTGAAAAAAATCTTCAAACATTTTGGCATTAAGTAATCGCTAAAACTGCACAGTATGTGTTAACAAACGTAAATCGAAATCGAACCATGTAAAAATTGTATACGTAGCATGATGAAATCGCAATAAAACATAAGGAACTTGGTCCGTATGGTTTAACATGGTGAGAATGAGAGCTTGGGGGGATGCTTTGAGAAAATCTTGCTACATGGGGATACCATTCCACTCACTTCGAGCACTGATTACATGAAATTGATGAAGGGACGCTCAGAAATATGTCCATGCCGTGAATCTAACCCTTAAACTTCTGTGGCGAGATCGAAAATCGACCACTCCACGAGCTGGCAAGAATGTTAATTGGATTAAATTAGTGTTTGGTCATGTAACAATAAACAAAGGAGCAGGCGGGATTTGAACCTGTTTATTCTCGTTCTTGAAGGGCTGGCAACAGGCTTGCAGAGTTGTTGAACGTTGAAAAGTACATAACGCTCTTCTTTACAATTACGAACAATTTTAGTTTTATTATTATTACGAGTAATTTTATTTTTGTGGTATATTAACGGTGTCTCCTTGAAATCAAGAGGTCCTAGGTTAGATTCTCGGTGGAAGCAAATTGTACGTACAGTAGTTCGAATTCCATTTCAGACTGTAGTTCCAGTCCCGATTGGCCTACGAGCGTGGAGATATATTAAGAAACAATGTTATATCTACGATAAATATCGCATCAAGACGATGCTTATCACTTTCTTTGACAGTGATGGCATGATCCACAAGGAATTCCTGCCGGAGGGAACAACAATTTTTCCGCCTTGGCCTTCTTCCGACGGGGTGATGCAGGAGAACGCCATTCCATGCTTTGGCGTTTCGTTTCAGGGTCGTACCTCACACACCAGCTCTCATCCTCTGTAGCAATGCATTGCAAGAAATTTGGATCTGAATCCTCCAGATTCCTCTCTCTTCCCACGCCTCAAAATCGCTTTCAAAGGTCAGAGATTTGAGGATATTCCGGACATCCAACGGAACGTGACGAGGGTCTTGAACACCATCCCGAAAGAAGACTTTTCTAAAAGTTTCCAGGACATGTACAGCCGTTCTCAACGGTGATTAGCCATGGGAGGGGACTACTTCGAAGGACAGTAATGTAGGTTTCATTAAGAATTCGTCTACTTTCGATATTCAGGATCATTCACCGGACTTTATTGTCAGAGGTTGTATGTAGTTCTCATCGTTAAAAATGTCAGACTTGTGTAAATCAACTGGCGTACCCGAAGAAAAGTTATAGAACTCTATTTATATAGGTCCCAAACCCGTGTCGCAGACGGAGTGGGGCTAGCTTTGGCAACAGCGGTCCACCCTTGATTTCGCTAGGGATTTGTTTTTTTTACGAAGATTGTGTGTTGCAAATTGTGAAAAACAAAATTCTGGAGCGCGGAAACAAATATTTACGAGTGTACGTCCGTTTAAAGTGGAGATACAGCCATTTAAAATTGCGAGGTGGAAGTCTACTTGCGGCCACGTCAGTTTCGTAGCACCCGTACCGATGGATATATAACGGTCGCTTTTTCAGGGCTAAAAGAAAAAATCATAAAAATTGCCGCCCGATTCCGGGCTCCGCCCCTGAGGTAATTGACCCTACCCTTCACCTTTTTATATAGAGTCCCTTAAAAGGAATGTTAAAACCTGCCCAACACTATCTTTCGACAATTCACTCAACATTAGGAAGGTACCAAAAAATTAAACATCAGAAGGGTACTTACCTCTTTATCCCAAGGCCAGCCACTCAACGAATTGCGGGTCGAAGTAAAATATGAAAGTCAAATTGAAAGAGAAATTAGTCGTATGGAAGCCCTGAAAAACCGTAATGACATTACGTAGGTAAGGAATTTTAATATTACAAAAATGCATATTTCGTAGCACGTAAATCTCTAAAAATTTCCTTCCGCGCTAGTTCAAGACAGTTTCTTAGAGATGAAACCATTTTAGACAAAAAAATTTAAATGTGCTAGAAATCGAGGGTGGAGGATTTCACGACTCAGCCAACGGGGGTAGCCAATTCACTGACCAGTCTGGTTTTCGCAATCACACTCCTCGATTCTTTTTGCCCAATACTGTCTAGCTATGGCGTTCTGTTTCTAACCCATAATAATTATACCATATTTATCAAACGACTATCTTCTCTACTGGGATCCGATAAGGGTAATACGTGCAAATATATAGGGCCATATATAGATATCAATCTGCACAAACAAGCATGTATACCTCCCTACTCTAAGTGGTGGGGTGGGAATACAGCAGACCCGGTAATGTCACGCCACGCGAACAGGCGTCTGATAAATAATCGGGATCAGATTTACACATTTCAAAACATAAGGATAATCAGGTACATACATCTGTGCTTCTAGACGCGACGTGTCTCTCACAACCATGGATTCAGGCTGGGCAGTTAGTTATAGCTTTCCGCAATGCTATTCCGGAAAACTGACGAACACTGGGCAAGCACTGCCTGGATCTGGATAGTGTTTTTCTCTTTCCACAGCGAATCACTGACAAAATATGCATCTCGAACGTTCACCAACCTATCCTTGGCTCCTTTCAATAAACTGTCGGAATAGTATCTACTGCAATCACTCCCGTGTCGAGGCAACAGTACTTGAAAAACTTTTTATGTACTCAAACTGGAGCTCCATTTGGCCAACTTGCCCTACGAGTGCACGAAGCAGGAGGAATAGAGAGACATCTGCCAACTGCGGCGCTACGGGTTTAACTGATCGCACAAGACTCGAACAACTTTTTAGTCAAGCCCCGCCCTCTGCCTTTTGACGGAAGTGCGGAATACCTTCGTTGTTACTGTCGGATTAAAAATTATAGATACTCGAGTTTGGACTCCAATTAAAAATTAACCAGTAGACCTACATAAAAACGAGTTCCGTCCAAATTTAGCTTTTTCAATTCTGCGTTACTCTATGCCAACCAAATTTTCTTCGAGTATAATTTTTTATCGTCTTGAGAACAAAAAAAACGGTTTTTTTTAGTTTCGCAAACGATAGCTCTCTTTGAAATTCTATAAATAAAAAACGGGTTTTCCGATCGTGATGAAATTTTACTACGGTGCAGGCAGAAAGATTTTAAACACAATTTTCAGATTTTTAACATTTGTCAAAACCATTCTTATCAATTATGCGAAACAACTTTTTCTTAGTATTGGGTAGTCCTACAAATACGATGTCGTTTTTTTTTGTTTTTTTGAAGCTCTTTGCATGTGTTTTTACAATCCATTATCATTGTCAATTCACACTGCGAAATCGATTTTACACAGATTTTATTGAACGTAGTGAATGTGAACGTGGAACGTGGCAATTGAAAAGGCTAAATTTTGATGTAACTCGTTTTTATGTAGGTCTACTTGTTAATTTTTCATTGGAGTCCAAACTCGAGTATCTATAATTTTTAATCGGGCAGTAGGTTAGGCTCGTTAGGTTTAGTTCTCTTAGCATAAATACACAGCAATTTTTCGGGGCTTTACTGGGGATTGACCAAAAAGGTATTAATTATACAACTATGTAAATGATTGAGGGGGAACATTTTATTTGTTGAATGAAAAGTCTAAGTGAGAGATTGTTTTGTGTAAATATAATTGAAATTTTCTACCGTCATATTAATATGTTCATAGTAGCATGTGAATATTTTGAACTGAACGGTTACACATGTTAGCTGCAACTTATAAACTGACACTGTGCTGTGTATATAGCGCTGCAGGCCGGGATTCGCACCCGGCTCGTAGCTCGGTGTGATAACCTTCGCATGCGACCTGTTGGTTCGTGGATTGCATACCAGGGGCTCCGTTAGGGGTGTGCGACGCGTGCCAACGCACAGGGCCTCGCGCTTCGAGATATTTAATATTATTGTATCTTTTATTCATACTCATTTCTCGTGAAAAAATGATCACATAGATAAATGCAAAGAAGAGAAGCCTACATTAATAATAATTAATGTGGCCGCGGTGGCTCAGTCGGTAACGCGTCTGACTACCATGCTCAAGGTCCCGGGTTCGATCCCCGGCCGGTTCAAATCCGGGAACTTTTCTAACGGTGGAAGCGGCCCCGGCGCCTACCCAGCGTCGAATAACATGGGTACCTGGGGGAAACCCTGGGGGGTAAAGGCGGTCAGGGGCGTGATGCTGATCACATCACCCCCACTCACGACCGGATCAAGAAAGTGTGGGGCGTTACCCCCACACCCCCTATACGCCTTCATGGCGTGGTGCTATGCACAGGGGAACACTTTACCTTTATTTTACCTTTTACATTAATAATACAGTTTCATTTGCAATCAGCATGCATACTATAGAAAAGGACACCGAAATCGAAAACGGGAACAGCGAGACTGCTGTGAAAAGAAAATTTCTGCACTAACCAATGGCCAGGGTGACCAGACACATACATTCCAAAAAGAGGACAGAGCACGGCGAAAAGGGAGGACAGTCATAAAAAAGAGGACACCGCAAAAAAAATGGCAACACATTTGCCATTAGGCGTACTCATAATTTAATATACATAAAAAAATCTTACCAACACTTTGCTCACAAATTCTTCCAGATGATCTTTTTCGGTAACTTCCTCTAACCTTTAAGCAAAGAAAGCAATCTCCTAATCTATTCTTTACCACTTGACAATCACAACTAAGAATATATATAGTTTGAAGCACAGAATTTTACTCATTTTCCAATTCTTGGATATTAGAATGAAATATCCCCATAAGAGGAATGCAAATGTAACCAGTAAGCACTTTTATTTCTACTTTGCGGATTTTTATCACTAGGGAGAGGAAGTTGATGAAATGTCATCTTTTTTCTGACATCTCGGACACGATGCCCATTAAATATACACAATATTACACTTCGTCTAGAACCCAAAAAAGGTAATTTTAAAGTGCATTTTTTTGCATTTGTTGCCATTTGTCAGGTTAGGTCATTTTCCCCCAATTTTCGGCATTTTCCCGTCATTTTTCGCAATATTCGGTGCATCGTTTCGTCATATTTTGTCACTTCTTTAATTTTGGTAATATTCTTGAATATTTTCACCAAGGTGAATATATGCCTATATATATATCTGGCAGGATTGCAAATTTACGAGCAAAAGAAAACTGCACTGGTGACAGTCTCTGTTGTGTCGGGGGAAACCACCAGGTGCCCGTCTGGGGCAATCTCATAATACCATTGCATGACGGCGACAAGGTCCAGGCACAGTAGTGCTGCCGTCTATGCGGATTTGAGAGCTTATTTGAAACAAAGAAGGTCTGTTTCCGTACAGTGACGTACGTGTAATATTCACCAGGGATAAATAGGGATTGTGAATATTACAATTTTTAATCTGAAATTAACAAATTTAATAGTAATTTTTTTCATTTTTTACGTCATTTTTTTTCATTTTTTAGGACATTCTATAGGTCATATACCTATATTTTTTACGTCATCATCTTCCGCTCCCTATTTATCACTATGCCAGTGAACCCAAAAAGGTTAACCTCGGAGTGGTATTTGAAGAGTGGATTGCCCCTCTGATTTCTCCATCCCCCTGTAGTCAAAGTTGACCTGATTTCCGCCCGCTTCGGGGAAAAATAGAAGTCGAAGAACTGCCCTGTGGTTGCTAATGTTTTGCTCTTAGGGGAGCAAATGTATGTCCTAATTTTTATAATGTCCCAATGCTTCAGGAGCAGTTAACTGAAATTCTTCACCTTGGAAAATTTTCACAATGGCCTCTCCTCCCTCGCCAGATTGGCAGAAACTTACTTATGGGGCGTCAAAATTTGACTTCGATTATGGGAGTGACCAGGGCGCACACAGAGTGGGCTGATAATGGCGCGAACCGCATCATCAAAAATTTGGAGATGATTTTTTTCTTAAAATAATATAAAATTCAACATGTACACTTTTCTTAAATATATGTGATATTGTAATGTGTAAAGAAAGTTTACACATTTGCATCATGTTGCGATATGTGCAATGAGGAGGGAGGGGAAAATCAGAATATATATCCTTAGTAATCCATTAACTTTAGCTGGTTTGAAGTCACTTTTACTACCAGATACACCGTATTTAGTCCGTTAGGTGAAGGGAATGAAGAATTTTGGAGGAAGGCAGATCAATTAAAGTGTAAGCTGTCTTACTTAAATGCTTTTTGAGGATTATGACATGATGTGGGTGAAAGCCATTGGCCTTGAGTAGGAGGGGACCAGCCACCCTTGGGATTGAGGAAGGCTACACAAAAGGTGAGGGACACATTTTATGTGGGAGGTATGCTACATTGTGCGCTCTAAAAGAATTTCCCTCAACTATACCATACCAATGATTTCACAACACATGTGTAAAGAAAAGTGTTAGGTAGGGGATGTTCCAGTCTTGCGAGTAGTTGGGGCAGGGGCGATTCCTTCATGTAGGAAGTGAGGAACTTCCTACAGTTCATTTACACTTATTTCCAGTCTTCTACATTTTTAGGAGTTTAATGTGCATTATAAAATTATGAGCGCAATGTGCGTACATTTGACTAGGTTCGCTACTGTTCGCTATGATTCTTGCTCCAGCTGACAGCCAAAATAGACAGTCTTCCCTGCTGCTGAGGAACCTCGATCTTCCACCTACAACGGGATGGGCGAGGGGTGTTGAAGGGAGCGGGAGGGGGTTGCACGGTTAAATGGCCAGCGAGGAAGGATCGAGGATTTTCTCATCAGTGATACCAACCCTAGCATTATACGAGGGTGGATCATTAAGTATCGCACAACATTTTTTTAAAAAAGAAGTTTAGTAGGTAAGACAACATAAATTATACACATTGAAACCACATCTTTTAGCTACATTTCGACATAGGAGCCAAGTCTTTCAACACATTTTTCCCATCGTGGCACTAGTTTCAATATACCCTGTTCATAGAACTCTGTCAATTGGGAATACAGCCATCTGCGTACAACCGATTGCACTTCTTCATCGGAATTGAAGCGTTCGCCACCTAGGAATTTCTTCATTGGGCCAAACAGATGGAAGTGTGAAATGTTGAACCGCCCAGACAAGGTTCTGAGATGGATCCGCCGGTCGTTGGGAATTACCTGCTCAATGGCTGTAACATTCCGTTCCGTTGCACCTGTTACTGGTCGCCCGGAATGTGACGAGTCAACAAGGTGCACACGGCCTCCTTGAAAGAATGTGCACCACCTGGAGATGTTGCTACGGTCCAAACAGCCTTTCCCATACACGCACAACATTTCCCCGAGAATTTCACTAGGGTTTTGTCCTTTCCCCCACAAAAAACGAACTAGACCTCTTTTATTTTCGCACGTTGACGACAATAACATGCACGCCATCTTTGTTAAGTAGTTCACGCTTCTGCCGCAAGAGTTATACCTGATCGAACAAATGCAGTCTCTAGCGCGAACTTCAAACTATACATCTGTAAAATTTCAACGTTTCAGCTACAATAATATCGCGGGAAAAAATTGTTGTGCGATACTTATTGATCCACCCTCGTATTTCTATACCTAGCATAATTTGAACTTCGTTGGCATCTAGTACCCTGTGTTTGGCAAGTGCTCTTAACAGGCGTCCTTGGGAGACAGATAAATTTAATTCAAAGGAAGATACTTTGAGGAAAGAGCAAATATATTTTATATCTTATTTGTACTTTTCTAGCGGACTTGTTTCAAACAAAAGAGAGTGCCGATTGAAGGACAAGCTTTTACAATCACATGCCCGTCCATCCTCTTGTTTTAATCTTTTCTTTAATAAAGAAAATTTGAATTTGAAATTTGAATCCTCCCCGATTATGAAATGAACATTTTATGAAAGGAAATCGGTAGAAAGTTGGAGGTCACAAATAAAACATACTGATCACCGTTCCCAATCGTCGAATTTTCTCCAACTTTTTCAAGCACATAATACTGAACCCATTTCATTCATACTGAACCCCCCTTTCCAAACCAGCCAAACAATCAGCAACACAATGTCTTACAGACCAAGGTTGTCACAGAGTGCAGCTTGGTGCTTCTTATCCGAATAGTGCTGTATTCCACAAATTACCATGTTTTCAACTCACCGGCAAGTTTAGAAGCATTTAGAAAACAAAAGCAAGCCGTTAGGATTATAGCAGGAATAAAGACTAGGGAATCGTGCAAAACGTTGTTTAAGAAATACAAAATATTAACCCTCCCTTCACTGTACATATATGAAACGGCATTATATGCGAGAAAAAATATTATGCTACGAAGTTCAATAGAACATACATATAACACCCGAAACAACAGCTTCTAAAGCTATACTTCACCAGGCTAACATTAGTTCAAGAAGGACCCGAACACATGGCAATTAAAATATTCAACCATTTACCAAATGATATAAAAGCAGAAAGTATGACGAGTTTCAAAAACAAATTTAAAAAACTATTACTTAATAAGGATAAGTACCTCATTAATTATTATAACGATTACCTCAATTGTAATAATATTATCCAGTGATTTAACCAAAAACTGTAAGATGTTATAGTGTTCGTGATTGTAAATTATAGAAATTTTGTAATTATATTTTTTATATGAACTGTACTGAACCCTCCAAATACCATTGTATATGGTTTATATGGAGTAAATAAATTCAAATTCAAATTTCCTATAATTTTCTTATCATTGAACAGCCATGAAAATTTGGGTATCGGGACGTCTGGTAGCCTCCCGTCAATGGTTATAAACAGTGGCGGCGATTGGGTTCCAAACCGGGGAGAGGGGACAGGTGCCAAAACTGGAGGGGGGGGCAAAGACATTATATTTCCATTTGTAGATAAGGTTTAGCATAGTGTGGGGGCAAAAGTGGCGAAAATTAGTAAGTAACTGCCCCCTCGCCCCCACTGGTCATAAGATTAAAACGACCAAATATTGCAGACTGGTCCACAAACAACCCATTCATTCACGAAAGAGAAAATCGAAATTCTATCACAATCTGAAAAGTCAATGTTATTTTCGTATGCATTTTTAGGATCGCATATAAATATATACACGGTTGTAGCTAAGATTCTAAATTCAATGGATAGTACAAGTGATCCGTGGACCTGTTTAATTGAACGCACTTTCGAAGCCTTTCCTCGGTCTGTTTACTATAACTTCCTACACCTAAAAAAAAGTCACGAGTCGCCACTGAGCTGGGGGGATTCTTTGCATAAGCAAAGGGCCTTAGCTGGGGAATACCATTATCTCGCACCCCCACCCCACTGCACTTAGAGCATTGGTAAAGATTTTAAGTAACACAAATATTTATAATATTCGTGTATGAATATATACGTACATACACAAGCTGTTCCTGTGACCCACCGACAACCTTTCACAGCATGGAGAGGACATCAATGGCAACGATATTTCTTGATGACGTTTTGTTCAGTGAGGTCTCATATCGACTTTACAACTCCTCAAAGATCGGCATTTTTATCCTGTATGTTTGCAGCTACGAATCACACTTTTCTACCAGAATGATGAAATCTTTAGTATGCTACGGTTAGATAGGAAATAATCGGCCTCAGTATGTTAATACAACTTCTACAACTTAGCGAGTCACTAAAAAAGGATAAGCAACAGCACGTGAATTGAGCGAAAGTTAAAATCAGGAATGTCTCTCTGCCAGGTTCTCTGGTAGCAAAATCCCGTTTCCATAGTGCTAATGTATTTAGTATGTTGCTAAAGGTAAAGTTCCCCATGCATATATAGCACCGTGCCATGAAGGCACATTTAGATGTGGGGATAGGTCCCCACATATTCTCGATCTCTGCCATTTTGGAGATGATGTGATCAGCACCATGTTCTGGCTGCCTTTACCCCTGGGGTTGCCCCAGGTGCCCATCTATTTCAGGATGGATGAGCCCCAGAGCGGCTTTATGCGGGGACAAGGCCAGAATAATTCTAACCTTAGATCACCCACCCCGAGAATCTAAACCGGGTCTCCGCGTGGCAATCAGATGCCTTACCAACTACACTACCGTGGGTGGCTCTTATGTATGTTTGCAACGATGAATCTGTAGAGCATGGCTACATACATACAGGATAAAATATGTTTTCCGAAGGCTGAAACAGGTCCTAAAGTAGCAAAAAGTTATTAAAGAAAGATATTTGTCTTGATGTCCTCAACACACTGCCAAATTTCGTTGGTGGCTCAAAGGAAATCCTTGTGTTGAAGGTGGGGTAATAAATATGCAATATTAATATCTATGTTGGTTTTAGTGTAGAATTTTACGAGAAATTGAAGGTGTATACATTTTCATTTTTCAAAATATAAGAGCCTCGAGGGTATAGTTCACACGGGGCCTCACACTTCCTAATGGTGGCCATGACACAGAGACAGGCATTGAACAGTCTCTTCTAATTCTTGAAAGACAGGTGCTCAGATGATATAAAGATTGCTTCTCCTGTCACTGTCATTAAAAGAGGTTTCTCTTTCGCTTTGGTGAGTTAGGTCAGTACACCAGGCAGGCAATTTGTGTAAGGTAATCAGCATGAGAATCAAAAGTGATACATGATCTTCTCCGCTTTAAGGTTGGTAGAATCCATAGGCACCGACTTCGGGAGGGCCAGGCACTTTCTGTCCCCGCACCCGAAATTCACGTAAATGAACATAAATTTTATGCATTTACATGTATAAAATATTGTTTACGTCAACCTTGTTCTCCCAAAAGTTTTTTTAAGTTGGCACCTCCTGATATAATCATCACTTGTTTGTTTCAGTTGGTTTTAAGTCCAGTTTATGCACAGAAGTTAATTGGGACTGGACCTGCAGTCAGGGGTGCCCATCCTACCCAAGGCCAATGGTGCTTCCACCCCAAAATCATGTCATGTGCCCCCCCCCCCCACCAAATCATGTTATAAAGCTGAATACTATACTTGATCTGCCTCTTGCCCCTAAACCTGTCCCCACCAAGACTGTGGATTAATTATCCTCCAAAATAGTTTGGATGAGTTTGAGGTTTTTTTTTGTTCTAAGTCCATTTCATGCACAGATATGCTAATTGTGACTGGACCTATAGTATAAAGTGGCATTGTGCCTGCACCTGGTGTCAAAGCTTCAGTTGTGATCAAGAAAGTATGTGCCCTAACTCCACAACCCCAACACGTCTTCATGGCATTGTGCAAAGTACAATAAAACTCAGCCAAAGGTAGCACAGTTGGCAGAGAAATGGGTTTGAGTCCTACCTATTGATCTATCTAGTGCATCACATAATTTTATTTCAATTCTTGCTCCATTTAAAAGGTTGCCACTTCATTATTTTGCGACAATAGGTAAACTTTATTTAGCTGTTTTAGCAGAGGCCTATGACTAGGGGTACATTCAAGGGAATTAGATAGCCACTAAAAAAAATGAATAAAACTATCAGCTTAGTATAAAGGCGTTTATGTTTCGAAGTTCAACAGTTAAGGTTTCCATAATGAAAATAGAATGATTCCAAAAATCTACCATATTTGGTCCTAAAATAAGTTACACCTTTTATCCAAATTTTAACTGCAAAAATTTAAGGACCTTGGCTTTTACGACATTCCATCATACAGTAGAACATTGTTTATCCGCACATCAATTATCTGCAACGTCAGTTATCCGCACACTCAAAAAAGCAAGATTCCGTTTCGAACAATTTTAAGCAATTTCTTCAATTGTACATTGGATCTAGATGTGTTTTAGTTTTTTTTAAATGGACTGGCAACCCTGCAGAATAAATTTTGAGTAACAGACTCTTTAACAATTAAGCTGAAGGGGTGGGAGGTACAGTATTGTAATTTAGGCACATACTGTACGTATATTACGAGTGTTTTCTCATGTCTTTTGTTTTCTTGTACTGTATACGTATGTAGTACTGTGTACTGTATGTATAAAATAAACCTGTACTGTACGTGCTTTTTTGTTAAATAAACACATGTTTGATTTATCTGCAAAAATCCTTATCCGCATAACCTTCGGTCCCAATTAATGTGGATAAACAAAGTTCTACTGTATATGCTTTTTAAAAACTGTGCTTGTTTCTCATTTTTAAATAATGCAACAATACAGCTAGTGTCTGGAAACAAACAGCTCTTCGCAACCTCTGCTGGTATACTCAATGTTAAGAAAAATGTTTATGTACTTGTTACTACTCAAGTTAATAATGATTGATACTGTGCCAAACAAGAAAAGAAATGTGTTGAAGGGAAATTCTATAGGTACATATTGTTTTCCAAATACTCTGTATATTGTAGAATAAAATTTCTACTGGTAATTTTTCTTACCCTCAATCTCTGATTATACTTTCTTTCCTCCCCCCCCCTCAAACTTTATTGTCTTCTCCTTTCATTTTCCCCTCGCATTTTTAGGGTGTGTATTTTCAAGCCAATACAGGGTAAGCAACTTCTTGTGAGATAGTGCAATCTTTCTGGAGTAAGCACAGGTCTTAACGACTCATCCTTGTTTACTTTTTTTAAGTTCAATGAAAATATCTGATAACTTGGGTTGTTATATTTCATAAGTGAAAATCCAGGACAAAGATGACCGGAAGGCTGTTGGGGAGGGGGGCTGGGACCCAATAAAGTAGTATGTATAAACACCATAATTATTAATACCGGTCTCATTATCATATTTTTACACTTCTTAGTAAATGGAAATTCACTTCAAAGTACATCATTAAACTGATATAATGAACTATAGTGCTATCTTCCAATGTCAAAGCTTTATTTGAAACCTGCGGACTGAACAGATAGGCACCCTAACACCAGCTGCTTACCATAAGCAGCTTCTTATACAACGGAAGAGAATCTTCAGCACTACAAACAGAAGGAAATAAAAAAAGTAAGTAACATTATTACTAGTTGCTCTCGGCAAGTGTATTGAGTGTCGCCATCGTGTAGTCCAAGATCCCTAGAAAAAAATTCTTGTAACTCCATACCTCTTGATTATTGAGAGGGAGCGGTTCAATGTACAGTTATATTATTTTGTAAAATGAGCATTTTAAAATTATGTCCACACCATTAAATACAAATAGTGTTCATGAAAGTATAGTCTTAATCATTTCGACTCCATTCCAGGACATTAGTGTCTCCTGAATAATTTTTTTGGGACACCGGGACAAATTAAACCATTCCGGGACTGTCTCGGAAAATCTGTGACATATAGCAACCCTACGTTAACTACTGCAATTGGGATGGAACCCATAAAAGAAATGCACGTTAATCATTCAAAGAAAATGTTTATTCAAATATGTATCATTAGTTAATACAAGAACAAAAACAGCACATCTACAAAACAACACAATTACCATACATATCTGCATATTCATTAACAATCTTTCCCTCACATGCGCACATTGACATTCTACAAGTACAAACAGTCTTAAACGCACTTATGTATGAGCAATCTCGCACACATACATAAACGGAAACACTCACGCACACACATACACTCACACACTCAATTATATCATTAATCACACAAGTATCACAACAACATGGCAACAAAGAGGATATAAAAGAAATCAATATGTCATACTTTCGGTATAATATGTTTTATATGTGCAACCATACGGTGTAGCAAACAATGTTCACTCACAGGTTGTGGAAAAAAGATGGTTTGCTACGTGATCATTTCCTTGTGCACTACATACATACAAGCACACTATAAAGTTTATCCATTCTGGCCTTGATTTGAGATCTTTATGTAATTATTTGTGACCTGACAGCGATTTGGACCCTCTGTTAACCTGAAGAAAAAAAATCTATCCACAGTCAGATTATGGAATTCTAGAAGCACATGGAAGGCTCTTCATCAGACCCCGGCACTTGAGCAACAAGCGCTGACATAAATGCACTTGTACATAAACAGTCATTTACCTGGCAGTGATTATGATATGTCATCACCATTTAAAAACTCTACTGTTCTTTGCTTTTTTTTCTACAGTTGTCTTCCTCCGTGTAAATTCACATTACAAATACATAAATAACAGACGACACAGTTCAGACTATTTACCAGGACCAATGTCAAGTCTCTGTAACATCAAGCCTGACTAGCTGTCAATATGTACAAAGGCACAGGCGAAAAATTGTTATATAACCTTGCACATCAATTTGTTCTACCTTGTACGAGCTTTAAAAATAATATTCACTTTCTAAAAAAGTGAATGCCCTGTTTCGTTTTCAAAAACAAGAACCAACTACTTCAAATCAACTGAATCACAATTGCAATATCCACTTCTGTAATTTAAATTCCTGCTAATTTTTCCACTGAATGAAAATAAGGAAGGATTTAATTGGCATTTGGAATGTACAAACATAAATAATGCTCTAGTAATTTGTATAAACAATAGACAATCAAAACAAATAATAATATAAATAAAGTTAATAATGAAGCATGCCAAAGTTTTTTGCAATTTTTCCCGAAAGTTAAGTTGAAACATTCGGCATACCACCTTCTCCTTTGCAAATGATTTCATTTTGAGTCAAATTCCAGAGCAGTATGACTAATTGGTATGATATCCAAATATCATGATAATACTACAGCCTACACAATGCTTTACACATCATATCTTGCAAGCTAAAAAAAAGCCAAGCAAAAATTTACACACACTTTGGATACTGTTACGTCTTTGGTATAAAACCTGCTGGCTAAGGTCCAACAGTTAAAAGTTAAGTACAAATTTCAGTCGCCATCAATGAAACAGTTTCTCTTATCCATGCACACCATTTGGAATTGTGTTATTTATTTATCACAAAACCATCACAAATGTTCTTCCTGCTGGATGATTTGGCACTGTGTCTCGCATCTGCACACTGGCTAGCACCATGATTCTGAAGCAGGTGGATGGAAATTTTCGTCGTCTTCATCACTTGAGTGTTCACCATACATGTCGGCCAGTTTGCGGAATCTTGGTCCGAAATTTGATAAGTAATCAAAATTGAGGTCGCCTTCGTCAGTACCTGAAAGATTTTTAAAATGTAGTCTTATTATTGTTTAATAATGCAGTGACAGTCAGGTACACTTAAGATACTTTACGATGTGCAAGTGAAAGCTTTGTGGTACACAGTAAGTCTAGCAAATTGATTACAATGTTTTGTCTTCACTTGCTCTGCACCAAAGAATATCTACTGCTGGTTCAAAGTGCCAGTATTTTTAAAAACATGTAAGAAGTGTTTTTAAAATACATTGAATTGGAAACTTTGTGTAGTAGGTGTCTTACATACTAGATTGCAGTATTAGTCTTTCATTTGCTGTTCATTACGCTACAAGGTTACGTATCTAAAACACTTAGATTTACGTTTGTGAAGTGATTAACATGTAACAAAGTGTAATTCATTACTATTAACAAGTGTGCAACACAAAAAGTTCATTATGTATAAAATCCCACAGTTTTCTTCTGCCAGTTCCGATTGCTAATGAGAAAATACCATAACCAAAACAAAAATTTAGCACAGAAAAAGAAAATGCATTCACATTTTGAACTACTACTAACTACTATTTATGTTCTGTTCGACATCCTACATTCTTATTCTTAATTAGAAATGTCTACACAAGAGGGTATACAGTTCACAAAATTTCACTGAATGTTCTCAGAAGAATGTGACATGAAGAAAAAGGGAAGGAATGAAGAGAAAGAGGTAGGATGAAGATTAAGAGGAAAAGAAAGAAAAAGGTCAGGTGAAAGGAGAAACATAGGAGGGAAAATGGAAAAGACTGAAGGGTGTAGGAGAGGGGGAGACAATAAAAATAGTTCAACAACCTCCAAAGGGCGCTAATACGAAAATGCGTACCTGAAGCTAGAGACGATAAGGATCCAGTGGAGTTCCCATCACCCTCGTATGCATAATGCCTGACATCATCGAATGGAACTGATTCTGGGTCATTATCCACTGCATTTTTCTTGCCATCAAGAAAACCGTGTATGTCTGGCACTTCATCGGGAGCTGGAAAATAATGCAAATATTGTCAATTATTGTTCTAAAAGAATATAATACAATTTTACATTGGAAGAATGATGTTGAATAGTGATTGCATGCATATTTTAAGGTTTTGGGGGAAATGTTTTATGTGACTTAATAAACCTTACCTTCAAATACCCCACATCATAAAAAAACTAAATTCGTACATTATTAAGTTTGTGACCAATCAGTGTTGAATCCAGCCACTTTCCTCTGAGGGGGATATCAAACTTCAGGAGGGAAGAAATGTCATAGGTAGGCATGAATTTATAATACTAACAATACCTCTAATACGTAATTAACCGCATTAAGTGTAAATTTCGAAGAATACTGCACAAGCATGTCACTACCATTCCATTTGTAGCTATGTAAGTCTGTTAAACTATTGATAATATCTAGAAGACAACAGCGAAAGTATACCATGTGAAAATTCACATGAATGCTCTAGAAGGAATTTTAAGCATACATAATTTTTCAGGTTTTGGAATACCATAGCAGTTTTTCAAAAGGAGGGGGAAAATTCGAAAACAGCTGACCTGGCATTGGCCGAAGTCCAGCTGAGTCTTAACATCCAAAATATACTAAAACTCTGCTTGCATTTCAAAAACATGTCCAGATGAGTTATGTGATGAGTGGTAAATTTCATTACTAAAAAAAAAAAGGTAAAGTGCTCCCCCTGTGCTTAGCACCACGCCATGAAGGTGTACAGGGGGTAACGCCGCACACTTTCTTGATCCGGTCATGAGTGGGGGTGATGTGATCCGCATCACGCCCCTGACCACGCACAAAGAAAATACAAGTTACACCAGTACTTTCTACAGAGTATGTGATGTTTTTAAACTTCAGTATTGACAATTAGTAGTAATAACCTCCAATGTAAGTTGCATTTTTTCATAGATGTTTGGGTAAAAAAAGAAATATGAGCCTGTTCAGGAAATGCCTACCTCTTTTCTGATGCAAATCCTTTACAGGCATTTTCTCTGAGTGTGGGAATGGATGGCCGTCAGACGTTAGTCGAAGAACACTTAAGTCATATCCAGTCATATCTCCCTCGCCGCCACCTTCATCTTCATAATTGATTATATTTTCTCGAATATCATCAGCATCCTTGTACATATCATCACTCTTACGTCTATGGACTACAACAGCCAACACAAGTACTGGAAAGAACGAGGAAAAAAATAATCAATGATTAGATACTACAAGCGCTAACAGCTTGAATATGTACAATGCAAAAACTAGCAACTGAAATGAAAAATAGCCTCTTCTTTACTTCTAGTGTTGTAACAGCATCCTGTATGGCATGTAATGATAATATTTCTTATTTCCCTACATAACTGAAAAAATATGCATAATAAAGTACTAACTAATGAAGTAGGCATTTGCTATAAAAAGTACACAAGCACAAAAGTATAAGTACTTACTTAATAAAATGGCAATGCAGACTAAAATTGCAACCAAAAAGTTTGTATCAATTCCAAATGAGACTGCTTTTGCAATTCCTCTGTTGCAACCAGCAATGGCATTTCTGGACAATGAAGGTCTTCCAAGGTTGTACACCTGCAAATTTCAACCATTTTTAGCACATTCTTTCTTAATTGGAACAATAAAATTGGCTGTTATAATGTTAACAAAAAAAAACATATATACAGAGATCATGATGATTGTGTAATTGTAATCAAATTTCAGTAGTTTTTCACAGCAATTTTGAAATATAAGGTGAAGAAATTTGCTCCTCATTTTCTTCATTACTTAGTTCACCATATAGGCAGTACCTGAACCCATTCCTATTGTTACATTTTTATTCAACTACATTATGCCCGACCACACCCCACCATGCTTTGAGCTACAGAAGATGCTCAGGTTTCAGTTTCCTTGGGGAAGCATAACTAACAACTTTTCTTCTAAGAATTTGGCCTGTGTATGGAACCGGTGGCCAACCACCATCGTGAGGAAATTGGGGAGCTACGAATGAGTAGCATAACCTGGTTATGGAAACCAACAACGACTGGGGGTTCATCATACTGACCACACGTCACCCCGTAACTGGTTGGTTGATATCTCGCCTCTACATGTGGTAGTGAGGCTGGCAGTCGGTAGGTAGACTCTGGCCCTCACAGGCTGTTGCACCACTGGTTATTTATTATTATCCCTTACATGTAAGTTTGTAACTTTGTCACTTTTCATGTTAACAAATATATTTAATGTGAAGAGATCATCGCAAAATTATAGATCTCTTACTTAAATACACATGCATATGTAAAAATGTAGATATTTATAATTTTTCACTACACACATCATTTGTTGTTATTTTCTTTTAAACTTTAGTTATTAGTGCCCTTTTCTGCCTCTTTTGGCTAATTGCGATGATAAGGATGAATGATGAGATGAAATTGATGAAGGAACACTCACAAAAAAATTGCAAAGATTCAAGCCTGGGACCCCTGGCATTGTAGCATGCACTGCTGTGGCATTTTTATTACTTTCTGTACTATTATTTTTACACAACCTTTCTTTCTCTCAGGCCAATCGTGACAATGAGAATACATGATTAGGTGAATTTGATGAATGAGCAATAGTAAAGAAACACTCATGCTTGAACCAAGACAAATCCAGAACCTTTAGTGGCGAGATTGAGAGTACATCACTAAAATGCTCGCCTACTGTGGCAACAGCCTTTTATTTTAATGGCAATAATAGCAGTTGCAACTGACTCACCTTATCGTTGAAAGTGAAATTTTTGATACATCCACTGTACCCTTGGAAAGTAGGTTTGTACTTCCACTCCATCTCCTGCAACAGCTGGCTAAATTGCTTTTGATCTGCGATACCTCCCATCTGTAGAGGCCCGTTCACATTCAGAAATTCATTTGGTCCCTGAGGTGCACCCAGTCTGAGACATGTGCTCATGTGGCAGTTGTCAACCTTCAAGTCTATGGTCTAGGAAGAAAAGAACAAAAACATGTTTTAAGAATTTCTACTGTCTGTAATAAATATCTTACTGCAGTAAGCATTAAACTGAGGAATCTTTATACTCACAACCTTTTGTTCATTAAATAAAATAGCTTATGACACTCAAAGGATAACATTATGACATATATGAGGCGTGTGCGACTTACTCACGTTATGAATATTAGAAGTACAATATAAATATATATTTACTATGAAATACTCATGAAACGTAAGTATTTCATAGTATATATATTACGGATGGGACCGATTAATCGGTACTCTATCGGTATCGGCCGATATAGGCATATCGGTTTATCGATAAAATTACCAATTATTTTACCGATCCGATATATCGATAAATATCTGATAATTTAGTGCAAAATTCTGCCATTTTGTTGTAATTTTTATGGATAATCTCCATGCCCTTCTTTCTAAAAAAGTAAATGTCTAAATATTCAACTTCTTTTTCACTGCAGTCACCACGAAACACACATTTATTAAGGAAATCAATGAACATTTCAGGATCTTCAAGGACCATTTCTAATTTTATATCGGATCGGTAGAATATCGGTTATCGGTATCGGTAAATTTTATATCGGTACTTTATCGATATTGGCCAAAATTTCATATCTGCCCATCCCTAATATATATTTTTATATTGTACTTCTAACATTAATTTATTGGAAAGGTATGTAAATATTATAACTAGTGTTGAGCAATATATCGTAATATCATCCAGGCAATATCAACTACGTCATGATATTTTGGAGATATATATCATGTCGGAGACATATTCTCAATATTTTGGCAATGTATATTGTGTTGGTGATATATCATCAAAATATTTGGCAATATATATCATGTCGTTGATATATCATCATGTTATTTGGTGATATATTGTTATGATATTTTAGTGTTAAATATATATTGTGTCAGTGATATATTGTCACAATATTTGGCGATATATATTGTGGAGACAATATATTGCCAATATCATGATACAGAAAAAATTATTGTATCCTCTGTGATGATATTTTCTTGATGATATATTGCGATATTAAATTTCTGATATCATCTATTCCTAATTATAACACATTCATGGATTAAACCTCAGTCTACATCAATGGTTCTCAACTGCCAGGGAAAATCAAATTAATAATATAGTTATCGGTTTTCAAAGTACATTAACATTAATTGATTTCCAAATTGGTATTAATTGGAAGTTTTCTTGTTCAAAATGCAATGCGCCAATGAAAATCAGGACTTAATTTATGTTGAGGAAACTACAAGATTCCATTAACTCCTGTTGTTGACAATGACTACTAATTTTAACCAAACTGTATATTTGACAACATGTCTAGACAAAATCAAACTCTTTCTTTTTATGATTATGTCATAATGTATTTATTAATATTTAATTAATTAATGTATGCAGTTCAAAAATATACAGGTCTTTACGAGTAAAACTTTGGAATCGGGGCATAGACTTTTGAAAAAAAAAAATTCCAGGCTCTGATCCCACGAAGGTTGAGAACCACTGGTCTATATAAATGGCAATAAAATGAGTTTACTTCTAGCAGAGCGTATAGAAGAGAAAGTGTGTGCACTTCGGTTTCTTCCGTAAGCCAAGTGAATAGAGCGGTGCCCCACCGAAACACTGGCAGCACCTTCGCTTGCGGCGAGCGTCTTCTGCTTGCAGTGCGGCCGCGCTTTATGTAGAGAGTTGTGTTTTGTTGTATCAGAATAACATTGTGTACTTTTATTAAAGACAACGTTATTACGTTATTCACTTTAGTGTCGTTAGATTTGTGATTGATCCGTTGTGACTAGTTTGTGTTGTGTTCAACGCATTATTATTGTGTTTGAGACAGCAGCGAGCGAAAACTACAAGATGCCTACGTGTTTCGTACCCGGCTGTAGATCTAGATATGACCGCTGTTCTTCAGGTAGTAGACATTTTTTTTAGGCCACTAAAGACAAAATGGGAGTGTGCCATCCCTAGAACAGATAAAAAAACTAAGTCATAATTGCTATGTGTGTGATATTCATTTTTTCTCTGACCGTTTAGTGAAAGTGCATTCGTTCATAGTGGATGGCGATACAGCAGAAATTCCACGACAAAGGTGGAAATTAAAACCAGAAGCTGTTCCTCATATATTTCCTAATCTGCCCAAATACCTCTCTAAGACAGTTAAGAAGCGAAAATCTCCCATGAAAAGGCAATCCTTGCGGACAGATGTTAATAAAGTAAGTACTCGTCGCAATGTATCATTAAACTTATCAGTAGAGGATGATTTGCTTCACACTGCGGATGCTAGCAATACAATAGCATTGCTAAAGAAAAAACTTAAGAATCAGAAACGCAATTTAATTAGAACGCAGAATAAACTAAAGGTCGCACAGGCTAAAATAAATTTGCTTGAAAAAGGCGTTAAAGATGCTAAATTAAAGACAACGGCCACACAGTCGAAACAGTTCGCGTCTCTTAGCAAAAATCAAAAAATTGTAATTGATACAATCTTAAAGAAATGCCAACTGAAAAGTAAGACAGGAATGAGACACAGTTCTGAGTTTATACTGGAGTCTCTTCTTTTAAAAATTAAGTCCCCAAGGGGTATAGACACTGTTTGCATCACGATTTGCTACCTTTGCCTTCTGAAGATCACTTAGAAAAATTGGTGAAGGGTCTTATATGTCCTTATGCAATCAATTTACGTACCAGCAAAACTTCCTTTACTTTCGGGCGGAAACTGTGAATACAGGACTGATTCTCCTCTGACGTCTTTTGTTAATCAAATGCGAACTCTGGCAAGAGCAACCGAAAATAAAAATCTTTCGGTGAAGAAGCAAGCTGAAAATGAAATAAGGGAAAAATTTCCATTGTTGAAGATGAAATTCAAATACCGAACTGAGAAAACAACATACCGAACTTAAATGAACAAAGTGTTGGTAAATAATACTTGGCGTATCATTTGGCAGGATACATAGTGCGGTATATTTCCAAGGTGACGGATTGTAAACTGTGTACAACTTTTCTGCACGGGGAACCAACTAATGTACCTGCCCCACTTACGCTAATCCAAGCCTATGGTTCGGACGACGGCTGTAATACCTTACCTATGTATCGAAAAGTGTTTATGATGTTCTGCTACGAGTGGAAGAAGTTGTTGCAAAAAGAATTATAATGTGCTAATAGTTTATGGGGTGATATATTTTTTGAGTGTTTGGACAATTTAAATATAATTGCTGTAAAAACTACGCAATTAGGATGCTGTGAAGATCATGTGCTGCGTACGCTATCTAAACTCGTATTTCACTATCTGAAATGTTTATTTTTCTTCCGCACCAAAGAGATAAGAAAGGAATTAAGTGCCTCGAAGACAGCAAAATCATCTCGGAAATTCTCCAAACTATCCAGCTGCTGAAGTCTTCTCCAAACGTAAGTGGCCTCCCCGATGGCGCAGTGGTAGCGTCGTAGCCTTGTAAGCAAGGGGTCCCGGGTTCGATACCCGGTGGAGGCACAAGTGGTTCGGATCCCACTTTAAAAACTGTAGGTCCAGTCCCGATTAGCCTTACTGTGCATAAAATGGACTTAAAACACTAAATCAATCCAATCCAATCCAATCCAAACGTAAGTAACATGCATTTTTGTTTCTTATGTAGTTAGTTATGTAAGCAACGCGCCGTCTCAAACGTCACCACTGCCATCTAGGCGGTGGACCACGGCAACTCGGGGAGTGCGCACACTATTTCTTCTATACGCTCTGCTTCTAGTGAGGTAGTGATAATACTTGCTAAAATTATTTTAAAAAAATACTTATAAATACCAATGCACTACTTTAAACAAGTTCAAGATTCACATATCCAAAGTGGGTGGTAAAATTAGTCACCAAAATAATAGAACCAGCAGTCCTACAATTGCCAACACTTTACACTCAAGCACAGACAATGTTAATAAAAAACATTGATTATGAAGATTCATTCAAGCATGCATGCAAGAATAAAACAAAAATTCACACAAATATAGCTTACCGTATTTGACCATATAACGTCTATTCGATGATATTTTCCATCAGTGACTTTGATGAAATCTTGGATTACTTGTACGGTTCCTGAACCATAGTCAACCAGTAATCGAGGATACCCATCCACTAATTCCAAAGACATGAAATCTGAGAGAGAAAAAAGGGTGTTAAAATGATAAGTTTTCATGGAATTGGAAACAAATTAAATATGATGTGCATAATTTAAATAGAAAAATCAATACTGATGCATTAAATGTAAAACGTAAGAATTACTTGCATACGTAATCATGAAAAGAAATTTATAGTACATTCCTAATTTGGAAAATTTATCTCCATATAGAGCATCTTCAACTAAGATTAAATAAATATTGCATATACAATTTTCAATACACAAAAATTATAAGGGAAATTTCATTAATTAGTAAGGTCACTAATACTATGAACTTTCAATGGATTCGTTACAAACCCAAAGTGCATGTGATTGTACAATAGTGTTGAATATTCAACAATTCATAAAGTGTCTTTTGCATGACAAGAGTAAATACACTGAGGTGAAGAATACTTCTTTAAAAGTTTTATACTTATCTCCATGAACCATATTTATTTGTTCTGTATATAATTTTTTTAAAATATATCTTAAATTAAATAGTGTAAGGTGTGGATATAGTATCAGATAAAAGTGTTAAAAAAATGTTATACTGCAACGATCCTATGTTCATTTACTGTCCAATGTACCTTGTACGTTAAGAGCTGTGTTCTTCTTTATTGGTCCAATGTAGAACACAAGAGAATTCTCTCTGGTTGGCTGAATTTCCAAGCTGAGGTGAGAATTATCGCATGCTTCCAAGGGAGGATACCAGGCCCAACCATCTCCTTCGAAACCCACATCAATAACTTCACAGTGGGGACCTTCAAATCCTTCAAGGCACTCGCATCTAGAAAAAAAAACAGAACAGAATTTAGAGTCTATTTATAGTCAGAAACAATTAAGAAAGAAAGCAAGGCATAAACTTCTGTGTGATGCGAGATTGAAACGCATTGGTGTCACTTTTAACATGGTGGTGCCACCAACACCTACCTTACCCTCTCCCTCCATTCTCTCTCTTTTGTTTTTAGTACTGATAACAGCATATGAAACCAAAACCCACCACAATAGTCACAGAATAGATTTAAAAATTGCACAAGTTGGACTGACAATTAAAAATTTCATATTGAATGACCAGTAACAAATTTCCATCAGTTGCATTATATGTACAATATAGGTAAAATACAAAGAATCTCATTGCTCAATATTAATGAAAGAAACAATACTTACAAAAAACATTCTCAAGTATTCTGGATACATACATATTATCTCTTTGTAAGTAGACCTTCCTCCCCCCCCCACAATTTTAATAAATTTGCACCATGATGGGAACCATATGAAGACTGCTAAAAGGGGTGTCTTCTTGAAGTTGAAACACATTTTTATTTCATTGTGTAATCATTGTATCAACAATGAAGTATGTACAGTTCTTTACTGGAACTATGCATTACAAAATACATCTCGGGCCTATCCAATGGTGTAGTGGTAACGTCACCTTGTAATCAAGGGGTCCCAGGTCAATACCTTGTAATCAAGGGGTCCCAGGTCAATACCCAGTGAAGGCATACAGTGGTTCAGATCCCACTTTAAACTGTAGAATACGGAGAAACTAGTACTCACTTTATCCGCGAAACTGTTTTTTCTTCTTCGTTCTATTAATTCCAGTGGCCACTGCCACCATCCTCGTTGGAACTTGCTGTACTGTTGCTTGATGCACGCCAAGTAAGTTCCAACGAGGATGGTGGCTACTGGAATTAATAGAACGAAGAAGAAAAAACAGTTTCGCGGATAAAGTGAGCACTAGCTTCTCCGTATTTATATACTACTGCGTCTCTCTTTTCCCAATTATGAATTAAACTGTAGGTCCAGTCACAATTAGCCTTAATGTGTATAAAGTGGACTTAAAGCAGAACTCAAACACAACATATATATCTCTGTATTCCTGCAAAATTTCCTTTGTAATCAACCAAGGAGTGTTTATATTTCAGTCTTAATTGTCCTCGAGCTTATAATATTCACGGCGATATGTTTAATCTTGGACACTGTTTAATCTTTTTCATAAACCCAGTGATTGGGAAAGGTACTCAAGGAAAGTTTTAATGCAGGCCTTTTTTTTTAAAAGAATCTTCAATTTCATCATATCCACTAATTACATAGTTCTTTTATCCATTAGCTAGAGACAAAGTGGCCATATTAATACCACATCATCATATTAATATTTATTGTGTACTTACTGTTCTCCAACTGGTGTTCCACCATTTTCGCAGAATAGCTCATCAGCCAGTTTACATGTACACACTGGTTCAACATAAGCTCTGACACCGACGAATGAGGAAGTGTTGGTATACACAGCATAAGGCACATTGTTCTTTCTTAGGAAATTTGTACAGCTAGATTCACAATGAAGCTTCTCCAGTAGGCACTCGTCTATGTTTATCATCTGCATCTGTATTCCCAGATCACGCTCAATCTGCAAAAGGAAACTAAAATTAGAAATCTTACTTTTCTAACATTGGGCCACGTTTCTAACGGTGGCCCCGGCACCCACCCAGCATCGAATAACATTGGTACCTGGGGGAAACCCTGGGGGTAAAGGCAGTCAGGGGCGTGATGCTGATCACATCACCCCCATGCAGGACCGGATCAAGAAAGTGTGGGACGTTACCCTCACACCCCCTAACGCCTTCATGGTGTGGTACTAAGCACAGGGTAGCACTTTACTTTATCTTTACCTTTTTTTTCTCTTAATAAAAATTAGGGATGGGAGAGATTAATCAGAACTCGATTGCTATTGGCCGATATAGATATATTGGTGTATCGGTAAAATTACAGATAATTTTATGAATATGATATAGCTGTAAATACCTTGTAATTTAGTGCAACATTCTGACATTTTTTAAATGAATATTCCCTGATTTCTTTTTCAAGTAAATGTCTAAATATGCAGGGTTTTTTTTTCATTGTAACATACATTTATTAAGGAGGTCAATGAACCATTGAGTTTCTACAAGGACCATTTGGAATTTAATATTTAATTGGTAGAATATCGGTAACGGCTAAAATTTCATATCGGTTCATCCCTAATAAAAATACATGATTGTTGGACTATGCTTCAGGACTTGGACAAGCTTGGCATCATGCCTACATCAAGCTTACCACATCCAACTAGCTTTGACAAGCTACAAGCAAGCTACTTCAGGCTTGCCATAAGCTTTCTTGCTATCTGGGAATAAACCATTAAGCAGAAGTAATATTGTCATATGGCAACACAGGGACACTTGGGCACAAGCAAAGGGGAAGCATGAGGAGAAAAATGACAACACTAGTTTGTGTGGGCCAGGGTTCTTCTCATCCCGGCTGGCTGTACTACAAGCATACCTCGCACACTATTTTTTCCGACATTTATGTGTACAAATAAAATTCTCTGACAAACTAGTTTGTGATCTGAAATAGTACAGAAGTCAGTAAAGACACTATGCAAGAAATATATACATAGAAGAAAAACTATACACACTAAGTATATTTGTAGTACTGAGCCTATAAAGAAACTACACCTACCTCATCTTGATGCTGAGCTGTCTTTCCATTCAATTCCTCTGCTAGACGATAAGGCGAAGCATGAGCAGAGAATCTTACATCTACTATTTTTGCAGATTCATTAACAAAAGGGGATTTCATCACAGTAAACACATCAACACCATCCTTAGTAACGTTTAGAATGGCAGCCAGTTTCTCTCGCAGCCTGTCCTTCTTGCTGAATCCCTGAAATAAACACAGAAATATCGTTAAGTATTACACTACAATATAACAGCAACTGAATAGTTTTGATTGATTGATTGATTTGGTGTCTTAAGTCCACTTTATGCACAGTAAGGCTAATCGGGAATAGACGTACTGTTTAAAGTGGGATCTGAACCACTATGTGCCTCCACCAGTTATCGAACCCAGGACCCCTTGATTACAAGGCGACAATGCTACCACTGCGCCACCGGGGAGGTCTGAATAGTTTTGAATGCAATTACTACACTACAGAATAGGGTCAACTAAATTATTTAGGAATGCCACACAGAGGCCATGCGGCACATTGGTTCAAGTCTCCTGGGGGGAAGTATAACAACTTTTCTCCTGACATTTCGGCCTGTGTATGGGACAGGTGCCTTCCCACCATCATAAGTAAATTGGGAAGCTACATAATAAGTACCATAACCGGTCATGGAAACCTACAATGACTGGGAGTTCACTGCACTGACAAGATGTCACCCCATTACTGGTTGGATGATCACCCATCTCTTCTGGGGCATGTGGAAGTGAGGCCCACTGTCAGTAGGTAGATCCTGGCCCTCAAGGGCTGTTACACCATGGGTTGTTGTTCTTCTTGTTATTATTATTATTAATAAATGATTTATTATCAGAATCAATTGCTCTTTGCTGCACTGAAGTTCTTCTGAAATGTCTACAATGTCTCTGATCATGTAATTACTCGAAGGTTTAAACTTCTGTGATTAAATTACATAGAATATAAGTAAACAATGTGGTGTGGTTAAATAATAAAAGAAGAAAGGACTGCCTTTATTCAGGTACCATACTAGAAGAGTAGACTATTGTGTAATTTGAAGCCTGTTTCCCATTTGGGAAATTTAAGTATGAAAAAAATATTCACAAATATGGTTATGAAATATATATTTTTACCCAATGCTTGAAGTGGAAATTCCTCACTGGGAGGATGCTTTGTCAAGTTTGAGGTTACGTTGGGATGTAGCTTGTATGGATCAACATGAAGACAATGCAGTAGATTGGGGGGTGGGGGGTGGCTATGAAAACTATCCTAGCTGGGGGGATAATTATGAAAATTTTAACTGGGGGATAGCGTCCGCCTGCATTCCCCACACTCCAAGCACTGTTTGTACCTTTTACAAACCAAATTCTTGTACATCATAACAGTACTATTATGTCAATACTCGACTAATATGTGCATGTCATGTCAATTTCAAATTATGGACAACATTCCAGCATCTCGCCTTTCTGAAGATGCAGAAAGTGACTTACCCAACCCCACCTCTACAAAATTTCTCTAAAATGTTTCACAAAGGCCAAACTTATTGTCATTTTGGCTCTAAATTTACACCTGTACCCTACATACAAATTTACACACCTGCCTCCTCCAAAGATGTACAATCTTTTATAAAATATAAAAGTGGATGTATGTGTGTGTGTGTGGGTGTGTATATACGTTTATTCTGTCATAACTCTCGAACGCCTGGAGCAATTTCATCCAAACTTGGTAGACGTATCACTTGCAAATCTGGAAATAATATTTTTGGGGTAAGACACCCCTGGCACCCCTAGGGGTGGGGGTGGGAAGGGCGTGACATGTAAAACGACCGATATTAGTGTGGAATTCATAGTTTACGGGGTTGCTAGGATTAATAGTGATACTCCCAATGCCGTTCAACTCCAAGTTCATTTTGCACTATAGTTAGAATTCATTATTTTCCTGTCTAATAGAATATTAGGATATATAAATACCTGGGCAATGCCGGGTAATCAGCTAGTTATAAATAAACCCCTGGGTGTGTGTGTGTTGAAACATATTCACTTCTACATTAAATGCACAGACTTACATAAGAAAATTCATAGTAAATGTATGGAAAACTTGCACTTACATTAACAGACGAAACAAATTCCTCTGCTGTTATTCCTTCCAATCGAATTGAACCAGATTTATCCACCGCTTCCTCTGGAATAACTTTTATTGTGACGTTCACGGTTGCCTCCACCAAATGCCTCTCAATTACCTTGGACTCTTCAGTCACCTAAAGGAGAAACAAAAATGAGAATTCATAATGGAATGCAGTTATCACAATAGATAGACAAACATGGAAAGGATATCATATTGCAGTGCTGTTTATATTTCAGAACCTAATTTCAATGATTCCTTGGCACCTTTCCATTTTGACGCACACAGAACCAAAATTAATATAGTACATTACACAATCAATTTAGGTCATTAATTCTATTATATGCTTCTGTACGTGTCACAACTCTTAAATAAACATTGTTTCTATGTGTGTCACAACACTTAAATAAACACTTTCCTATTTCTACCTGTGGTTATGAAGATTTTATTTCAAAACAACAAAATTCATGAATAACCAAAGGATTGGGGGGAAAAAGGTAACTCTACCTTCATCAAACACCATAAAATGAAATTTTAATTGCAAAAAGTTACCGGACATGAAAATGAAAAGGTACAAAAAAAAATTAAACATATGATGAATGGAAGTTTCAAATGTGTGAAACGAAAGAAAGCATTACGTAGAAATTTCAGCAAAATATTTCTACATACATCTACATCTGTGTACCCTAATCTTCACGAAAGAGAGCATGTTGTAAAGTCCAGCACAGCATCGACATGGCAGGAAATGACACCACTTCCACTACCTTGCTTACGACAGAAAATTGACTTGTGTGGTTTAAGCCCCAGACCCTTCAATTTATATTCTGCCAATTTTGGAAAAATACTTACTGTAAATACAAGGCTGTAAGTGCCTTCCGGTGTATTTTGTCGCATTGTTATCATTCCAGTATCATAATTGAGGTCAAAGTTTGGATGCTCTCCAAGAGTCCATTCAAAATGTTTGTCAGGCAAGTCCCAGTCATCAAGATCTTCCACGTAAACGCGACCAATTTCTGTGTCTGGTGCTTCACCCTACAAAATAAGGAAAATTCCAACCATTACCATAACATTCACTCAATAAGAAAATACTATTGTATGAACAAGGAAATTATAGTTTACTCTAATAAACTTTCGGTTCATTTTTCCATGCAGTTTTTGCTCGCGATTGATTTTGCCACCTGCCAGGTGTCGATTGCGTTCAAAAACTGCACAGAAAAATGAACCATAAGATTATTAGAGTGAACTAACTACCTCTCTCTGCATAAGCGCCAAATGAATATCTTCAGATACAATGTTAAGGAAATTATAAACAATTAACACTTTTTAGTGATGTAGCAAAGTTAAGTTCCCAACACATGGCTGCTAAGATCATTGACTTAAGCCCTTCAAGCTATTTCAGTTATCAAAATAGCAATCCTCTTAGAAGTATTATTATAGATCAAGCAGATGTTGTTAAATTATATTAGATTTTTTCAATCAGAAAGTTACTTGGTTTTATCATTCCTATCCAGAATTAGGACATCACTAAAGTTTTGCAAACGTCAGAACTTTCTTCATAGTCTTTGAAAACTGGAATATCTTCCTTTCTATTAATCAATACTTACCACAGAGTACTATCCAGTTTGATTGAAAATAAAATTAGAAGGAATATTAGTGTATTGGAACACATCCAGAACAAAAAAATTCTTTAACATTATATTTAAATCAATTGGTAGAACTGGTTGAAATTTGTTACTTGTATGATATACTCTGACAATAAATTATTTTGTAAGTGATAACATTTTAATGCAAACACTAGCATATCATCATCATCATGATCCTTTGCAATAAATATTGCCATAAAATTATCTAGCCTGTACAAGTTATTTGCGTGGAAAAAGTTAGTTAGTAATTTACTTCTGTGCATTTATAGTGTTCATCTTTGGAAAATTTCAGCAGGTTTGACATCTCATCAACAGGAAAACAAACAACAATGACTGAACATCAATAAAACAAGCAATGTTGCCACAAGGTTATTGTGAAAGTAAATACCATGGGCTTGATGTAAAGCTGCAACAGTGGAACTTAAAACAAAGTCTGTTTTTTATATGACTAACCCTTGAAACAGTATCTCATATAAATACAGAAACCTTACTTCAAAAAATTGTATTACATGGTTTCGCTACTCACATTATAGTTGTACATGAAGATTGAACTTGAGCCAGGCTTCATTGGATTATCATTTTCATCACCAATAATCACTGTAAGAGTGCTAGTCCCAGTCTGTGGAGGTTCACCACTATCTTCAATGACTATTGGGATGAAGTACATTTTGTTTTCTTCCCTGTCGAAAGTTTGTTTGGCTTCTAGAAAAGCAGTTCCATTTCCATAATCTGAAATAAAATTCACCTTACGTGTTAATGTTCATTATGCCATGCAATGTTTGTATTTCTTGATAAATCTTTTACATGGTTTTTCAAGTTTTCATTATTTGGACTTTTTTTAAAAATATTTGCACCTTGGTAGGAATTCAAACTTGTAAACTTCACATTTCTAAACAAACATCAAATCCAATACTACCATGTCAACAAAAAAAGTTACAAAATAACTAATTTCTTAAGTAAAAATAGACCCTTAACTTGTGATTTAGAGAAACGCACTGTAAGAAATGTGAAAATAAATAAGGACATGAACAGTTTGGCAATTATTGTGTTGTAGTATAGATGCTATCTATTGTGTACAATTCTATATGAATTACTACAACATTAAGTTACTTCATGGTGGTTGCGGTAAACGCGGTTTAAAATTACTTACGTGAAATTTAAAAGATTTCGTAATTCCGCGTTGCACAATTTAATGGTTCAATCCTATTAATTTCGAAGATCCACTGTCTTCATTCACAAAAGGGTACGGCGTTTGAAGCGGAGATGGTACCGCGTCAGTACATTGTTTGTTCCCGGGCGGCGGTGGTTGCGATTTTTCCCGTTCGGCAGCACTGGCGCGCGCATCTTGGTTTGCGTCGTCTGCTTCCTGTTGTCCGGTGGCGTTGCAAGTTGGGGGTTGGGGGGCTGGGCCGTGTTGCTCGGTAATGTGCCGTTCCTGTTCCCCGCGTGGCTGGAGGGGGGTCGAGTATGCGCATAGCATCTTTTCTTTTTCAGGTCGGGGATCTTTCTGAGGACAGGGTGCCAAGTTGGGTGTGCTTGTCCATTGTCTAGGTTTAGTGCTGGTTTCTGCTGGATGATAGCATGGGTTTCTTTGATGGTGTTTTCTATGACAGAGCCGGTTGGGTGAAGTATGGATATGGAGGAGATGGTGTGGTTAGTGGAGTGGAGGTGTTGGGAGAGGCCTGATTTAGGTGTGTCGTTTTTGGAATCTTTTACATGTTCGTTAATCCGTTCTTGGACGGTGCGGATGGTTCTGCCAATAGGATTGAACCATTAAATTGTGCAACGCGGAATTACGAAATCTTTTAAATTTCACGTAAGTAATTAAGTTACTTGTCCATTTTTTAAAATGAATTTTTTGTACATGTTTACGTCAATGTATGTTTCAAAATTAATATTTAATTTTTGTTGTGTGCCGATCTCTATGGTGGAATAGTTATCACAGCATGCTATGACACTGTGCTACAACACCAGGGGTGCCAGGTTCAAATCCCAGCCTGGGCATAGGTGTTCTTTGTCAGTATCCCTTCATCAATTTCATCATTCATCAATCATCATCATTTTCGCAATTAGCAAAAGGTGGCAGAAAAGCAATTTTTTTCTGTCTTGTGTGTGGTTTGAAAATGGCAGCCATGTTTCCATCATAACACGTCATGAATATTTGTTTTTATTACAACTGATTACCACTTTTTTCAGCAATACGACAATCAATTAAATATGAAATTACAGATCAATATTTGAGAAATGCTCTTGTTTTTTAGATAGTTTAACAAAATCTATGCTGGTTATTTCAGTATAAGATGCAAGAAGAATTTGAACAGTGTGCAATGTTCTCCGGGGTCACAGTATGTGATGGGCACCCCAAAACTTCTCACACAGGTTGGGCAGACACAAACTGAGTAAACTCTAAAATAACTCTTAGATATATGGTTTATTCAAAAACAAAATTAAAACAATAACAAAACTTTTACCCATTACCGTAGGATGATTCACTAAAACAATACTTTTACTATTACTAAGAAGGTCGATTATGTTTATCTCGCCCGGCGGTGGAGTGTGCTAACTGTGTTGCTAGCCAAGATCTTCCTTCTATAAGGTTTGGCAACACTTGTGTAAGTGAGTGGAGAACTCAATAAGAGTGTATCTAACTATAAATACTAACTGTGCAAAAAATTAAATTTCAATAGATTTTTAGAAAGCTAGGAATGTAGAGGTGGAACCCATAAAATTTGCGACGAGTTGAGTTCGTTACAAGTGTGAAGAAAGTGTAAGTTTGTTACAGTTACCTGAAACAGAAAACTTTGTTGTTATGTCTGCATCTGCGCTGATGTCCACCTTGAACTTAAACGGAGGTCCATTTTTCTCACTATCATTGTCACTTGCAATTAAGGCCGTTATGATTCCTGGATCTTGGTTCTCATTCCACACAACAGGATGAGGCTGTTAATTTAAAGAAAAGAGGTGAAATTTTCAACTTGACATTGCACTCTTTACAACTTAAAATCACAGGAGGTGAAAATATAACTTTGAAAATTGGATTTTAACATCCAGCACTACAAGATGACAAAATCAAAGAGAATTCTACCGAAAAAGGTCTTGATTCATGTAAATAACAAAATTCATCTGAATTTTTTCCCCAATACATTAAGGCTTCAATGTTTGTGCATGAATATAATTTGCATTTTCACCAAAAAAATATTAACACCTGTAGCCAATACACTTTAGGCCAAAAATAAATTACCAAGATGATGGTGGCACTGGCCACAAAAATTAATAGAATAAAAGTAAAGAATAGTTACTTTCTAAAGAAGAAACCATTTTTATCCTGCACTCTAAACTTACCATATCCAAATACGGAGCATTGTCATTAATATCAATCAAGTGGATTATAACTTCCGTTGTGTTCTTCAAGCTATTGGGTCCTCCATTTTCATCATGGGCTGAAATAAGGACTTGCCATTTTGGGTAGCCATTTGGTGCATCATGATCCAAGGGCTGAAAGGAGACATTTTTGTTTTTCAACTTTGGTTGCAAAATTTGTGTATTATAAATTGAAATCGCTCACTCAATTTTTATTCATTACTTCCTGATAAAGTTTGAACATTTGCTACCCATTAGCATATTAAGAGCTATAAATGAATCAGCCAACAATGAAAAATAAACAAATGATAAAATTTTAAGTTAATAATTGCATACTTAGGTGTAACACTTCAGCAATTTTCATAACTATATTAATAATACGCATAATTTGTAAGTACACAATTTCTTTGGGACTAAGGTTCAATCTCATATTAAACCTAACCAAATTATTTGATAAAATGTTTTTAAAGATATTGCTGGCATATTTACACATTTATATTTCTCATAATCAAACTTAAGTTATTGTTACAATAACTGTGGTTTACATGATTTAGATCAGTGTTTCTCAATCTTCACGAGACTGCCACATGGTAATTTTTTTTTTAGATGTTGTTGCCCCGATCCCAACAATTTTACTAGTAAATACCTTTCTAATTTTTTAAACTACACTAATTAATATATATCCTTGAAAGTGAATAATAAGAAATAAATCATGGCGAAATGAATAAGAAGGAAAAGGTCAATAATAACAATGTGCAAAATGAACAAAATTATAAGGTAAGTTTGAATAAGTAACAAGTGCATATGTGTAGTGACTACAAATTATGAGGGTTCGTGGAACTCAAATCCAATTGGCCTATGTTATAATTAAGGCTCGGAAGTTGATGACAAAAAAATCTGAAAAAAATGGTAGTCGGTCAGCATCTGAAAATACAGTTGTTTCGCGTACATCAGATTATAATGTTTTTATATTGTGACTAAAACCTAAGATTAAAGCGATTATATTAGCCAACAAGGGATGCTGAAAGTAGGCTTGACACAAAGTATTTTAAGTGCTGGAGGAAAACAATTAATTATTTAATCCTGTGGTGTCTAGTGTGTTTGTGTTTATCTTGTGTAGTAGTTGTGATGTGCTTGTATGTGGGTTTGTCTTGTGTAGTAGCTGTGCTGTCTAGTGTGGTTGTGTTTATCTTGTGTAGTAGTTATGCTGTCTAATGTGTTTCTATTTGTCTTGTGTAGTATCGGTGGTGTGTATGTATGTGTCTTGTGTTGTAGTTGTGCTGTCTAGTATGTTTGTGTAGTAGTTGTGCTGTCTAGTATGTTTGTTTTGCGTAGTAGTTGTGCTGTCTAATTTGATTGTGTTTGTCTTGTGTAGTAGTTGTGGTATGTTTGTGTTTATATTGTGTTATAGTTATGATGTGTTTGTGTGTGTCTTGTGTAGTAGTTGTGCTGTCTAATGTGTTTGTGTTTGTCTTCTGTAGTAGTTCCTCCATTCATATTGGGGGTTAGGCGTAGAGCTGACAACTCTGCACTGTAAAAAGCCATGTCAAGAATCAGCAATATAAGGCCATGGATGTTCCCAAGGTAAAATATTCCGGAGGTAAAATAGTCCCCCGTTCGGATCTCCGGGTGGGGACTACTTTGGGAGGTCCCTGGACTAAGGATAAGATCTACATTAGGAATAAGGATATTAAATTAGGCACATGGAATGTTCTGAGCCTTTACCGGA
Source organism: Lepisma saccharinum (assembly GCF_977018435.1). Lineage (NCBI taxonomy): Eukaryota > Metazoa > Arthropoda > Insecta > Zygentoma > Lepismatidae > Lepisma > Lepisma saccharinum. Next base: position 101,505,223 of record NC_139229.1, read on the forward strand.
CTGGGGCATTTCAGTGTACAGTTAATGAGATAGTTAAGTATAAATTAGATGTAGTAGCTGTCCAGGAAGTTAGGTGGCCAGGAGAAGGGAATTGTAAAACTAAAAATTATACTTTTTTCTATGGTGGTACTGAAAATCATAATTTTGGAACAGGCTTTTTCATAAATAATAGAATTATCTCGGCTCTTAAAACAGTAGAATTTATTAATGATAGGATATCATATGCAGTTTTACAGGGTAGGTGGTGTAAAATTATTTTAATAAACATACATGCACCAACGGAAGATAAAGATGATAATACTAAAGATGATTTTTATACAGAGTTAGAACAGGTCTTTGATAAATTTTCTCAGTATGATATGAAAATTCTGTTAGGTGACTGTAATGCACAGATTGGCAAAGAAGAGACATTTAAACCCACGATTGGTAAAGAAAGTCTTCATGAATTAAGTAATGATAATGGTATAAGATTGATTACTTTTGCAACCTCAAAGAATTTAATTGTGAAAAGTACCACTTTTAAACATAAAGATATCCATAAATATACCTGGTCTTCTCCAGATGGTAAAACACATAATCAGATAGATCATATTCTCATTGATAAGAGAAGGCATACTAGTATAATTGACGTTCGTACACATAGAGGTGCTGACTGTGCCAGTGACCATTATTTAGTAATTGCTAAATTAAGAGAAAGACTCTCGGTGATAAATCATAAGCAACAAAATCTAAAAGTTCTAAAATTTGATACAGGAAAGTTTACTGATGAAAGAATTAAGAAGGATTACCAAATTAAACTGTCAAATAGATTTGATGTTTTGCAGGATTTAAATGATGATGAAAATATAAATCAAACAGACGTAAATAAGAATTGGGAGCACATACGTAATGCAATAGAATCAGCAGCTAAAGAAAGTATAGGATACCATAAACCGAGAAAAAGTAAGCCATGGTTTGATAATGAATGTCATAATGTAATAGAAATAAGAAATCAGGCTAGACTTAGGTGGTTAAATAACTCTGATGATACAAATCTAAACAATTATAATAGAATAAAGCGAGAAGTTAACCGCACGTTTAGAAGTAAAAAAAGAGATTACTTGAAAAGCAAAATTAACGAAATTGAAACAAAGAGCAAAAATAAAAATATCAGAGATTTATATAAAGGTGTAAATGAGTTTAGAAAGGGGTGGCAACCTAAAGTAAACTTGATAAAAGATAAAGACTGTGATTTTCTTGCTGACCCAAGCGATATTCTAAATAGATGGAAGAACTACTTTAATGACCTTTTAAATGTCCATGTAGGAGATAAATCAGAAGTGAATGAAGTCCACACAGCAGAACCTGTAGTTCCAGAACCTAACTTGACTGAAGTTAAAGATGCTATTAAAAGGCTAAAGAATAACAAAGCACCTGGCATTGATTTAATACCAGCTGAGTTAATTAAATATGGTGGGAATTCATTAATATGTCAAATTCATAAATTAATTTCTTTAATATGGAATAAAGAAGAAATCCCTCAACAGTGGAAAGAATCCATAATTGTTCCTGTGTTTAAAAAAGGTGATAAAATGAACTGCAATAATTACCGTGGAATTTCTCTACTCTCAACAACATATAAAATATTATCTAACATTCTTTTAACAAGACTAACCCCATATGCTAATGAAATTATAGGTGATTATCAATGTGGATTTAAACGTAACAGATCAACTACAGATCAAATTTTTCACATCAGACAGACACTTGAAAAAAAGTGGGAATATAATCAAAATGTCCATCAGCTATTCATTGATTTCAAAAAAGCATATGATTTGGTCAAAAGAGATAAATTATATAATATATTAGTAGAGTTTGGAATACCTAAGAAGCTTGTTAGTATGATAAAAATATGCACCAGTGAAACAGAAAGTAAAATTCATGTGGGTATTAATATGTCTGACAAATTTACAATTCATGATGGGTTAAAACAAGGAGATGCATTATCTCCATTGCTCTTTAATTTTGCCTTAGAATATGCTGTTAGGAAGGTAAACGAAACTAAAGAAGGACTAAAATTAAATGGTGTGACTCAGTTGTTAGCATATGCAGATGATGTAGACTTACTGGGGGATGATGTGAATACAATTAAGAATAATGCTAAAATATTTTTCAAAACTGCTAAAGAGATAGGTTTGGAAGTTAACAAAGAGAAAACTAAATATATGCTTACAGGCCGAAACCAAGTGTTAGGTAATAATCAAAATCTAATTATTGATAACAACTCGTTTGAAACAGTTTCCAAATTCAAATACTTAGGAGTAATATTAACAAATGAAAATTACATTAAAGAGGAAATAAAAAGTAGGCTAAATTCAGGAAATGCATGTTACTTCTCTCTTCATAAACTTTTGTCTTCTCGTTTAATATCTAAGAAACTAAAAGTTAAAATATACAAAACAGTAATTTTGCCTGTAGTATTATATGGGTGTGAAACTTGGTCCCTTACATTGAAAGAGGAACATAAATTGAGAGTATTTGAAAATAGGATCCTTAGGAAAATATTTGGACCTAAAAGGGATGAGGGGACAGGTGAGTGGAGAAGGTTACATAATTTAGAACTACATAATTTGTATTCATGTCCAGATATTATTAGAATAATTAAATCAAGAAGACTTAGGTGGGCAGGCCATGTGGCATGAATGGGAGAGGAAAGAAGAGTTTACAGGATTCTTGTTGGGAAACCTGATGGTAAGAGACCGGTAGGAAGGCCAAGACGAAGATGGAGGGACAACGTTGAGATGGACCTAAGGGTAATCGGTAGGGATGGAAAAAAGTACATAGATCTTGCTCAAGATAGGGACAGATGGAAGGCCTGTGTTGCTGCAGCCATGAACCTTCGGGTTTAAGAAGGCTAGAGAGTTAGTTAGTTAGTTAGTTAGTTAGCATAATCAATATCTAATATGTTGAAAACAAGGAAAGAACACTACCAATTAAAAATATGGCAAATGTATGTTCCATAATACAATATGATGGACTATAGAGTAACATTATCGAGCAATGCTTCTATAATGAAATCATATATGAGATATTTTTGTTGCATGTATCAACTTGCATCGTTTTCTTATCTGCAAGATTATTTTCTTTAGTCAAGCACCAAGTTTACATAAGAAAACTACCTCAAATTGATAAAAAAGAAGTTTGCAATAGTGCATTTTTAAACTGTATAACAAAAAATGAGGATGTAAAAACATTGGCACAGGTATTTAAGAGAGCCAAAGAATATACGGTATTTAGTTCATTCATGAAACTTTATAGATCACTCTTTCCCTTCCCTTCTTATCATGTCAAAAATACATAAAAACATTTAAAATACCTTAATCAATGATAGGCAGCCTTCATTGTTGATATGAAGTAATTTCTTTTGATCTTCTTTTACCACAAAGAATACAATATTCTGGGGTTCACTTCTATTTCGTATGTCAGGATCATATGCTTGAAGCTGGAAATAAAAACACCATATTTTATAAAAAATGACACCATATTCAAAACTTAATTTTATATAAATTGATAGAACTCAAGGTAACCTCCAATATCAATAATTTAGTAAGTACAGTAAATGTCTATATTCACTGTCTATTATTAGAGGCACATATTTTTGGTAGATTAAAAAGCAAAATTTCGGTAGAAAACTGAGTCAATTTTGGGTTCAAAAGTGGTAAATAATGTAAAATTTCAGTGTTATAGCGGTGAAAAATCAGTTCAAAAGTGGTGTATAAAATTACATTTTGGTTTTAAAATTGTGAATATATTCCTAAATTTGATTTAAAACTGCACTTATTACACAAAATAAACATATCCCTTCTATAGTTACCAGAGTATAAAGTTTATTCCTGTATAAAGGGGTATATTTCTGCTTCTCAAATATTATTATTCTATTATCTATTTATCTATCATTGTTGACAATACATGACATTTCTTTTAATAATTAGATTATTATATTCATTTCTGTATTTTGTGGAATTCAGTTACAAATACCTAACTTATAATCTATATATTGTACTTACTGTAACAATACAGCCTGAAACCAATGACTCTTCTTCAATTGTTATATTGTTGGTGTGGGGAAGGAAGACCGGATTATTGTCATTTGTATTTTCAATTTTAATTATCACCTGTGCGTAATCTTCATATGCTCCATCTGTTGCTTGCACTGTGAGTGTATACTGAAAAATGAAAAAGAAAGTTATACAATTGCAATGAAAAATATGCAATGAAATGTAGACTCTCTAATTTGGCATACAAGTGAGTGGTTCCACCTAACCATGTGCAGGTGGACTACAGTCAAAAATTGGTGCACGTTCCACAAAGTGAAAAGAGAAAAGGTACAATCATGAGAAAATGCAGTGTGTGCTCTCTAAGCATGGCATTTGAAAGGAGATGAATGTCATGTGATGCGGAATTTTGTAAAATTTTACGTTGAAGTGATCATCACACAAAGAAAAACTAGTAAAAAGGAATTAAAATTTGTTTACATGTATTCTGTTAACATTTACAGTGTGTACAATACAAATTAATCAAGTCAAAGTAATACAGCAAAAGATTTGAAAATAAAGAATAAGATATTAACTTACATTTTCTATTGTTTCATAATCCAAAGGATTCTTCACACGTATTTTGCCAGTTATGCTCTCGATATAAAATGCATCACCTGTGTTGCCTTCTACAATGCTGTAGTGAACAAGAGAGGCTGAAATAGAACAAAAAAAGTGTTACATGCTTTTACATTGATGTGCACACATCTATAAATAAACGCTAATCAAAACAATGTTACCGAAGATGGAAACTTGTAATTTTTCTTACTACTTAGCAATAAAATGTCTGGAATTACATGAGGAACAGACGAGCTTTTCAAAATTATTTCCTGAAAAATCGGATCCTACAAAGGTGGAAAATATTCTATTGCAATTAACGTCTGTCACATGTACGTATGGAAAGATGCTATCCAGGTAGATGAAAATTTTTTAGTCAACAGGTCTCTCCGAAAGTAACATTGATCACACAGATTGTGTCAATTGGATCTGTTGAATATTTTATAAACTTTATTTCAAAATGAAGCATCTGAAACACTGAAGTGGCCTGTGTTCCTATTGTACTTGCTATTTATACCCAAGGGATGTAAATGTGGCTTGTACACTTGATAACTGTAAATTATTTCATGAAATTTAATATTACAGGTGCAATATATGGATTTCTCCATCAATGCTTGTATGTAAGCATGTAGCATTTATATTTAGAAAACAACACAAGTAAAAATCAGTAAATACTTCAAAATTTGCTTTAAGCTGAAGAAAACATGCAATTTTTTTATATTTACAGGATTTTATGATAGCAAAAAAAGACAATAAATGCAGAAATAACAGTCAGATAGGTAATACTGCCAGCAGCAGAGAGGGAAGAAACATTTTATGCAGGCAAAGAAGTACAATACGTGATATATTTATTATATTTAATGGAGGTCTAGTTGTAGGACATCTGAATGCCCAGGTTTAATTCCCAGGGTGGGTGATCAAAGGTCGGAATTTTTCCAGCCTTGTCTCTTGACTCACCCAGCTTCAAATCAATTGGTACCTGGGGGGTAAAGGCAGCCGGAGCATGGAACATCACTTCCACAATGGGCGAGATCGAGAATGTGTGGAGCCCTATCCCTACATCCCCTAAATATGGCTTCATGGAAGGGTGCTATATAGAATTTACCTTACCTTTATTATACAGTGGAACCTTGATTTTACATTATAAGATTTCATTCCTTAACATAGTGTGTGAATTTATACCACTCGCAATGTGCCCAGGTGAAATGTTAATTCAACTTTATTTTTGCCAATTAATGCAAATTATAAGAATCTAGTCTTATTTTATTTTATTATTCCTATTTTGTAGTTTAATGCATGTCTATCACATTCAGTTTATAACAAAAATGTACACAAGAACCCTTGTAAGGTGCAGTAAAAATGGGATTTGCTAAAGTGAAATTACAATTACAAGTTAGTACTATGTATGTTTAAGGTTCTGTAAATCTTTCCTACTAAATATTGCAACTAACCTTTCTAACATACAAGTCTAAACTATCATTATTGTGCACTACATGACTGAACATATTATTTACTATCTTCTTTCACTTCAAGTGTGCATAGGCATGATCCAACTAGATCATCTTACTCTGTTGTCCTCTCTCCTCCTGGTTTAATCCCATACAATACCCAAATTACTTTTTTTCAAACAAACAATTATTCAAGACATTGTTTTGAAAAGGTTGGACAAAAAAACAAACAATTATGCATAGCATCCAAATGATCCAGACAATGACATCAGATTTAGCACACATTCCTTGCAATGCTGTTATTTTTTTCCATATTTCTCAGTGATAAAAAATTCTCAATGACAATATTTATACTGACATGGAATTATTATTATGGAATAATGGCGATGATACAAAGCACCAATGCACAATTTCCACACCTATCTTAAACCTTCAAAAGGTGTTTTTCAGCATTGTCTGCTTAAAGATACATAATGACAACACACGCTGCATCATAATTAAACCAGCAAATGAAGTTAGTTACGAGGGTCACTATTTATATTTTGAGCCTAACAATGAAAAAACAGGAGTTTGATATTGAAAACTGCTTTATTGTTTTTCGAAGTATTCTCCTTTATGGTCAATACACTTTTGCATTCGTTCGAACCATTTGTCAAAGCAGTTTTTCCAATCTTCTTGAGACACATCCATAATATGGTTTTTGCTTCCGCCGACGAAAATCTTTGTCCACGCAATTTATTCTTGACATTCGGGAACAAGAAGAAGTAATTGGGTACCAAATCAGGACTGTATGGCGGATGACCCATCAATTCGATTTTTTGACTGTTCATAAAGTCGGTTGTTAGACGAGATGTGTGACAGCTGGCATTGTCTTGATGAAGAATGATCCGACAGCGTTTGTTTGTTTTCCGCATTTGACCAAAGACCTCTGTCAAACAAATTGTTGTGTACCATTCAGAGTTGACCGTTCTACATTCCTCTAAAGGCACAGTTGCCACATGACCAGTTCTCTCGAAAAAACAGGCGACCATTTGTTTCGATGTGCTTCGTGCTACAACTTTTGTTGGATTGGGTTCATCTTGAAACACCCATACAGTCGACTGCTGTTTATGTTCCAGCTCATATGCATATATCCATGATTCGTCACCTGTTACAATCTTATATACGTCTTTTGAAGCACCACAATTGTATTTATTGAGCATTTGTTTGCACCAATTGACGCGAGCGTCTTTTTGAGTTTTTGTCAAATTGTGTGGGATCCAACGAGAACATAACTTTCTCACAGCTAAATGATCATGTAATATTTTATATATGCTGGTGGAACTAATGCCTATGGTTGCCTCAATCTCACAGTACGTCACATGACGATTTTGCAGTATTAGGTTTTGCACAGCATCAATGTTTTCTTGAACAACAACTGATTTTGGACGACCTTCGCGAATCTCGTCGGTGAGCGAATGGCAGCCACGATTAAATTCATTATACCAGCGTTTCACAGTGGCAAAGGATGGGGCTTCATCGCCAAATGTGGAAGTAAGTTGATCGATGCACTCTTGTCTTGATAATCCACCTCGAAAATCGTAAAAAATCATCGCACGAAAATGTTCACGAGTTAATTCCATTTTATTGTTGTCGCGCAATCTCTAAGGCAACATAAACAACACAAATCAAGCTATTGACAAAACATTTGAAATACGTTATGGTCAATAATGCCAGACGATTCCTGCAAACGTCAAATCGTGCCTAACTTCAATCAGTGTTGCCAAGGCTCAAAATATAAATAGTGGCCCTCGTAGTTTGTGTGTATGTGTGTGTGTGTGTGTAAAATATACATAAATATTCAGGAAGTGTATGGTGGGGAATGTATTATTAGGATCATATGTGTTAACCTCAGTTTATTTGTTTTGCTAATTTTTATCAAAAAATGATTCACATTTTCCTCTTGCATTCTCATAGAGAAGATGTAGATTATTTTCAAGTTTAAAAAAGCTACTGTGTAACAACGTGTAATTCACATTATCACATATATGTATTTTAGTTTATGTTATTATTCTTTATTGTTACTTCCATTGTTACTTCAATTTGTCATCATCTTGACATTTGAGGGGGGTTTTGCCCACTAAAACTGTTTTTTAGCCAAAACAAAAAAACATGTATTTCTTCCTTTGGGCCTCTCTATACACCTGCCAAGTTTCATGGAAATCGGAGGGGGACACTTACATAACTTCCCTTGTTAGTTAAATGTTGCGAAGCCCGACCCTGTGGCCGAGTGGTTAGCACATCGCGCTGCGACACCAAGGGTCCCGGGTTCGAATCCCGGTCGGGCTTGGTTGTTTGTGAATGTCCATTCATCAATTTCATCATTTCATCACTCATCCCCATCTTCGCAAATTAGCCAAGAGGCACAAAACGCGAAGTAAAATAAACTAAATCAATCAATCAATCAATTAAATGTTGCGAACCCATGAGGTGGAGTGTCATCATAGTGCAATTCCCAGGTTTGAAGGTTTGAATCCCAGCCTGAGCATGGATGTTATTTGTGAGTGCCCTTTCAATTTCATACTCATTGTCGTGATTAGTCAAAGTGGCAGAAAAGTGATTCTAAAATAACAAGAATCAAATTTACTTAGTTACATATATTTATATAGTGGCGAGGAAACTTGAGTTATTGGTCCACAGTCTCACCACCTATGGTTCTAGACTATATCTGGGCACAAGCATTCCTTGGTGAATGACATTCATCAATTTCATCTAATCGTCATTGTTGCAACTAGCCAAAAGTTGAAGGAAAGCAATGCAAAATAAGGAAAATACAAAACATCATGTGCTCTTCACTGTACATTGATACTACAAAGAGAATGTTCCTAGTTGTTGTTTTTTTGCAAAGCCAATGCAAGATCATATATTACAAATTGTTGCTGTACATTACATCAATGAGGTAAGCAACAGTATCGAAATCAACTTCTAGAAACAATAGAAATACAAAAAGTATTACTTTTCAGATATAGAGACAATAATTTATACAAAGTATTACATATATGGTTATTATTTTAATGTCATTGCCTCAAGCACACAGAGTAGCAAAAATATTAACAGAATTCGCAAAGCAAGGACGAAAAATCCATCCTGTGCTTATCAATAATGACACGTGTTACATTTTTTACCTACAACTATTGTAATGACATGGTAGCACACTGTGAGCGCTGTGCAAATAAGTTAGTAGGCACTGTATGCAAGACTGGTCTATTCTTTCAGTGTTTTGTTTATGTTATTAGAACAGTCCTAACATTCAACATCTAACATCCACCAGAAACAGTACATCGCCCTCATTCTTCACTGGAGGATTATACACAAATTGCCCATGCAGCACTTTGTAATTAAAGCAACAATTTATGATGATGGGATTGTTACATTTACTTACCATCTGAAAGAAATTGGTGTATGTCACTGCAATTAGCCTGAAAATCTGTGGATATTAAACCACACAGTAACTGTTCTCAACTATGAAGAAAAACTTTTAGCATTAAAAGTGAAGTTTATATTTGGCTTAGTATTTACAGAATTATGATTGCCATTTTAGTGTCAATATTTTGATTTTGAGTTTAACTGTTAGTTTTCAAATAGGCTTTTAAAAATAAGAAATATGTATCATTAATGTATTCCCATAACTGTCCTCGTTTTTTGTAGTATCAACATAAAAGTGTGCATGATGCACAATATTACGTCTAACATTGCCCCTAACAATTGTTTGAATGTTAGTAAAAAGCTTCTTTATTACCATGCAATGTTAACTGGACATTATACATTGTTTAGCACATTTACTTTTACCTATTCCAACACCACCTTTCTTGTGTCTTCAGGTGAATGAATTTATTTTTGCCAGTGGTGTGGATCAAACCTACAATAGACCTGTGATTTTTTTATAAATCCGTGGTGCTAACCAATTAATCCACTGCATGTTTAAATTTTCTTAGTTTTCAAATTGATGGTTTTTATACTTATGTTGTTCCATTGTATTCCATGCATTTCATTCCATGCATGTTTGACTACTTTCAACCTATTTGATCCTAACCACTCAGCCACAGGGTCCGGCCCTCTTCTCTTGAGCGCATCCAGATTATCTTATATTATTTTATTCTCATTCACATTGCATATTGTACACAGGGTGTCCCATAAGTCTGGACCCATAGGAATTTTCAATAGGATGAGCTCCTCTGCATTATGTATGTACAGTGTGACATTACCTTAACACACAGTTCCCGCATATTGAACTGTACACTGAGGATGAATGAAATGGTCTCCAATCAATCCAGATCTTTAGGAAGTGGAATTGTACTCTTTCAATGGTTTCATTTGTGGTGTAAGTATCTACCAGTGTTTGTTGGCTTTCAAATTTGTTCAGCTGAAGATGGGAGAAGAGGTGCTCTCTCAAAAGGTAATTACAATAGGTAAAACTAAAAATACTCAATAGGTAAAAGTAAAATACTAACAGATAATGTCCAGTTAGCATTGCATGCCGATTGCCTCTTCCTAAGTCCAAATTAGGTTTTGTAATTTTAAAAGAGTAAGCATTGACTGTTTGGTTACTAGAGAAAGCAAAACTATAATATCTTACAGTGTAAGCAATTGACTTGAATCAATAATATTCGATACATAAAATAAAATTACTTTTAATGGCAAATGATTGCAACAGGAATGAAAAAAGAGTTATAAGGAGGCATATCTTATATATTAATTTTAATAATATTCAAAATGACAGATTTAAGATGAACGTGCAATAACGCTTATCAAGTTTAATCCCTTGTATTTATGTGTAAAGTTTTAAAGTTGTAAATTACAAAAATCATGTTTTGTAGGTTGTTTCTTTAGAATTTATTTATAAATGAGATGTGACCATGAAATTTATCATGAAATAACTTCTGTACAGGTTTCCTCGAATTTCCATTTTTGTAGTTGATATTTTGCACTCAATTCTGAAATAAGGTAAAATTGATTACTTATGTTAACTTCAGTTTTCATCTAGTACCTACTTATTTATGGTTTTTCCTCAAATGTTTTGTAAACCACACGAGTTTTTTCTCATCATTGCCTATTTGTAGTACAAATCAAACTAAGATTACAAGACAATAAAGGTATGTGGACAATAATCACAACTCACTCACCTAATTCTAACTTATGAACTAAAAGCAAAAAAAAACTATCAGGTGTACACCCAACCTGAGTGAAACATTTGTCTGAACTTACCTGTGTCAACATCAACGGCTTTTACTTCGATTACAAGAGCATTCACATTCGCATCCTCAGGAACTGATTCCGCAACATACTCCTTCTTTGTAAACCTAGGTGGATTATCATTCTTATCAGCTATCTCTATCCTGAACACTTGCTGACCTGTGAACAAAATAGAACAACAACTTTAGTAATACAATCCATCCATGTTTGAATATTAATTTTCCTTTAATGTTCAGCATAAGAATTTGAACTGAATGAGCTATTCCAATAGCACTGAAAGTGAGACTATGATATAGGATTGTTCATATAAAACACACACATTTAATTATCAATGTATGTGAAAAAAGAACAAAGCAACAAGTTATCATATGTGAAATGTAGCATGCTGAAAATGTCCTCTCCTTATGGACACGTCATTTCATTCCATAATCCTGTCCATTCATTGGAGTATGCTGTTGTCAATACCAGTGATTGCATTTGTAATGTTCTCCCTCAATTCATCCAATGTCCGAGAGCATGTAGTCATCAAATTTCTCAAGTAACACCATGAAAATTCATAGCTTGTACTGCATGTTCACCACAGAGGCAATATGGCAACGAAAGCTATTATTATCCTGCACAGCTGTGCACTCTCCAAAGGATATATGCATCTCCCATATGTCCCATGTCATGTGAAAGTAACACTGAGAATTACGATGTATTCTTTTTTAAACAAAAGGAGAAAAAAAAATGTTAGTTTTATATGAATCATCCTGTATAAGGTAGGTGTTGAATTGTGCTAGTTATTTTTCTTTCTGCCAACATCAAAAGTTAAAAATTGCAAAATGCATACCTATATTTGGTTTGCCATCTGATGTCAGAGCAGAGGGTACACTATCATTGGCTAGAACCTTGACAATGTAGAAGTCCTTTTCTTCCCTATTAAATTCCACCTTGGTCGTTATGTTCCCAGTATTGCTGTCGATTGCGAATATGTCCTGATGATCTGCCAGCGAGTACAGAACCTGGAATGAATGCAACAAAAGTGCACAATTTTCATTATTTTTGAAAAATCATTGTCTCATGCAGAGCCTGAAGTGAGGGGGGGAAATGGGGGATGGTATCCCTCAGCAAGCAAAATTTCCCCAAAGCATCCCCCCTAGCCGTTTCATTTTCATCATGTAACCATGGGAACATGCCTGCAGCTAACATTTTCCACTTCAGGCACTGATCTCATGTGAAATAAAGAAAATTTTAAAGCAAAAGTCTGATAGGTTGGTAGAGTATAGTTTCAATGAAAAACCTATGTATTAAAATTTATAAATATTCTGAATATCTTTGAATTGTTACAATTTTCAGGTGTTGGTATTAGTTCGGGCCCAGCAATTAGATACCTAATGGAAACTTTTATATATGGGTTTGGTAAAATCTTTTGTGTTTTTCATAACATTTAGTGTTACTCACCCTTTTATTTTCTGAAGTTCCATCCGCATCTATAGCTCGAATCTGCATTACAGGTGTTCCAGGCGGTTCGTGTTCCAGTACACTTCCAGATATCACTTCCAGAAAGATGGGAATGTTGTCATTCACGTCTTCTATTTTGATATCTATTTTAGTTTCAGCTGCCAGATTATATTTATTCTAGGAGAGGAAAAAAATTATGGTTTTAGAAATCTCTACAAGAGGGGAGGTTTGGATAATGGAGCATATTTTAACTGCTCCATCCTCAATTATTTTGAGGTGGAAAAATTAAATGCATTGATACAATGAAAATTGGAGTTGCTGTTTTAAGAATTTTAAGTACATAATCGGGACTGGACCTACAGTTTGAAGTGAAATTCGAACCACTATGTGCCAACACTGGGTATCGAACCTGGAACCTCCTGAATAAAGGTGATGACATTACCACTATGCATCGTGGAGGTTCCGAATGAAAATTTGAGAAAATTTATAGAACTATTACAAATTTCTGATCATTACACATTTGTTAACCTGTACGATATTAGGCATCATATTTCTTGTATGTACATATTGCTTGCATTGTAGAATTATTTCTCTTGTAGGCTATGGTTGTTACAAGCACAAAAGCACAGTTTTTTTGTTGTGACATTTCAGAACACACGCTCCCTTCATCAGACATTTATTTTGTTTGATTGGATAGAGTTAATAAAAATAAATGTCTCATGAAGGGAGCATGTGTTCTCCTAAAACGTCACAACACAAAACTGTGTTTTTGTGCTTGTAACAACTGTAGACTACAAGAGAAATAATGTTATCAGGCAGCACATTGTTGAAATGAAACTGTTACTTAAGATCATCAAATTTTTACTTGTACATACTTCTTCTGCCTCCCTCATACATAGAGGTAACATCACCACCTTGTAGTTAAGAGGGTCTTAGGTTTCAAACTTGGTAGAGGCACAAAGTCATTCAGATCGCAATTTAAACTGTAGGCTCAGTTCCAATTAGCCTATCTAGGTATAAGTTTACTTAAACAAAACAAATAAATAAATAAAAATAAATTTAGTGCCTTACCTGCACTCTTACAGTTAGTGTATACTCTGTCGTAGATTCATAATCAAGTGGTCTCGAGAGTTTTAGGAACGCGCTGGTACCATCAGATTCCAACCTAAATGTACTATCCTTATTTGTTTGTGCAGTGCGGCCTATCACAAGTTCAAACACCAACTCATCATCTCCTGGGATGTTGGATCTGCAAATGAGATCAAATATCTAAAGAGCGTGCTTCAAAATTGATCACATTTCATGAAAACTCTGCTTAATTTGTCTGTTACATTGCTCAAAATGCAGAAATAATGAAATTGCAAACTTTCATCTGTGTAATTTGATGCTTGATTCAAAATTCACTACTCATTCAAATCTTCACAATCATAACCAACAGTAGAGTGAAAGTTTTTGGGAAAGAAATGTAATTATTTACTGGACATAACTGACGTGCAATAGCAGTTTTAATCTCAACATTTTATTCTTTTACTACAACTGAGACAATAGCCTCCCCCCCCAACACACACCATATTTGTCAGCATATAAGATGCACTTTTTTCCTTTAAAAATAGGTTTAAAAAACAGGGTGAAGGAAGAGGCCTAGCAAGCATTTCACAAGTTTGTGAATGGGTCAAAGCTTCATGGGATGCTGTGAAAACTAAGACAGTGCTTAAACCATTTAAGAAGTGTGGTATTAGTAAGGAAGGTGCATCTTATATGCCAGGAAATACAGCGTGTATATATACACATGGAATGAAACAGTAAACACCACACAAAATGAAAGTTCCTATATTTAGCAGCCTGATCAGTGGAATATGTCGAGTCCAAATCTGGGCTACCTCACAATATTGTAGGGCTACTAATTGAAAAGAAAGTAGAGAAAGGGGGAGCTCTTCCTCATTCATGTTTTAGAATTTTCAAAGTGAACTGATATGGTATCCAATTATTATCAAACTTTACAAATTGAAATCGGCAATCTCAAAATTATGAAAAAAAAAAAATAATTATGGAAACATGGAAAAATCAACGAAATGCAGGAAAAAATACAGGGGGACTATGTTTAACTGGAAAAGAAGGCAATATAAAGAAAAATACGGATATTAAGTTGTCTTCCAGATGAATACAATCCTAAAATCGAAAATTTGAATAATATTTAAGACTACAAATCAGGTTGGCAACTTCTGAAGCAGCATCATCATCTTATTGAAATAAACAATTTTATGCACATTTTCTAATCTATCTTTTTTTCTATATTTTAGTCCCGGAGTATTGGCTTCCACAGCTAACCTAGAAATTATGCCCCTGATATATTCACACCAAACACCATTAGTTTAGCCTACTAATCTTTAAAATGCAAGTGAGTAAGAGCACCTGGAGGATTTTTCCTCAGGGTGGCAGAGCAAGGTTTCATATCTTACCCCTCATCCTCATAGAACTCATATTTTACCATTTTTTATAGCTAGGCACGATACTTAAAAAACATGATGAGTGAGAATTTTCAGAATCCTATGTACTCCTTATGGAGGAAAAAAAACAACTTCAACTTTAAGTTGCAGTTAATCAAATGGAAGTTTTGACTTTTACACTGCTCAAAAGCTTCATCAAACTGCCCTCTTTCCATTCGCATCTTTTTCTATGCTATTGGAAGTTTGATATTCCCAATAGAACAAATCAAATAATACTCCGATAAGTGCAATGCATTTCTCCTTGCCTCTTACAGCCATCCTGGCAGTGTTGTCAAACCTGATGTACATAAAAGAGCTAAATTTCACATTAAATTGAGTTAAAACCGACTTTAAAGAAGCTAGATTTACGAAGGCTGGATAAAGTGCCTCCTAGGGTAATTTTAATTTTAGGTGTCAAGGATGGCACTGCTATTTCTGTTAACTTTAAAGTAATGACAATTTATTGCAAGTTTTCCAGCAGCATCACCCATCTTAATAAATCGACTGATGGTCGTATGAAATCGAAAATAAAGGATTCCCGGATAACAATATTATGTCATCTCCACGGCGCTATAAAAAAGTAGCTGGGAAGGTAAGAGGGGGTGGGGTGACACGGCCAATATAACAATATCACGTCACGTGCAAAATGTATACCCATGCCAAAAATTGGTCTATGTGGGCCGGAGCCAGTGGGGCATGAGGGTGGGTGCCCCAGTTCACAGCCAAACGAGTGCACAAAAGAGCCAGACCCGGCCCCAAAAGAGTTAAGTTGGCAACACTTACTCGGAGGGAAGAGCCTGGTGGAAACTGTTCCACATGCCCTTAAAGTCTGCAAGTCACAGAGAACAGTATGATTCATAACAAAATATCACCACTCGAATTACATTGTCTTTTCTCAGATATGCGAGTTCTGATATAGATAAACCTTGTTGCATATATCATTCAATATATGTTTTTGATACAATCTGATTAAATAATTATGTTAACAATACGATAAACCAATCATACTTGCATATGTAGACTTCGCAAAGAAAGAATCATACCTGGCTTGAAGGGTGGCTATGTCACCAGTGTAGTTATTCATGCTTTCCTTCAGGAAAATAGGTGCATCAGGGTAATAAATGAAGGTTGGAGCCTTCTTGGTGGAATCCACTACTTCAATCTTCAAATCAATGCTCTCGCTGTTGGGTGGAGTGCCTCGATCCGATGCAGTTGCTGTCAGTTGGAACAAATAACCAGTGGCTTTCTGCAACAGTCAAGCATGAACATTATAATTTTCCCTTTCTACATGTGCAATGTGTGCACATATACATGCACTGTACATATATACATTGGTCCAAGATTGCACCGTAAGCTTGCTTTATCCCGAAACAATCTTTTCATAAAAAGCAAACGAACTTGCTGCAAGCATATAATGGCAAGGTGTAAGCTTGTGTCAATATTACAGCAAGCTTCACATGACAAACTTTAACCAAACTGCATGCTTGTCCAAGCCAATTGTCAGCTTCATTCAAGCTTGCCATATTTAATTGGCTTTGACAAGCTACAAGCAAGCTACTGCAAGCTTGCTACAAGCTTTCGTGCCATTTGCGGTAAACATACAATTTCTTTGATTCCATAGTTTTTAATGTGCGAAGATGTATTACAAACCTGCCCTGCATAGCCATACATTTGGCACACTTATCTTTGGTGAGTGGTTGTGCGTTTGATCCCCAGTCAGGCCGTAGCTAGAATTGATCTCCAGAGAGGGCTTTGTAAACCAAGTCCATTTTTCAAAAGTTTAAGTCTTAAATGAATGTAAATTATGTAGCGGAAGGGGGTCATAAGTTACATAATGTTTAGAAACATCACACAATACTACATATTTTTTCTATATCTTTTAAATTATCCCTTGGAGTGTTAATTGCCTGAATTCATACCTTACTCCACACTCCATACTACGTTTGATGATAGATATTTATATCACACAAGAAAAAATGGACAAAATTCAACCATAGTGCCTAGCTTACACCCCCCAGCCGAAACAATAAAACTCCCTTCGTTCCCAAAACTTGGGAGCTGTTGACCTTTGACGCAGATGCGGAGGGAATTTGCATATGACATCAAAGTCACAGATTTTTGTATAAATGGGAGGTCGCAACAGGGGCAATGAAGGTACAATTAAAGAAGCTCCCCTGTGAAGGAACTTTCTGAAGTCTTGAGAAGAGAATCTCCTAAATATACTTGCTGCTGCTGAGACAAGATGAACGAATGTAATAGCTGCTGTTCATGCTCTGTTAATTTATCTTTCACCAAACTTATGAGCAAAATAATTTCTGCTGTCTACATTTTCACTCTTCACTGCAAACAATTACACAAAATAGTTTTACCTAATGTCAAGGGGGCTGACCTCAGTGCCAGGGGGGGCTAAGCCCCCTTGGCCCCTGCCTGGGTACGGGCCTGTGCCCAGTGGAAGCTCCAATATTTCTGTGCTGACCCAGCATCGCGAGGACAACTGGAGATACACTTGGAAGCAATAGTGACTGAATCCAGTCTCAAAAACTAGAAAAAAAAAGTGGCAATTGGACTCAATGAGAGGCCATGCATGCGATGGCCCTCAATGAGCTGTTGTGCCATGGAGATTTGTTTAAGGAAAAACTCTATTTTCTGGTTTGAAATGCAAAAAATAAATGAAGCATTTGACTAATTTTGCAGGATCATGGTTTTTAATGTAACAAATTCCATGGCACAACAGTACTCTGAGGGCCAGGGCCTGCCAGACTGACTTTTTCGTTAGTTGATGTGTGCTCAGTGCATAGAGTCCCATCGCCACTGTTTTCTGGCTTTTGAGACTGGGGGCCACTACTGCTACTTTTCAAGTAGCTACCTAATACCCTCACAATGGTGGATCAACACTAAAATTTTGGGGACTCTCACAGGGAATCAACCCAGGACTGCTTGCACCAAAGATCAGGGCGTTAATCATTTTCTTCCAACATTTTTTATATATATGCATTTCTAGAAACATTGTTTTTATTATATAATACATACTACATATTTCACAATTATAACTGTCAATTAGTAAAGTAATGGTAAGCACTGTAATTTTGCTTCTCAATAAGCAATAAGGCTTCTAAGATTATATGCTGTTAGCATTAGATGACAACATTGTCTAATTATTTGGTTTTAAAAAATTATTGATTGCTAATGTAACTTAAGCAAAGTAATGCATATAATTAAAAATATATATATTTCATCCATATGACAAAGGAATTATTGTTCAACTTCAAGCATTATTGCAAAAAACAACAAGGAATAAAACTTCAATATCACAAAAATCTTACTTACATCTATTGTCTTGTCAAGTATGATGACACCAGTATTTTCATCTACATGAAAATACCCCTGATCCAAACTGCTTCTAGGTGTAATGCTGTAAACAATCTTGCTATTATTACCATCATCTATGTCTGTTGCAGATATCCTCATCACTTCATTTCCTGGACTCAAATCTTGAGGCACTGACTCCGAGTAGCTCTGCAACAAGAAATTGGACATTACTTTATAGGAAAGAAACAAGTATTCTACAAATTGTTCATGAATAACGTGCAATTTCAAACATTAAAACAAGTGCTCGAAGTGGAGGAGATATGCAGAGAGATGTTATCTTCTAGCAAGGAAACGTTATGCAAATTTATGTTAAAACATCAGATTGAGCAATGACAAACAGTGATTCAAAACAGAAAATCATGCAACATAAGACAACATTGAAATTAGAAAAGCTATAAAAATAAGTTGGAAAATATATATTAAAATTTTCAGTATTTTTTTAAAGTACTACTCGTAATGTGCAAGAACACAAAGGAATAGAAAAATTATGTGAGCAAAATTTAATTCTATCTGATCAGAATCATGGTATTCTCATACTCAATGTAATTTTGGCTAACAAAAGTAACTTTAGAGATGAACTGTAACAGTTGATATCAGATTAAAAATTAAATAAGCTTCATCAGAAATTTGGATGTAAAATCTTCCTTGAAATTTTTCTGTGATGTCATAATGAACATTGTAGATGTCAGTAAGAAAATATACAATACTGATATACTGGTGATATTAGGAATAAAATATTGAAATATTAGGAATAAAATATTGAAACATTCATGCTGAAATATTCTGTACTATGATACAAAAAAACTCCTACAGGTTCACGATTTTGTGCATGTAAAAAAATACACATATTCTACATTGGTATTTAAAAAACTACAACTACACAGCAATCTTAAACTGAACTAAACATATTTAATGTTGCCACATTCATCTGGGACATCAACTTAAATGTAATATAATCAAATGTCACTACATAAGAGAACAAGTCAAACCATGCAGAATTACAGGCTTAAGGCCATTCTCCACACACCTGCTGCCACACATATCCACGGAAGACCTGTCAGATTAATGCCAAAAAGTATTGTTATTGTAAAAAATGTTGCATATATTAAATTTGGATTCTTTATGAATACTAGAGAGTTGTAATATGAAAATTTAGTATAAAATATATCAGAATAAATTAACCAGACTTAGTGTTACTCAGTACATAAATTATATTCACATCACCCATCACCTATTCTCTCTTTTATATTTAAAAATTGATATTTACTTTCCAAGTATCAAATGATTGACCTTCAATTATGGGTTCTTACCTCACCAAAGCAAAAACTGAACTAAATTAAAGTCCAATTCTCTCGTTTACCATAATTTCTTGAACATTCATACAAAATCATTCCACTATTGCCACAAAATCATACCTTTTCTACATGAAACTCATATTTTGATTCCAATTTACAAACTTTTACTGACTCTACAACAATGTCATATATTGTTATTTTAAGTTATGTACACTATCGTTATTTGCACAAGCTGGCAGTTTCTACAGATCATTGCCCCAAAACTCTAACAAATTCAATAGCAGATGTTGAGAAAAAGTCTGGAAGGATAATAAAAATCAAAACATAGCCAAAATCTTTACATTAAGTAGGATTTTTATCATACATACCACTTTATCAAATACTGGAGAATTGTCATTAATGTCATCAATTTTGATCTTGATGGTACAGACATCATCAAGTTGAGGTCGACCATTGTCTGTGGCTCTTACTGTCAAATACACTTCCTTTTCTCTAGCAGGTTCATCTCGATCAAATATCTGAAAATGAAAAGAGTATGATGTGTATTCATGTCCAAACTATATTTTTCCTCAAATTTCCTCAACTGAATGGAGTATATCCATGTTCCTAAAATGATAAAAATCGATTCAGTTCTTATTAAAATGCCTGTATATGCCTCAAGATCGATGTGAAACAATTAACCTAATGTTGAACTAGTTACCAAAATGCCTAATATTAACAAGTGGATAAAATTTAAAACATATAATTTATGAATAGTGTTTTACAGTAGAGAAGTGTTGGACATTAACACACAATGTTATACTAACATTTGAAGGTTTTTTTGCCCCTAAAACAGTTTTTTAGTCGAAACAAAAAAAAACACGTATTTCTTCCTTTGGACCCCTCTATACACCTGCCACGTTTCATGGAAATCGGAGGGAGACACAAGGTTCAGATCCCCACTTCAATTTGTCATCATCTTGACATTTGAGGGTGTTTTGGCCCCTAAAACAGTTTTTTTTAGCCGAAACAAAAAAACATCTATTTCTTCCTTTGGGCCCCTCTATACACCTGCCACGTTTCATGGAAATCGGAGGGGGATACTTAGATAACCTCCGTTGTAAGTACAAATTTATGAGAATATATATACAAAGTATTATATACAACCTTGGTGACAATGAAGTTCGACCAGAAAGGAATACGTGATTAAATGCACAGAGGCATAGGCGGTGGAATGGGTGACCCGCAGAAGTGACGCATGTGTGTAAGAGGAGGCGTGTGAGCAGGCAAGAATCGTGATCCCAGCATGTTGCACCCAAGGTCACGTAAAGAACGAAAACGGGGAACTATACGCGGGACATTGAACTTCGACCAGGCACCAGACCCATACGGTAAATTCCAGATAGTGGCGCATTCGACGGAAGCATGACGTCACGGACACGATAAGGGAGTCCGCCGTATATAAGCGCGTGCTGTGCACCGAGGAACCGCAGTGCATCATCACCATGGCCAGGGGCAAACCTATTGACAACACCGTGAGGAGAAGAGTGGTGGAGTTGCAACGGGATGGACTCAGTGAACGGGAAATAGGGCGCCAACTGAACTTACCCAAGTCAACCGTTCACTGCATCATCAAACACCACCAAAATACGGGTACTACAGAGCCAGGTAAGGCCACCGGTCGAAAACGCCTGCTGAGCGTGCGTGACCTACGGATATTTAGGCGCTATATCCAGACCAACAATCATGTTTCTGTGGCCGAATTACGACTGTGGACTCGAGAACGCTTTCACATTGAAGTGTCAACCAGAACCATTCGCCGTTACCTACAGTGATGCGGTTACCGAGTGTACAAGGCGAAACGTAAACCCTTCCTTTCCATGTTGAACAAGAGCAATCGACTACGGTGGGCACGAATGTACCGGGGATGGATATTCGGCCGTGGAACAGGGTTTTGTGGACGGACGAATCCATTTTCAATGTTGTGTACGGGAAAATACGGAAAACAGTTATTTGTCGGAAGGAGGAACAGAATGAAGCAAAATGTTATGCACGTCGGGTACAGAAACCTGCGTCAGTGATGGTATGGGGATGCATGACGGCATCTGGGGTTGGCCCACTACACGTCTGTGAGGGCATTGTGAATGCACACGCCTATACACGCGTACTGGAGCAGCATCTTCCCACAGTGCGAAAGCACCTGTTCCACAGGCGGCGTCTCATCTTTCAACACGACAATGCCAGGCCTCATACAGCGCGGCTGACAAGAGAATGGTTGACTCGCCATCACGTGCGAACTCTGCCATGGCCACCATCGAGTCCCGACCTCTCGTCCATTGAGAATGTGTGGCGTTTTCTTAAGCGACGTGTGCAACAGAGGGGACCCACGACAGTGGCTGCTCTTATCGCCTGCCTGCAGGAGGAATGGCACCGCATCGATGTGGAATACCTTGAACGACTCGTCCGCAGCATGCCCCGACGCATTGCCACAGTTATTCGCCGACGGGGCGGCGTCACACCATGGTAAACAGGATCCCCTCTAACAGTGGTCGAACTTCAATGTCACGTGTAGATGGACGAAAATGTGTTATTTTGTGTGGACACCATACATTGCTGCGTTGTAGCGGAAATTTATGTTTTCCTTTGTTCCATGTAGCCTGCTGAATAAAATATGTTCAGCATATGCATGTGTTCTCCTTCTTTCACAACGCACTCCTATATTTGTGACTGGTCGAACTTCATTGTCACTAAGGTTGTACAAAGGTGTCTGCAGGATTTTTTTTCTCAGGGGGGGCAGAGTAAAATAAACTATTATTATTAGTAGTAGTAGTAATAATATTCCTGCTATTATTATTACTTATTATTATACGTATATATTTTTTTAAAATTTCATACATTTATAATTTTCATATTCTGCATATCCATACATATTTGCATAACTGTATACTTAACATAATAATTCATTTAGGACAAAAAGCTAATTTTTATAGTTAGATATTAGACAAAGTTTAAATGTAACCCTTTTTGAATAATAATAATAATAATAAATATTGCAGTAAGTTAAGGCCTGTAAGTCACAAAAAGAATATTTTTTGTGATAAAATATCGCTAAAATTTCATCATTCGAATTACATTAACTCTTTCTACAAATCTCGGGGGGGAGGGGGGAGTGCCATCTGGCCACTCCCTGCGGGCACTTTGATTATTATATATATCCAGACAACGTATGCCAACCTTCCTTATGTGCATGAATATTAATGTGATTGTGTTCCATGTCAGAAAATGTAATTAAAATATGCACAATTAATTTCTTGCTTCTGTGTGTCATTTTCATGCTTGAAACCGCCATTGCATGTGAAACAATCTACATCAAACATTTTCAGTCAGTTCCAATTGCATTTTACTTGCTTCCTCATTTCAATATATCATTTCCGAAACAATATTACTAAAATAATAATTGGCACTTTTGGGCAGGTTTAACATTTTCCCCAATAATGAGGCATGTTTCATGTGAAATTTTACATTGTTGCTGTGCAAATATTTTAAATTTCACGTTTATTATTTTCATATGAAATTATGTTCATTCTATTGTTATACAGTAATTCTTTACATTGCACTTTCTCACTTACATGACGTGTGGTAATCTCTCCTGTTGATGCGTTGATATTGAACTTCTGTCTTTCTCCAGGAGCTGATACAAATGCGTAGGTCACAAGGCCTCCAGAATCTATTGGATCTTTGTCTTCTGCCTTAACCTGAAAGTTAATAAGTTATTGTCATAAAAAGAAACTAATTAGATTTAAACTTAAAATGGATATTTTAACCCTCCGTCAGCCGCGTCCTCATAGTAGCACAAATGTCCCGCGCGCGGCACTCAGTGCCATCCAATCAAAACCAAATTTATTTACATGAATTTATTGATGCAAATCGATGTTGAATTACACTAGCACTTACTGAAAATCAGGCGAAATATATATATGAACGCAAACATGTCCATTTCTGACGTTTTTATTAACTATTAAAGGAAATAAACCAACAAAAAAATGAGAAGGGTCTCATAGAATTATAAGCTTAGACCAGTGGTTCCCAAAGTGTGCGCCGTGGCTGGCTTACAAGGGCGCCGCCAAATGTTCCAATATTTTCACTGAAATGATATGATTGTTTCAAATATTTGCTTATTTAGTACTTTTTACATGTAAAATGTTTCTGAATTTGAAATATGTGTATATTTTCTTAACTAAGGCAAGCAACCTAACCACACTAACTGAGCGTTGCAAGTGTTAGATACATCTACATTCTGACTAGGGCGCCGCGGAAAAATTTTGAAACACTAAGGGCGCCGTGGAACGAAAAAGTTTGGGAACCTCTCGCTTAGATTCTTCAAGAAAATGCGCCAAAATATTATTCGAAAAATAATTAAAACTTTGTCATATAAAGAAGGAACTAAAAATAAACTCGCAATTCACCAAATTTTCAACGCATTTTTTCAAAACGAATTGAAATCGTACAACTTATATGGGCTTAGAAAGGTACAATTTGTTCCAAAATTCTCAGTCAAAATCTTACTGACTCGCAGAAAAAGCAATCAAATGTATAAAAAACAACTCGAAGAAACTTACAAGATATTTTTAAAATGTTCAAATCTCAATATGTTTCTTCTACTTTTACAAGATATACGTAAAAAAAGACATACTGACTCAAGTAAAAGGAACCGAATATTGTCACTTTTCAATATCGGCTTTTTTAATTTATTTTTTTTTCTTTCAACTCTGACATTTCGTACGCAATGGTTTCTTCATACAAATAATTTGCATTCCGACGTACAGTCATTTTATTCTTCTTATTTCCGCCATATTCATGGCTGGCGTCACCAGTCACTTCAGAGGCGTGTAAGAAACTGAAAAAACGCCAGAAAAAAGGCGCTAACGCCTTATGTTTTCGTGGGAATAGTATAATTCAAAACGGAGGGTTAATAAGATTCAAATGTACTAAAATAAATAAGACACTAATTTGCAATATGGCAAAAATGTCACAATATTTTTCAAGTCATTGATATCCTATGTGATACACACAGAAAATATGAACAAAGTTAATTGATAAAGAAGGAGACTTACCTGAAAAACGAAGGTCCCTGAATGTTCTTCTTCCAGCACCGTGGGTTCATAACGAGAACAATTAACAAATATTGGTTTCTGATTATTATGAACTGGACCCAATGGACTTGCTACAACCTAGAAGAGAAAAAGTATACTTCATTATCAACTAATCGAATAAATTATAATTTATAAATTACATTCAGCATATTATTCATGTCTGTTCCTCTGCAAAAATCTAACCTTTCTCATTCCTACTCAACAGTATCCTACCCTACCATGACTTTTTTTTGTTCATGACATCACTATATTCAGTGTTCTCATTTGCCAAAGTTTGATTTAAAGACCTTACACGCAGATAGACTCATTCAGACTAGACCCACTGTCCAAAGTGGCATCCAAAAACCGTGCAATGTCTCCCCAGTAGGGGCTGAACCCTGGGCCCCTTGATCATAAAGCGACAGAATGACCATTGCGCCACTGAGAGGATCCTGAAGATAACTTGTTATTTTGGAGATCTGCCAGAAAGCGTGCGCGTGTGGGGTGGATCAAGAGAAGCAATCAGTGATGTGCGTCTACGGGTAAACAACGATTGTCTACATTCTACGTGTAGACAATGTAAACTATGTAATCTACGTAATCAACGTAGACACCATGGCGTTCGGCGTTCTCCGTGCAAGGCACGCGCATCGTTCTAGAAGCAGCAACAAGCATCAGCAGGTGGACAGAGAGCGAAGTATTCCACTGTCCAGAAATAAGTGTTTTAAGTATTTATTTACGTTCAACCAATTTATTTATTTATTTATTGAACTGCAAAATTAACTTGTCGCGACATACCCAAAATATGCCATGTCCGTAGAATGACAAGATTTGTTTTACTTCTATTTCCACCATTTCACACGTGGAAAAATGTGCTATAAAGACACATGCACTTTCCTATGCAGTAATAAAACAAAAGAAAACTATTTTTAGCCTTCCCTTTTGTCAGTGTAAAATATAATGTCAGTTTTCACTATGGCTGTCATTTGTTTTTCTCCCGGTAGTCCCTTTTCCCCTTTTTCGATAACTTTGATTACGTCGTCGGATGGTTATAGGCCCAGATTATCGACATGTTTGAAGAAAAAAATAATTTCTCTTTCAAAGACCACTGGGATTTCCTTCTTCCCTGTTGTTTGTATTGTCTACAGTAGACTATGTAAACTAATAGCCAATGTAATCTTCGTGTGGATTACGCGTAGATAACGCATGTAGACGTAAACGTATAGTCTACGGCACATCACTGGAAGCAATAGCCATTTACTCTATTGAGGGCCTCTCCGATGGCGCATTGGTAATGTCGCCACCCTGTAATCAAGGAGTTCCAGGTTAACACCTGGTGGAGGCACATGGTGGTTCAGATTCCACTTTAAACTGTAGGTCCAGACCCTATTAGCTGTGCACTATGTGAAGTTATGCAAACTTTACTGTCAGATAACAATTTCCTGCTAGTTTTGGTCTTCTGAGAGCATTTCTTCTATCATTCTCCCACCTCATTGAATAGATAGTTGAAGAGACAGAGTAAATCGTGATTGCAGCTCAAGGTGAAAATGATATCTCGTATACCTGTCCAATTTCCTTGATAAAACTAGTTATTGTGGAGAACTAATACTGTATTCCCAATGCATCACCTCTTTCCCATGTACAGAGAAAAATAAGATAAAATCTTAATTACAAATATTATTCAGAGCATAAACGCAAACATCAGGGAGGGGACCTGGAAGGCTCACTTGCACGTAGTACACCCTGGACTGCTTTTTGCAGACTATCGAGGCTCTGGCGACTAGTCCTATGGCCAGTATAATTCTGTGCGTTGTTCTGTTTTTTGTCCGTATGTGTGCTGAGTGCTTCTTTACAGCCTCAGCTTCTAGCGAAAGTCAGAAAATTTTAATATTTTAGTAACACGACATTGCAATTATGCTATTTTAGATATAGTAAGAGGCTGGACCCCGTATAATGTGACGGGTGCAAAATAGCCTAAATGCTGACGTACCCAAAACTTTAAATTCAAATTCAAAAAATGCAAATTAAAAAAAAAATACTAGATTCTCCCAGTGAGTTTGCAGTCCAGACACGAGACAAGACAATTTCAGATCAAGAAATAAGTCAACATCAACAACTCTTTCAGAGAACTTACCTTTAAAGCATATTTCATTGTTGCACTTTAGGCTTCGTTTAGATCAGTGCTATCACTTGTCAAATCACGGTAATGTTTTCATTAAATCTTCTAAAGCCAAGGGGTGGAAAGGTGGTTATGAAACAATGTTTATCTCATAAGTTACAACTACTGTACCATGAATGGAAACAACGAGACAGGTGGATGATGGAACTCAAAAGCTACGCACCAGTATGTTTCATTTGCAACTGCAGTTCGGAATTATATACTCTACATCCACGAGTTCTTTAGTTTCAAAACTAATTATAAGCATTTCCCTCTGTACACAATAAAGCTTCCTGGAGGCCATATATCCCTTTCAAGAGCACAAGCTTCATGATTACTAAATCCAGGGTAATTTGCATAATGCTATGTCGCAGCAAACCAGTGTAGCAAATCACCACAATGCCTCAGTGATACGTTTATTCTGTACTGAATTTGAAGCTCCGTAAAGCATGTTTGCAATGATGGCAGCTTCTGATGTATAACAATGGTGTTTAACCGGGATTACTCTCAACTTCCCAAAGGCTTAACGCATTCTCCCCGTGCTATTTCACCAACCGTTTTCTGCCACAAGCCTCTTAGGCCTTTACATTCATAATTAAAACAACAATTAACGAAGATTTATTTATTCAATAGGCTAAGGTTTTTGCTTAGTCGCAATATCAAATGTGGTAAATATAGATGTTGAAATTATAGTTCCATGCTTAGTCTTTTAATAACTTGTGTTCGAATCGTGAGGGGAAAGAGAATGCTATCTCTTTGAACTCGTGTGGGAATTAGCAATAAGCACAATCTGTGGTATTTACGCACATGGAGCTGTAGAGTAATTCCATACGAAATCAAATCAAGGAGTCCCGGGTTCGATTCCCATTGGAGGCACATAGTGGTTCGGATCCCACTTCAAACTGTAGGTTCAGTCCCGATTAGCCTTACTGTGTATAAAGTGGACTTGAAACACCAACTCAATCAATCATCAATCATACGAAATCAACACAGCCCACAACCTGACCATCTCCGATTGTCATGAAATTTTGGGAGTTGAAACTATGCATGGAACTTAGTAACTGTCTTATAATTGTAAAATTATTCAATGTCAAAATTCGCAGAAATTGGCCTTTCTGAGCTCGTTTAGCTATACTAAATGTGCTGTAACTTTGCTCCTATTTGGTCTAGAAAACTGAAATTAAGATTTTTGTACAGGGAATTGAAGAAGCTTTCCAAAGATATGTAATAAGCCTACCTTTGGATAAAAAGAAAAATATTGTCAAGTGAAAAAAAACCTTCGCCACTGCATTTCTCGTGAAATTCTAGTCTGATTTCATGTATAACATCGCCCCCTTTTCATTGAAAATATCTGAATTGAATTCAATATGGTAGCCAACAATATAGCGGACCTCTGCTTCACACACACAACTATGGTTCCCTCTGGGCCTAACATGCTTGTATCATGAGCAATTGTACCCAGTAACTCCTTTTGACTCACCTTATAAAAAATTGTAATGTAATCGTAATGAGGCTTTTATCAGTCACATAGCTATACATATATTGTATCTTCTGATCCCATTGCAATTCCAGTTGGATTTTTCATAAATAATATATTATGTTTTATAGTGTAGCATGGAGTGCAAAATATATTTATTTCACAATTTTTGACGAGGACGTGTTTTGAGATTTTCGAGGTCAAGGTCAAGTGATAATATTTTCTTTTTATCCAAAGGTAGACTTGTTAAGTTTCATCGGAAAGCTTGTTCAATTCCCTGCACAATAATCTTTATTTCAGTTTCCTCGGCCAAATAGGAGCAGAGTTACAGCATATTTAGTATAGCTAAACAAGCTCAGAAAGGGGAATTTCTGCGAACTTTGACCTTGAATAATTTTACAATTGCAAGACAAGCGAGACTAAAATGTTCACAGTTACTAAGTTCCATCCATAGTTTCAACTCCTTAAATTTCATGAAAATCTGAGATGGTCGGGTTGAAAATTGCACATATCTGTGTTGATTTGGCATGGAATGACTAACTAGAAATGCTCTTAAGGGACTCATGATAGAAAATGTGTGTGCGCGCCTACACGCATAAAGAAAAACACGCGTGCTTCGCCGGGACTCGAATCCAAAATCCTCAGTAGAGTTGAAAACAGGTGTATTAATTACCTAGGTAGATATGCGTGCCTGGTATAGAATTC
Organism: Lepisma saccharinum; assembly: GCF_977018435.1. Lineage (NCBI taxonomy): Eukaryota > Metazoa > Arthropoda > Insecta > Zygentoma > Lepismatidae > Lepisma > Lepisma saccharinum. The sequence continues at coordinate 101,534,578 of NC_139229.1, forward strand.
CAAGCATTTATTATTTTAAAAAAGCGCATGTAGCATATTCGTTTCACATACCAATGCCACGTGTACGGAAATAAACATGGATTGTACCCTGATATGACACCCACCGTGCCAACCTTCCTTAACTGCAAACCGCGGGTTAGGCAAATGAACTTTTAAATGTGGACATAAATCTCTTCCTTATTAACATTTCATGCAGAATCGCATAACGCCGAGAGTGACACATAAATCAAGCAGGCCACCTTGACCTGCGTGCTGGTGAATAATTGACGTCATAATTTCCACTAGCAATATGTATGTATGTATGTATGTGTGTGTGTGTGTGTGTGTGTGTGTGTGTGTGTGTGTGTGTGTGTGTGTGTGTGTGTGTGTGTGTGTGTGTGTGTGTGTGTGTGTGTGTGTGTGTGTGTGTGTGTGTGTGTGTGTGTGTGTGTGTGTGTGTGTGTGTGTGTGTGTGTGTGTGTGTGTGTGTGTGTGTGTGCGCGCGCGCGCGTGAATTACCTCCACTCTCTCATTGTAGATTAGCTGCAACAGTTTCATTCAGCTTTCCTAGGCCAGTCTTCCTTATGTAGAGAATTTGTGAAATCAGTTCCCAATGATTGCATAATTCTGAACTGCATAATTTGTATTCGTGTTCAGATATTACTAAAGCAGGTCGTGGCACGAGACGAAATAAAAGTTTACACGATTCTTTTTGCGGAACAGGTCTTGTAGCAAGGTCAAGAAGAAGCTGGACGAACAAGGTTGGTCAACTTTCGATCTCGCCGTTCTCGGGTTCGAGTCCTGGTCTGGGCATTCTTCGCGAGTGTCCCCTCACTTTCATCTAATCACCATTCATCCTCATCGTCGCGATTAGCCAAAAGTTGCCGAAAAAGCTAGGAAAAGTAACAATAATACAAGACGAAGCTGCAGGTACCCTGTTACAATGGATGCTATAAAGATGGTATAAAATGAGGATAGATCTTGACCATGAATGAGTCAGAAGATAAGCTTCTGTTGCCGCGGTTGAAGCTTCGGGTTTAGGAATGCCAGATGTGTATTGGGTAAGCCATAGCATTTTCTTTAAATGCGAAAAGAGGATTTTTTTTTTGTTCAATTCATAGACTGTTTCAGAACAGTTTTTTGCACATTTTATCGGCTTTCCCCGACTTTTTATACTTTGTGTAATTTCCCTAACTTCCTATAGCCTACTACCTTTTTGTCGATTTCCCTGATTTTTATACTACTTTTTTGTTGATTTTCCTGATTTTATACTACTTTTTTGTTGATTTTCCTGATTTTTATAGGGTACAACACACATGTCTTTGGCGTTGCGTAGATACCAATTTTCGTTTCGCCTCCCTCTCTCTCTTAGCATCACGTATTCTACCCTGCTCGCCAACCTTCGCTATTGTTGCTATATTGTCATTCCATTCCTGGACACACTCGCGCAAACATCATTGAAAACAATTGAATAGCACTCCAGGTCGCGGTTCACACCGTTCGGCAGGGACGGTAATGTGGCAATATAGCACGACGTAGTGGTTGCTTCTTTTATGCAGTGCATGTTCGTTGGCTAGCTAGTAACTAGTGTTGCCAACTGTAATAATGAAGCACTATTTCTGTCACGGAAGGGGAAAGGCAGGTAAAGTGACGGTGAGTTTTGTTGGATAGGAAGCACCTAATTTTTATTTTATACTAAGTATTTGACCGGTTTGACGTTGTGTGCGGGTGCTTCTGAACTGTAGACAATTTACCGAACCCATAGCTGTGTTCAATGTTATCTACTGATTATAATCAGGGGTAGGATTTATAGGTAAATACATACTTTTAGTTTGACGAAATATCGCTGAAATTTTGTGATATCTTTGCGAATAGTAATGTTTGTAGTGATTTAAGGTACATTTTATTGTCAATATTTTTCCATATTTCTAACTTTAATAAATACTTATTTTTACATATTTAAGGAAAATATACTTAACTTTACATATTTCAACAGGTTTAATTCACAAATTGTTCATATTTCATAATTGTGGAATTGTTCAAAATAAATAAATTATGTGGCTCCAACAGCATTACAACTCTTGGCTCCGGCACGTGTTCTTGTAGAAATTGCATAGAGGAAGCTGTCATTTTTGCTGCTTAATGCGATGCATATTGTTTTCTGTGTTAAAATTGCCATGCTTTGATGGGTGACCAAGTTCATAGCAGGGCCGGCGGAAGGGGAGGGCGAACCGTGCCACCGCCCAGAGCGGCAAAATTTGAAGAGAAGAAAAAATAAGCCTATTGAAAACTGTGGTCGAGCGAGATATTCTTTTGCGCTTAATAGTATTGAAATAGCATAAGAAGTCTCATTATTTATTTTATATTTTGATGTTTTACTTAGGAATATATTGATTTTCAATTTCCCGTTGCTGTGTAAGGGGGGGGGGGGGTTCGAAATGGAGCGGCATCTGACGCCACCACCCAGGGAGGCAAAATGACTAGCGCCGGTCCTGGTTCATAGCAAAATAAAAATCCGCGGGTTTTGGGAGTGAACAGTTAGAACGCCACCAGTGCATTAATGCAATGAAAATAATATATATTTTTTTTATTTTGTTTGAAATCACTCAAATAAGGAATCGTATGAAGAAGTCTTCTTTGCAGCATTTTTGGTAATTTTACGTATGTGTTAGTTCATATTTTGCAAATTTTTAGTCCATATGTACGTAGCTACATACAAAGCCACTTATTAGTACATATTAATCCTAGTCCTGGTATAATGCATGACGTTTAAAACTCAACGTTAGATAGACCTGAATTCTCTAATTTTCTTGCCCGACCCTGTGGCCGAGCGTTTATCACATCGCGCTGCGACGCCAAGGGTCCCGGGTTCGAATCCCGGTCGGGCTTGGTTGTTTGTGAATGTCCATTCATCAATTTCATCCTTTCATCACTCATCCTCATCTTCGCAAATTAGCCAAGAGGCACAAAACGCGAAGTAAAATAAACTAAATCAATCAATCAATCTAATTTTCTTGTATGTAACAGCTGTGCATGGGCGCACTGCAGCGATTTTTCTATCTGCTCCATTAGCAACACTGCTTCTTGAGTTGTGTCGCGCATCGCACGGCAGAAATATCTGTGCTGGACTACTACTCTTTTGTTGATTTTCCTGATTTTTATACTACTTTTTTGTCGATTTTCCTGATTTTTATACTACTTTTTTGTCGATTTTCCTGATTTTTATACTACTTTTTTGTCGATTTTCCTGATTTTTATACTACATTTTTGGCGATTTTCCTGATTTTTATACTACTATTTGTCGATCCAAGTATTGCTTGGATTTTATTTACCGATACCGGACGTTGGTGGGGTCGGCAAAAATGTCGCGGGATACATTGGTTGTCTAATTATCATGGAAGTTATGCAAAAATCGGAAGTTTACATTGATTTGTACCAATATTACGCGACAAAAACTGTAATTTGTGATGAAATAACAGGTGTTTTTTATATTATGTTTTAATTTTTGAATATTTTAAAGAAAACTTTGGTTAGTTGAATACTTATAATTGGAGTGAAATTCTCACCTACTAATAACAATCAATGATTTGAACAACCTTTCATTGTTGCAATTCATTTTATTGTTGACTTCAAGCATCGGTATCGGTGGGAATTGATAACAGTATCTATATCGACTCATCCCTCGCCGTATTGTATTTTCCAAGTAACGAAATAAAATCTACAGTGTGTCATGTGTCACCACAGGCAATTTGCACATACGTATTTGACGCTGACAATGTACACAGAGCAATGCAGTTTCGCAATCAGCATTCTCAGTTCGATGTGGAACACGAAGAGCAAGTCTACAACAGGCTTGCAGCAAGGGAACAAACAGGTTGCGAGGTTTATTGGCTAACTTCGAAACGCCCTATCTTATCACTCATCTCGCGGCCCGCGAATTATCTGATTTTCTCATTAGCGAAACTCCTCCAGCTGTTGGCAAAGATAATCAGGACGCTAAATTGGAATCAAATTGATCAAACCTTGCGGAAGTTTCCGCGATGGTAGACAACAAAGGACGGCGGGAGATCAAGAGAGCGGGGTCGGGGGCTGTTAGCGGAAAGGGACAGGTGATGGGAACGTCTGGTTAAAGTGGATGTGGCAGGTTCACAGTTTCGGAAGGCAGTGGATCAACTGTATGCATTCCTAAGCGGTAAATTGACTCAGTGTGTGTGTTTTGTTCGACCAATACGTCGTAAACGTAGATTCATACATCGTGTGCAATATCTACATCTTCTCAATAAAAGGTAATAATTTCCCCTGTATGCCTATCAGCTGGGTATTTCTGCCTCTTGGTGCTATCAAGTGAGTAATTATGCCTCTTTGCGCCTATCCAGTGGGTATTTATTTTTCTAAGTTACTTTGTTTATTCAGTATGTCGATTTTTCTGCCCTTTAATACATTCTGTCGATTTCACTGACTTTTTATACTTTGTGTTAGGGATGTGACGAAGCTGAAAATTTACCGATGCCGATGTACTCACCGATATTTTTTGGAACCGATACCCATGCCGATATTTAACAGATTCCGATTCATAAGATTATTAAACAGAAATGGGATGTTATTTTCAGCATGACAAAAATAAATTTGCTATGTACATTTCCATTGCATATCATATGTATCATATACATATATATTCTCAAGAGATGCGAATGTACATTTGCATCTACAAAATGTTATGTGAACCTTTAAGAAGAACATGGATTCTCAAGAGATTAAACATTAGTACACAAGCAGTTCTTTGAAATGCAAAATGAATTCCTGTTCTGCCAGATTCAACTTCAGAAACACTAGTTTTGGAAGCACTTCAGGAAGTAACCTACTTCTTCTCTTATCGCAAATCTGTTCAGCAACACTGAACACTCAATCACTGAATACTGATGCAGCAGGTATACCCAAGTATTTTCTCAGGACTTGCTTCAGGTTTGAATATTCATTTTTGAATTTCCAATACAACAGCAGATCCTGGTTCAGCAATGTACTGTTTTATTTCCGACTTATAGTTAGGTTGATCCTCTGAATGAGTTTGCAATAATTTTATTACAAAAACTCTACAATAATGACGAATCATAACCAAATTTTCAATAAATCTTACAAAACTAGAATATAAAACTTATTAGAAGGTAAAAACTCTAGTATAATCTGTTCCGGTTTAAATATCGGATTTTTGCCGATTCCGATACAGATGCCGATGCCGATGTGTCAATTTCGGCCGATTTTCATACATCTGTAATCGGCTTCGGCACATCCCTACTTTGTGTAATTTTCCTGACATTTTATTTGCGTAATTTCCCTGACTTCCTATACTACTTTTTGTCGATTTCCCTGATTTTTATACTACCTTTTGTTGATTTCCCTGATTTTTATACTACTTTTTGTTGATTTCCTTGATTTTTATACTACTTTTTGTAGATTTCCCTGATTTTTATAATACTTTTTGTAGATTTCCCTGATTTTTATACTTCTTTTTGTTGATTTCCCTGATTTTTATACTATCTTTTGTTGATTTTCCTGATTTTTATACTATCTTTTGTTGATTTTCCTGATTTTTATACTATCTTTTGTTGATTTTCCTGATTTTTATACTATTTTTTGTTGATTTCCCTGATTTTTATACTACTTTTTTTTATTGATTTCTATAAATCTTTTATATCTTTCGTTCATTTCTCTGAATTCTTTAAGGTTTTCCAGCGTGAATCCTGTGTGCATTTAGTTGGGTTGGTTTTAAAAAATGTCCACCGACAAAATGCAAACCACGCAGCTTCACTGCGAATGGCTAAATGAAGGTCTGTGGGTGTCTCCCTAAAGCACCCCCTTCCCCATCCTCTCCGCAAGCGAAACACATGCCGGAGAGGGGAGGAGGTTTGTGGGGAAAAGACATTGCCTGGAAAAAACCGAACCAGTTTTCTGCAAACGTCTCGAGGGTTCTGTACTGCTGCGCGAAATATGTAAAACTAAATTAAAAATGCATAGTGAGATGAGTGTTAACATTTTTTTTTTTGGTTGATTAAGCTTCACTGTGGAGATAAAAAAAATGTCCCAAGTGCCATCCCACATGCTGTTTTTTCTAACTGGGACAAAAGGAGATGTCGAAAAATTTCCTACTGCCTTCTCAGAGTTCTACCTGAATTATTAATTTCGTTTTTTTTTTGTTTTGTTTTTTTTGCGACGTGAAGGATTATTGTGCGGTTTGTACAAGTTGTTCTCTTCGTGCATGCAAATGAATGAATGTTGTCAGTGGGAACAAAATTGGGGCAAACTGTTTGTGTTTGGTTAGATGACGACCTTGCACATATTCATCTGGGTCTTCCTGCAAGGTTTTCCAATGCATGATCAAATCATTGTGCAATAGGGATGCTTTAGAGAAGAGTTGGAGTTAGGTATGATGCCACGGGCGTCGTCGAAAATGTTTGAGGGGGTCAGGTATTTGACGTAAAATTGGGCAGTACAAATAATAACAACAATACTCTTTTATATTTCCGCTGGAATTTTGACCAAATATGACTGTATTTTCCTTTTTCTTAGTAATCAATGCTATATTTTACACATTTTCATGTCGCAAACAAGGTTGGCCACAAAATCGGTATCTGATATCCGTTTCGGATGTAATTGATAATACGACTATCCGGATAATTCGTATAACCGGGTAATCCGAACATATGGATAATTCGTATAACCGGGTAAATCAAATATCTGGATAATTCCTAAACCGGGTAATCCGAATAAGTGATATGGGTATAATACAGATAGTGCAGATATCCGGATAATTCTCTGATATCCGGACAATATGAGGAATAAAAGATTCCGAGGAGCCGCCATAAAATTGTTCGGATACACGTTTGTTGTACACATTTGGATAATCCGAATATCCATTACAGTTTTCTTTTTCGGGCAGCAACTGTCGCTCTAGATTAGTATAGGCAAACTTCATTCATTCGACTTTGTACAAAAATTAACTTTAGAATCATTCTATGATTCTCGAAATAACGCAACGCCTTTTAAAAGAAGCGTATGTACAAGGGCAAAATGCACGAGCATATAATCATATCCAGCGAATATTATCTTTGTACGTCTTTCAGTTCCCGAGGTATCCATCGAGAGTAAGAGCCGAAAAGGACCATTCCCTGACACACAAGAGCACAATTTTCCACTTCTCGCCTGATAGCATCGTAAACTAAATAAGCACAAAGAGATCTGGGTAATGAATCGCCAAACAACAGTAAAGATGGCGCCAAGAGCATTACCGTCACATACCGCCGGTTTATAACGACATTATCTGCCATCTAAAGCGACATACTTGAAGACAATATCCAGTCGTTTATTGCACGTTCAGGAACGAAACGACGTGTGTTGATTTCACAGTCCAAGTTAACGAATCTGGGTATTAGCATTAAACCAACACGCTAAGCGAGTTTATAAATGGATTAAATATGCTTCCGCTTGAAGTTGCACGCAAGTAAGGGGAACTGACTTCACCACTCAAAGGGAACGGATGAAGGCCTGATGGGTCTATCAAGCCTGGGTTCGATTCTCGGTTGAGGCACACTGAAAAATACTTGGTGGTTCCTTCGGGCGGCGAACTGATTTGTGGGTAATCATGGGGTATCAAATAGTCGAGTGTACACTCTCACAGTTCAAAGTGAGGTCAGAACCACGGTGTTGTGCCTGCACAAACCCGAGACCCCTTGATGCCACAGAGAAGGTACAAGGAGAATTCAGCCTGTGTGCTGTGTAGGGAATGGATGGAAATACAGTGTGTGTTTTTGTATTAGTCCTTTTCTTACTTTACGTTGCCTCTGTCTCTTTAGGCTAATCCCAACAATGAGTATGAATGGTTGGTTATTGGATAAACTTGACGAAGACACTCACAAAGAAAGACCTGTGCCCGCGAAAGGACTCGAACCGTCAGTAACGAGATCATGGGTCCAGTACTGTGAGCGAGTGAGTTTGTGTTTAAAGCCCACTTTATGCACAGTAAGGCTAGTCGGGACTAGACCTACAGTTTAAAGTGGGATTCGAACCACTATGTGACTCCACCGGGCATCGAATCCGGAATTGGTTTATTTTACTTCGCTTTTCTGCAGCTTATGGCTAATCGCGAAGATGAAGATAAGTGATGGTATAATGCAATTGATGCAGGGACACTTACAAAGAACACCCTCATCGAGGCCGGCATTCGAACCTGGGATCCCAGCTGTCGATTTGGGTCTAGTACGCACTAACCGGGCATTGACCAATAATGGTTGTTATTTAGTAAAATAGGATTTAAAAAATGAGTCTGCTAGTTTGGCTGTCTTTTTCTGAAAAATGGGGCAAAATATCTGCTACAAAATGAGCCGAAGGGAGTAATTTACGGGTAAAAGGTCCCGTAAAAAAATAATATATTAGTTGATAGGGCCTGCGTATACATGAAGCCGAGAGTTTGGAAGTTATAGTGAAAAACATGCCTATTAAGGAAGAACTATAAATGAATCATTATTTCGCTCCGCTCACCACGTTTCTTGCTACCGAATTCATCCCTGTTGAATAATTGTTACTACAGGGTGTCTACGAAGTCTAGAATCGATGGCGGTACTGTTTTATGATTGTAGGTGAGGATGATCGGTGCACCAAGCACTGGCAAAAGACGACCGAGTGGAGATGATTCTTCCTTGTAAACGCAGTGACGCGGTTCGACTTCCATACGAAACATACCGAGAGGTCAATGCAATGACCCTTGAGGAAGTTGACTTATTGACCTCTCAGGGCCATCCGGGAAAATATTACCACTGCAGCGGCTGCTCGGATCCTCAGATTTTGAAAAGAGTTCACTGGAAAAATGATGAAACGTTTGAGGAAGTGTGCTGCGACTGGTGGCAGACATGTGGAGCACGTTGTACATTAAAGATATGTGTTTTTCATCAGTTCTCGAATTGGGCAGAGACTTTATTGGCACCCTGTATTCATCCAGGCCTATTTAATCCTGTAAATACGATGTTTATCTGTACGTGATATTAAGCCCCTGTTCTTTTATTGGCAACATTTCCGAATTTCCACAATCTTTAGCAGGGGTGAGGAAACAAAAAAAAAAAAAGAAAGAAAGAAAAAAAGAAAAATGTTGTCAAATAATTCAACAGCTTACCGCTCCTGTGGCTGTAAAGGCTTCGTAACTGTGTAGAGCTTCGGCAGACGGTCCTCTATTTCCCGATTTCCCCGACAGATGGCGGGAGTGCCTCAACCGTTTCACTGGATGGTGGTTATGTTGAGCGTGGTGGTGGCCGTGATCTGAAAGTAGACAGAAATACTTATTATGAATCCCAAGTATGAATGCATAATTATTTTAAAATGTGTTCAAAGAAAATCAACAAAGACAGATGGCAGCACTAATCCGGGTTGTCATTAGATGGGGATGCGTGATGATATGATGAAATTGATGAATATACATCACAAATGTCCATGCCAAAGACAGGATTCGAACCTGGGACCCCTGGCGTCGCAGCGCCATGTGCTAACCACTCCGCCACGGGGGCCGGCACATACACAATTCTTTCCAAGCATGAAAATATACATTGCCTTGGGCTTTACATTGGACAACTACCAAATAACAAGATAAACATTTCTTTCTACCTCCAAACAAGGTAAAGAACACCGATTTTACGATCAAAGAACTGAAAAGGAAGAAAGCGCCGTGAAGAAGATATACAAGTCGTAACTACGACAAGCAAAAAAATTGGGAGCATGTTGTACGACCTCCGCAGAGCCATCTATTGAGCATTTTCTGAGCCACATATCACGGTTTCAGTCTTTTGTCTCCCTTATTTCGCTCCCTTTCTTCCCGCACGCAAGACGGCAGGGCCGAGAGCAGAAAACAAGGGGAAGAGAAACAGCAATGATTTCTTGGTTACAATATACAACGTGCCTTGTCGTATATAACCAATAACTCGCAGGAAAACCATTCCAAGGAGCGAGTCACGAACTAGTGCCCGCAGACAGGGCGTGAGGAGGCATTTTTGTTCTCGGAAACCCCGCCCGTCAGTCTTTCTCCCACCCCCTTTTTCCTCCCTGTTCTTTTCTATCTTCCGTCGTGCGCCGCGGGGTTGCTACTGGGCAGGAGTATCGAATATAAATTACGACGGAAAATAGAGGGCAAAAAGTATATGACGTCAGGTGGAAAAAAAGGGCCTACCTACGCCAGCCAACTCTTCACTCGGCAGCGTTGCCAGGTGCATGCAACCCTTGGTACTGTAAACTTTCGTGTACGGTTCGAAATTATCTCTCCGAGGACTGGTTTTGCGATGAGGGATTTTGCTTCGAGTTCACTTCATGCATAGATTGATTGATTCGGTTCATTTTACTTACTTTTTCTTCCACTTTTGGCTAATCGCGACGATGAGGATGAGTGATGATATGACGAATCACAAAGGACCCATGCCCAGGCCGCGATTCGAACCCGAGACTCCTTGCGCCGTAACGCATTGTGGGACCCTTTAATTACAAAGCTATTCGTTACCACTACGCCAACGGGAAGGTCCAGGTTTTGCAATGCGACATAAACGTTTGCACGGATTGAGAGTGGGGCAATCCCCGCTCGCTCCGGCGTTCAAAAGTCAAAATAAGCCTTCAGTTAACGCACCGTTAATCTCTAAGCCGCTGCTGTATAATACACGCACAGGATGTACTTTGCAGAAATTTCAGCTAAAAGTGCTGAAAGAATCGAGGGACCGTTGACGTCATCAGTGTTTCAAAGGCAACAGATCCCGTTGCGGTAGGGCTGATAAACAATTTCACGCAGGTTCTACGACAGTGAAAAATCCAGGGCTTGCTCAGTTGTAGAGAAATGGCTACGTATTCAAACATATATTGTATGATTTTGTTGTACAGTCACCGGTTCCCTGCAAGGCGCTGTGTGTTGCCTAACTCTACGGCGATTTAATAGCATATTTTGAATGACAACTTCTACCGCCGCCGTAGAGTTAGACAACACACAACGCCTTGCAGGGAAGCGAGCATTTCAGGATCTAGGTGTCCTGTTTTTATTGCCGGTGAGTGTATAATAACATGAGAAGAGTTCGTGTTTGCATAAAGTGTTTATTGGATGTGCTTTCTTGATATTGCAGAATATTTTGTATTTTCAACAGTGAAACGTCAGAAAAAGAGGGGCACTACTTTACGCCGAACCTGGACTAATATGCTTATCAACAGTTATCCTCTGGCTATTCGCGATTAAAATTAACCGATATGCCATCTGCCGGGATTTTCAGCAAGTACTCTAAGTAGGATACGTTGTGTTGAAGTCGTTTAAAGCATGGTGAATATGCGAGAAAGTAAGGTCTACTGTTCAGGTTTTTTTTTGTTTTTTTTTTGCTCTAAATAGTTTTATGAGTCAGAACAAATTAAAAATTTTCATGTGTTTCCACCCCGTGGAATCAACAAAATGAAATTTGTTAATAAATCATGGAAAACGTAATTGACAGAAGATTGGTATGGGGGATATAACACTGTAATTCGGCAAGGAAATTACGAAGAATGCACGAGTCTGCTTACTTTATTTATCGAGAGATAAATATATATATTTCCATGAAAGTAAAGTTTTAAATTGTACTTTATAAATAAAGCTTTTTTTCCGAAAAATCATGAAGCGTCTTAACCAATGCGTCCATGTATTACCGGTGTTACGTATGTGTGAAATTTGGAACAGGTGCAAGTCGATTAAGAGGGAAGATGAAAATAGTTTGAGAATGAATTAATGTCAAATGTAACCAGAAAAAAAAGTGGACATGCTAATGTTACTGTTTCATTCAGTACGATGTCCTTTTTCAGTGAGTAGCTATAGCCTGGTCATGAAATCGTGAATATTATTATTAAACCAGCCTTTCTCTTTCGAGAAAGAACTGCAACGATATGTTCGCAATTTTCTCCTGTCCCAGCTTTTCAAGTACAGGTCAATTTCAATTCCTTTATTTTCAAATAATTTCCGAGAACCCCAGTTACATGACGTGCAGATGATACAGCACTGCTTTGGACAACCAGTGCGTATACATAGTTTCGTCTGCATTTTCCGTGTTATTTTTGCCTATCATAATTAAATGCTTCGTTCTCAGTACAGCTTCACGTTTGTTAGAGTACCTGGAATTCACATCGCATTCGCAATATTTAAAAATAATGCGTAATTTAAACGTTTTCTACCATACCAGTCATGCCAACACGCTGCTCTTTTGTACTACTGCTGAATGTAAACAAAGATCTATCCTACTTAGAGCGGCCATATTGGAAGCGACACTAGCGCTCAGGTGGTAATTTTAATCGCGAATAGCCTCCAGTACTGTGGTCGCGTATACTCTGTCCCAACTATCTCTGGAGCAAACGCACGAAGAGAAGTCTCTGCGGAAGTAGTGACGGGAGAAGGCTCCAACAAGGAACACGTGAGAGGGAATGGGATTACGTGGAGCGGGGAAAGCGACTGCAGTTAGCAGGCTTCGCAGCAGCGTATGCTGTTTCGCTCTGCCCACTCGATTTCCCCTCTTCTTTGCCTCTATGTGCGGCCTTGCTCCACAGACTCCGGGGATCGAGTATAGCTGGGTGTAGGTAGTGAAGCGAAAATTGTAAATTCAGTTCACATCGTTACGCTAGGCACAGCTGAAGCATTTATATTCGCCGATTTCCACAGGTTCCATAAATTTTATTTTTACACGATTCCTCCCTCTTTAAAGGTCTACTGAATAAAGGATGAGCATGGATATGTTTCTTAAGGGATAAATAACAATGGATGAAATAACTTATGGTGCACTAAACCCATAAAATTGCTGGCAATATTTACACACTCATAATTCTATTTCATTCTTCCATTTCTCCTCTTTCTTTAAAAAAAAATCTTCCACTTTTTCTTCCTGTTATGTCGATGTAGCGGAGCATTTTATTTTCGTACAAGGAAAACCAGAGGATAAGAAATAAAATATTTATCTTAGGTTTCCTCAGAGAAAGAAAACAACGAGACTGGGAGTGTTTTAACTGGAGTAAAAGAGAAGAAAACGAACGATACGTGACATGCTCGCTCCTTCCAATTCCAGTTTCCACTTCATTTTTCACTTTTTCCCCGCGTTCTTTACTCTGTGTCAGAGAATGTTGATTACATGGAAGCATAACTCGTCTCAAGAGAAACATTGGATTATCGACACTTTTAAGAACAAACGTTGTTGCTGCGTTCAGGAACTACGTTTATTCGCAAGTAGAACATGCAAAGAGTATAGAAGACTCATTTTCACTGCTGCCATCTGTAACAGAGCGCCAAACTACAACACAAGGCTCAGTTGTTTATCGTCTACCTCTACTCGTCTTTTAATGTTGCTATATCAGTGGAGTAATGAGATCGTGCAAAATTGTTTTTTATTTTTATTTTTGCGTCGCTTTACTGCCACTTTTAGCTACTCGCGACGATGAGAATGAATGCTACGATGAAATTTATGAAAGGACATTCACAAAGAACAATTATTTCCTGGCGTCGTAGCCCGCTGTGATAACCACTCCGCCCCGGAGGCGGCGAAAATAATTTTGTTACTACTACTTCAGGTTATTCGGGACAATAAGGATGAATGGTGAATTGACAAAATCAATTCCCAAGAATTGAAACTAGGGCCATGGCGATGGATAACCACTGTCACGATAAGTGGCTATGATACCACAATAAGCTGTGTTCAGCTTGAACTTCAGAAGTCAACTAACTCCGTCTACATGTGGCCGACCTCCATGGCGGACTGGTTTAGCGCAGCGTGCTACGACGCCAGGGGTCCTGGGTTCGAATCCTGACATAGGCATGGTTCTCTGGGGAGTGGCTTTTCATTAATTTCATCCTCATCTTTACGATTAGCCAAAAGTGGCAGAAAAGTGAAGTAAAATAAACGTAATCAATGAACCACCTACGTGTTAGGATGCTTAAAAAACAGTACCCGACGTCGTAGTGGTAACGCTGCCGCCTTGTAATCAATGGGACCGGAGTTCGATACCCAGTGGAGGCACATAGTGCTTCAAAACTCACTTTAAACTGTACGTCCAGTCCCGATTAGCCATACTAAAATCGCAAACTCACGCTCAAAACAGTAACGTGAACGTTGTCAAATCACATAATAGCGCTGTGTTATACCCGTAACCACACTCCCGGGCAAATCACTCAACCGGAACTCAAGGTGTCTCAAATCTTTAGCATAATTCAAGGCCGGCCCCATCTCGGCGCCACAATGCAGCTGCAAGAAGAGCCTGGGCCGTTAGGAAATGACGTCATCCTTGCGGTGACCTGCCTTTACGTACGTCACGTTTCCTTGCATCACTTGAGCCGCGAGTCATCCACAACCTTGCATTAAGTGCAGTGATTTCACCCAACGCTAACTAAGCACCTCTCTTGAAACCTCCCACTCTTCGGCGTGTGGTCATTTTTGCGGAGAATGCATCACCCACACGTACCATCCATGCAGAACAGAAAAGCCGCATAGTACACCTGCATCAGTTCAAACAGCAACGAAGGTGTTGATGGCTGGAAACCAACGAGGTAAAGTTCTAGAGTGGCTAAATCGGTTTCCTGCTTGAAGCAAACTGATTGTGACTTACTATCGGCCGTGTACAGGGGCGGCGCCAGAAATTTTCGACCGGTTGGGCAGAAGCTCCATAGTGATAGATTAGGGTGGCCAGTATAAATGTAAGACCATGTATGTGTACGTAAGACGTATGTATCCCCCTCTCTCTTACACTCCCGATTTTCCTCTTACTTCATTTCCCTTTCCTTGTTTTCCTCTTTATTCTTTTCTAATCTATTCTCGCATCTTGTTCCATTTCCTTTCTCTTTGTCTCTGATGCACACAATCATTTCAAGGAAGTGTTTACCCATGCGCAACCATACCCCAGTCATACATTCTAAATCACATTCTTTCATGCATGTTAATACAGTGAAATAAATGTGAATTAGGTTTAAGCTTGTGTTGCAAATACAAGGCAAGGATTTTGTGAATTCGGCGACAATGATAGAAGGTGCGATGGTAGACAATCGTGAAGTTTCTCGTAATTTAAATGCATGTTCCTGAGCATAGTATTTTCATCGTATGAGTTTTTGACTGAAAGAGTTTTCTTACTCCTTGGGGGTTACTTTTCTTAGCTTACAAGGTTTGTACAACTGACAAATCTATCTAAATGTTTGTAGTAGCAGCGATTGGGTGCCAACATTTGAGGGGCAAAGACAATATACGCAGGGGTGCCCATCCCCCCCAAGGCCAATGGCGCATCCCCACAAAAAATCATGTCTCATGTCCATGTCATCCGCCCCCCCCCCCAAATCATATCATTTGCGCCCTGAAACTATATCGTAAGTAACTTTTTTCTTAGCTTTTTGTTACAAATGATGCACCTGCTTTAAAATAAGAAGTATACCAACACTAAGCACTATATTTTAAGAAGTGATGTTACTCATGAATATGGAGAATATCGCTCATGTCTTGTAATGCAACTATAGCATAAAAATTCACATCCACCTCAGTAAAGCGCCAAACACGCATTGTTGTAACAAACACATTATTGCGAGCGAAGCAAGCAAGAACATTTTTACATCCATTTCTTTGCAAGCTTTCAAGAATATTAATTTAACGGGGTGTCAATACTTCTTAGGATCCCGGGATATTTAGTCTTTTCCAACTTCTGTTTTGGCACGTTCGGGGTCGAAAACGTGTGGATACCATATCGCTAAATACAGTCTCCAAAATTTAATGTTCAAACTCTCTCTTCACTACAGAAATCCCTTGACAATCTAAGATTTAACTCTTTATCAAGAGCTTCCTATCTCCCCCTTTAAATTTCATACTCAATCCTACCACAAAAATGTCCATGCCAATTTTAGACTTACTGTTGATATTGAAGACTCCAAAAAATTAATTCTCAGTCTCCACACCAGAATTTCTGCAACATTCTAAGACAATGGTAATACACAAGAATTGGATACCTTAATGCTCAATGCCCCTCTAACTAAAATACCCGCCATAATCTAAGACTTAGAGTTGAATACTGTCCCCGCCAACGTTTAATTCAGAATTACCCCCAGAACCCACGTGTCAATTAAGGCCTAATATATAAGAGTTGGATATTTATCCCCCCCCTCGCACCTTCAATAATGACCTTAAACGCTTTCTTTTCTTCATCTAATGGATTAAATATGGTGAATTTAAGGTGTACAATTTTTACCTGTATTTTGGGAAAATATATAAATGTTCAATTTTACATTATTTGAAGGGAAAAAATCCCCCAAAGAATCTCGATGGCGCAGCCTGCGCCATAATCCCCCCTGTGGGATTTTTTAATTTTTCTGGTGTTATTTATTATATTCATAATCTACCCTAAATATACGTTTTCTTAGTAGAAAAGGCTTAGCATAAAGAGGCCATAGTGCGGGGGCAAAATGTGGCTGGGGAACTGCATCCCCTACTTCTCGCTCCTCCTAATCCCTGCCACTGAATGTTTCTACAGATTCTGTTGACATTTTCGCCTGATTCATGTGACAAAATTTATGTGTGGAACGAGAATTTCTAAATAGGATAAGAAACTCATTAGCAATTGAATAATTCTGTAGATTTTTCCATATATAACTGATTTATTAAAATTTATTCACTGCAGTATTGTAGTGATTGTTGTGATTCCTTCTTATTAGTAGAACGAATATAAAGTAGATATTTCGTATACCATATTGATATTTGAAGATGACCGGTATATAAAAATTGTAATGAAGAAAAGGGATACTTCTGGAATTACAATGCAGAGCTAATTAAAATTATAGTATACTCTATAGCAGGCATGTCCAACTTCAATCAAGCAGTGATCTACTTCTTATTGTCACAACAGGCAGTGAGCTACTATTAATCGTTAATCTTTGCAAAAATTTGTACCTACTCAGCCATTATACATTATAGAAGTTGAATTCAAATAACGTATATTCGTATAATTACAATAGATAACTGCCTTGTAATCAAGGGGTCCCGGGTTCGATACCCGGTGGAGGCACATAGTGGTTCGGATCCCACTTTAAACTGTAGGTACAGTACCGATTAGCCTTACTGTGCATAAAGTGGACTTAAAACAACAACTCAAGTACAATAGATAACTGCGATCGACCAACAAACGCCCCGCGATCGACCGGTCAATCGTGATCGACGCGTTGGACATGCCTGCTCTATAGCATACTTAAACCCGAAGGTTTATGGCTGCAGCAACACAAGCCTTCCATCTGTCCCTATCCTGGGCAAGATCAATCCAATCTTTCCCATCCTTACCGATTTATTTTAGGTCCATCGCAACGTTATCCCTCCATCCTCGTCTTAGCCTTCCTACTGGTCCCTTACCATCAGGTTTCCCAACAAGAATCCTGTAAACTCTTATTTCCTCTGCCATTCGTGTCAGATGGCCTGCCCATCTAACTAAGTCTTCTTGATTAAATTATTCTAATATTAATTAAAAAGTCGAAATATTTTATTTTGTTGCTGGAGGAAGTAACGCTAAGATAAGTAGATTTGTTTATTTGGAGATTATTTTAACCATATCCAGGCCGGAATATATATACGTAGCGGAGGCCCGGAGCTGCAGTCCTCAAGTTCACCCTCAATTCTGATTTAATCTTGATCATACCCTGCATAATTTTGAGCCTCCTAAGCCTACTAGCTGCTTTTAAACATGGAAGTATTCATTTGATCAAAGTTTTTGTTTCAACAATGACAAAAGTGGCTTTATATGGGTTGATAATATGTGAACATTTCCAGCGTAGATAATATTCACAAGTAAAATATACATTTTATGAACACCAGGTTACACTTAAATATTTAATCATTCATATATCCCCGAGTATATGTACTTATTGCATTTGATTGGGTGGGCAATCGGGTGGGCACAGGAATTTTCGGGTGGGCGCTTGCCCACCCGTGCCCACCCCTGTCGCCGTCCCTGGCCGTGTAGCTGTTGGCGGGGAAGAAACTATTGATGACCACGAAATCCGCATTTCAAATTATCCGATATCCGTTTAGTATACAACGGATAATCCTAATTCTACGGATATCCAGATAATTTAACTGGATAATCCGAATCTGATAATTCGGATATACAGAGAATTCAAATCAGGGGTGCCCACAGGAGGATTCATGACGGGCCTGCGTCATGGAAATTTTTTTGGGGGGACAAAATTTTATACCTACCAAATCTACATATCTTCACACAAAAATGGGGGGGGGGGGGTAGTTTCGTTTGATTGACTTGTTACTGATTTTTAGTTATGGTTATTATGTACAGTTCTTTTACCTACCTGTGGGTGATCGCTGCGATGGGGTTGAAATGAAACACCACCTCTTATGCCTTTGGAATCGGTTTGGAAGGTTAGAAGTGCTGTTCGCACTATATATACAAGGTTAGTCAAACAGACAAACTGTTAAGAATAAGGTTCAATACACTAACAATGACGTGCGCCTGAGCATATTATCAACAAGTTTGCTGCAACGACTTTGCAACGTGAGTAGTTATTATCATTTATGTAAAATGTTATTTCAATCAATGTCAAAGTAATATACAACATGCATGTTAGTCTAAATTGTCTGTATGTTCCGCAAATTTGGTCTGACCAAAATAATTTGAGTTAATAATTCGGCATAAAGGGGGGACGGGGGGAATGTTTTAACTTTGGGGGGGGGCGAATGAGTCATAGGCCTTGGGGGTGATGGGCACCCCTTATTCAAATAACTAGATAATCCAATTATCGGATAATTAGGATATACAGATAAAATCACATGCAATATTGTTTAAAAACAATTTTGAACTTTAAGTATTGCCACTCCCCCCCTGCTCTACAATTTGTCTGGCGTCTCCACTGGTGGACAACTAAGGAAGAACTTCAAATCACCCTAAACTTTTCAACACCATGATTCCCGTGATGGGCATAAAAGCGACATTTAAGCTACGTGCCCCATCCCGTCGCCCGAACTCCTGAAAAAGATCCTGGATCGGGTCCAACCTGAAGACGAAAACAATTCGCTAAATAACATGTAATAAATGAGCGGCCGCGACGGTCGGCGCGGATTGAACGGCTTCCAACCAAGTCAAGCAGCGCGCGAAAAGATGCCGGCGTGGCAATAATCCGAACCGATGTGAAATAGAGGCTGCGACATCGCAGCACTACGGAAAACTTTGTCGTGCGCCTCGACAAATTAGCTGGGATTTCACGCAAGCACACAACGCCAACGCTTAAAACACTCGACAAACTGTTCACGATGTTTTGACAATCACTTCTCTGGTAGAACTTGTACCAAAAAGCTACATGAACACAAGAGAACGTATTGAGTAAATTTGTAGCATTTTCCAAAAGCCAATACCGATTTGTATGCAGACGGGAACTGAAAAGCAACAAGTAATGTATAATTCCATCCATAAACCCATTCGCATAGGCCAATTGATGAACGGTGCCTCCCCAATGGCGTAGTGGTAACTTAATAGCTTTGTAATCAAGGGGTCCAGGTTCGATACTCCGTGGAAGCACATAGTGGTTCGGATTCTATATGTACCGTCCCGATTAGCCTTTCTGTGCATAAAGGGGCTGCATGAAGTGGGCTTAAAAAACATAGCCAATAAATAGTGAAATAACTGTACAACATACAGGATGTTTCAAAAGTCGACTCTCCGTTTCAGTGAAGAAAAGTTATGATTAGAATACACCATTTAATGTTCAATTCATACATATACTCATATACCAACAGCAGAATTACTGTCAGTAAAACATACAGGGTGTTCCCAAAGCCACAAACCATTTTATACAAAAAAAAAAATTGGTGCAATAAAAAAAAGAAGAAAAGAAAGACGCAGTGCGAGATTCTACATATAAACGTACTTCGTCGTTCAGTGGAGGCGAAACATGCCGATTCCATTATGGTACCTGTGGCGAGGTCTACTTCTGTAATGACACTATTCAAAAACCCTGGATTTAACGCAATCTCCACGCAAGAAAATCAATCCTGGGTGTCTTCGCACGATATTCCATGAACAACCTGATCTTTAATGATAAATATCGTTTGCTATTTTACGTTACATATGTCAACGTCTTCATTGAAATTGATACGATTTTGGAACACCCTGCTTTATTGAAAAATTCACACACAGATATAACAAGAAAAACAAAATTTCTCAAATCCCTGATAAGACAGACGCACAGAGGCACTTTCAATGGTTTCTCTCAAACAAGAAATTAACTAGCTAGTTTCTTGTCTATTCACAGTAGGTAACACTACATAAAAAAGGGCACAAAATACTGTACATACAGGCACGTATCCAGAGGGGGGGCTCAGGGGGCTCGAGCCCCCTCCGAAATTTTTCGGTTTACACTAGATAAAATGAGGTTTTTGGCTTGTGTATGTAAAATAAAATATTGTGATTATAATTTGAGGAGGGATATAATTATCGAGGAAAGGCGGAGAATGTTCTAGAACCCTGAGAGATAATCCTGTTATTGATGATATTGTATGTAAACTTTTCTTGCTCTTTCGGTGTTGTCACAACGAACGTCAGCATTATTTAAAGATTTGTCAGCATTTGGAAGTTGCACAACAAAACACTGTTGAAGGTAGTGCCATGAGTCGAGCGATTCGTTGCATTACTCATTCTCTAAAAAGCTCGAGAGGGAACGTTCTTGATTAGGAGGTGGAGTCGAACTACTGGCAGTATTAACAAAACATTTTATGTGCGGAACATTCCAGAATATAATATGGATATAAATACGTGGATTCAATTTTACAGTTGGTCTGTACAACAGAATCATTCAATAAGACTTCAGGAGTAAGTGTGACAGTCGATTAGTGATCAGTCAGTGCCCATTGACAGTTTATAAGATGTAGAGATTCGGGGGGTGGGGGGAGGACTAGTGACACATTTTCCTGGAAAGTGCTGAAGTCTACTACTAGTACCAGTTCGGGCCCAAATCTGAAGACATTGCCGACAGTGGAGCCTCAGTGTAGTGCTAGTTTCGGGTCATGAGTCGAAGAGATCGAAGGTCTGTAAAGTGAATATTTCAGCAGTAATGGGCATTGGAGCATCATTTTTTTCTTTTTTTTAAAAAAAGGAATAAGCTGCACAGATCGACTGAAAATCTAAGTTTTGAGTGACGATTTATTAGTGACCGGATCCAGTTTCGTGTATGCAGTCCGAGAGTTTCGTGGGTTAAAAAGCACTTTTAAGTCAACTGTTTTGGAAACACACTCAAACACTAACTACCACAAAGGGGCAGCCATGAAGGCCGAAAATTTTATGAATGTCGAGAAGAGAAAGCAAGAAGAAATTGTATATGTGAAAATTTTAGCGGAAAAAAGCAAGCTCGACCATGACCCCAAAACCAGGGTCTCTGGCATATACCGTGCCATTCTTTGTTCTACCAAGTGAGCCGAGCTATGCCTGGTGGAGCCTGCATTTTCAGCTAAAATTTCTGCATAGCACATCTCTTGTGTATGCCCAACCGTGAGATGTTGCCTGTTTAATTTTTTTAACATATTTTGAAATAAAAATTTTGGGTGCGTCAGCACTAAGGCTATTTTGCACCCGTCACATTATACGTGGTCCAGCCCCTTATCGTTACACATAACAACTCTAACGTTGCATAACTAAAATCATAAAATATTCTGACTTTCGTTAAAAGCTGAGGCTGTAAAGGAGCACTCAGCACAAATATGGACAAAACACAGGACAACACAAACAAAATTATACTGGCCTTGGGGCCAGTCGCCAGAGGCTCGTTAGTTTGCAGTCCAGGGTGTACTACGTGGAAGTGAGGTTGACTATTGGGTGCACTACATGGAAGGAACACCCCTTACACCCCGCCTGTTTAATTAACAAGCACAGAAAAAGGAGATAGAACAAAACTAAGGGACATTCTCACCGGTTGAAGATATATTTTTCTTCCGTGGTCAACACGAGCTGCCGTTTCAAGGTGACAATGAGATTGGCCTACTGAGGGAAGTTTTACACCGAAGCTACAAGCCGCTACGGTGTGAAAAGTTTCTGTTGATTGGGTCATTGCAAACGACGTGTGTGTCCCTTCGGTCTGAATTCTTCCTAAATCTTGAAGATCCAAGTCACAAGGATGGAAAATTAGGATTGTGTTAAGGTTACGTTTCGAATGCAGGCGACAACACCATAAAGGATCATATCGAAACCTGGGAGAACACATTCGAATGGATTGTCCATTGCATAACAGCTTCGTGAAACGGACACACATGCACATACCGAGATCGTTTCGGCACAAACACAACGTTCGCACATTGCAACAGAGGAGTCGAGTGATAAAAAATGTCCCGATATCATGTTCTGAAAAAATAAGAAAAACAGTAGCTTAAACAGTGGCAGATTTAGGAGACAGTTGCTCCCCATTTTTGGCCCCGCAGTATGGCTTTTTAATGCTAAACTTTGTCTACCAAGAGAAAGTAAACTTTTGTTGCCCCCCCTCCCCCCGTTTTGGAACTGGATCGCCACCATCGACCTTAAATCTTGCGAGGTTCTATCTATACCTCTTTAAAAAAATTGTTTAGCCCCCCCCCCCCCCGAAATGAATTTCTGGATACGTGCCTGTGTACATACAACTGTTTGTGTGAATGCGTTTCATATTAACTGCATATTTCATAACATGACACTTATTTTCCCATAAATAATCTGCTATGTATGAATAGAAATGCACTTTTCTCTTTATTACATCCATCTATCGGATAAATAGCGAACTAAATTATTAGGTTATTTCAGACATCATCGTTCGGAATTTTTATTCTAGTGAAAGCAACAATACAGATTCAATATCTCTTCACGACCAATGAAATTCACCCTTTTACCACATTATTCGTACTTATTCCGTAGCGGAAATGAACTACAATAATTATTATTATTTGCACATTGGCTACTTGGATATAAGATCCGCAAACGACGGGAAGCAGTGAAATAAAGATAACAGGACCACCTTGATGTGCAATGACGGGCGAGACCAGAGATCGCAACCCGCCAGAAACTTCTTTTCTCTTATCTCCATACGGCAGCAGTTTGAAATCCTCCCGCGTGACTCGTTTTCGCGATAAGGGAAGCAAGACATTCTTGTAATAGTGCTAATGACCAGATATCAGCAAACTTTGTTAACCGGCCATGCAAAATTAAGCCCTCGATTATACTCAATGTTGCCAGACAATATCTTTCATCGCGCCGGTGGCGCCGCACACGGTAGGAATCTTGAAGTGAATTCAGGAAAACATTTAACAGATATTCTACTTTGGGTAATGTGTAGATTGCTCTATATACACTCGTAGGATGCGATAATTACCATTGAAACTGCTGATGGCAACATAAACAGGTTCTAATGCATTTTCCTATGGCACAGGCGAATGAGACAAACATTATTAAGGTTTAAGTCATATTTCAGGGGCGGGTGAGTTGTTCGAGTTACATACGTAGTTCGGATCGCAATTATATCTAACGCCTTCTGGATTGGCGGCGAAAAGGTGCCGAATCAGCGTGTTCGGCTGTTATAATTTACTTTCGTGTCCAAAAGTTCCGAACTCCAGCTCGCGGAACAAAACAAACGAGAATCTGAGACACTGCATATGATGAAATTGAGGGGAGGGGGGGGGGGCAAAGAACACCCAGGCCCAGGCTGGGACCTCTGGCGTTGTGCTCACCCCTACTGACAATGAGAACGTCATAAATAATTTGAAATATTACTGTTAATTACTGTTAGCATTTTTATTACTAACAGTGAACACAGCTGCATATCTTCGTTAGAATTAGACATCTGAAATTATATCAGCTCTGTTTAGTTATTTCTTGAAATCAGGCCCGGATTACGGGGAAGGGGGGGAGGGACTACAACCCCAACGCCAAGCCTCCGTCTGCAAATGGAAAATTGTTTTAAAAATGGCCACAAAATGAAATATTTGAAATTGGTAAAAATATTTCCCCAGCCGTGACATAACTTGGCCTAAAAGTTATAACTGGTATTGGTTGGTTGGTTGATTTGGTGTTTTAAGTCTACTTTATGCACAGCAAGGCTAATCGCGACTGGACCTACAATTTAAAGTGGGATCCGAAACACTATGTGCCTCCACCGGGTATCGAACCCAGGACCCCTTGATCTCCTGCGCCATCGGGGAGGCTTATAACTGGTACCGGTATTGTATTTGTGAGCGTCAGGGGGGGGGGGTGGTACATAACGGAACTGACTGACATTACTTTTTCGGTATTCGTTCTGGAAATGTCATCTCAGCGAGATCAATTGTTCAATGAAATTTTGTATTTTATGATATTTTATGCCACATTTTTGCCCCTTCTAATTAATCGTAAAGAACTTGCTAAACGAATTTAAGGGATGGGGGCTAAAGGATACTCTTATCCTCTCCTTAATATTTCTGGGGGAAGGCACAGAAGGTGACCAGCCCCTCCCCCTATCATCATGCCTTGAAGGCATTTAGTTCCGTCGCATTAACAAAACACCCGGTCGAAACGTAACGAAAACACTGGCACTCATTTTTCATGCTCCAGCGATATTCATGGAGGTAGGATGACAGATATCGAATGTCCCTGGGGCGTGAATGATTATATTTCGCCGAATCGGTGCGGAGTTTTTGGGATATTAGCCACCTTTCCCAATGGCGATAATGAATTTGCTCTGTTGAAGAAATTATGAACCTGTTTGCTGAGTTGCTCACTAGAGGGATCTGCTCGCTTTTTCGAATTCTTGCAATCACGCATGTAACTGCCACTAGGGAGCGCTGGTGGGAGCGTTATCCGTCATTCACTTTACGTCACTTTCCGTGTGTTTACCTTTTTGTGCCCCGTCTTGGCTTACTCCCCTCCCCCATTTTGCGCTCACTTGTCAGTTTGCAAGAAGCACGGTTGCCAACTTAAGATAGAATTCGCTACATTTGTAATGCGTACAGGCGATGAAGTTCATGAAATTATTGATCGATTTGCTTTATTTTACTTCGAACATTTCCGCCATTCTTCGCTAATCGCGGCAAGGAGGATGAGTGATGATATGATGAAATTGATGAAGGGACACTCATAAAGAACACCCATGCTCGGACCCCTAGCGTTGTAGCTAACGCTGCGCTAAGCACCCCCCCCCCCCCAGGTCGGCGAAATTCATGAAACAAGTGAAAGACGACTTCTTTAGCTACTGTAGGTCCAATTTACGTCGTTATCATCTGGAGAAATTATATATCATTCCAGGTTTCTGCGCATTCGCGTAAGTTTTGAACCCTCTGGAAAAACACAAAGAAAACTGCCATCCACAACTACTTCAATTTGAACTGAATTTCCAAAATTATTGTGAAGAAATACTATACCCAGGAAAGTAAGAGGAAACAGAATAATCTATTATTTCTTTATATATGATATTCTATCACGGAAAATAATAATACACAATTAAATTACCAATTATAATTGTGTATAATAGAAATTGTATCTATCATTTTCTGGTTTGAAGCAAAAAAAGTTAAAATTTACAATGTAGGAAATGCATGTAATTTCAATACAAATAAAGAGTAATTTCTTTAAACATGTAACTTCTATTCGTTTGAGACCAACTGAAATTTCGTGTCTGGTGCGGGCCACGGCCATCTCCTAACAGTCAATAAAACTAAATGCCAAGAACTCTAAACCAGGCCCTCCTAACCTAACCTTACCTAACCACATATCCATTATTAGTACTAGGCGAAATTATAGGTTAGGAGGCCTAGGTTTAGAGCTATTAGCAATTAGTTTTGGTAACTGTTAGCAACTGGATGTGCCCTACACTAGACACAAGATATTCCTCACTATTTATTTATTTATTTAAAAAAATAGTTGATTTTTGTTACTTTAAAATATGAAAAGAGGAAAATTTGGAATTATACCTTACTTACATTGAAGTTAGCATAGTCTGGCCTATTTCATTCATGTACTTTTTAGAGAATTTTATGTCGAGATTTAGTGACTTCCGCGTTACAGCTGTTGGCAACACTGCCAAGAAAAAAGAGCTTAGGATGTTTACCTGCCTATTTCCTCTTGTGTACTTACGGCCTGCGTCATGCTCCTTTGCGGGTCTCGTATCTCTTTTACAGTCTTCAGAGTGGAGGTAAACACTAAATTCTTGTTTTCACAACTGCTTATTAGTAGAGGAGCTACTTGAGGGGTCGCTGCCACACCGGTCGGCTCTTGGAGCACCCAGGTGGACGGGAGAGAGTTTGGCAACGCCGCAGTTCAAGATTCTCCTCGTTTTTCACTAAAGAGGTGCCGTTAGTTTTCACCACACATGCTTCGAAATATTACGAACCTGTGATTTGACTTGTGAATAACTTCTCTTAATTCTTATGAAGGACATGGCTTGGGGGTGGGGAGGAGAGAATTATTAATTAGATATAGCTTATAAATTATACATTTGTCTCTACATGTTCCTAATAATTTTCATAATATATTGAACATACATATAATTAATGTGCAATTTGAAGTTTTTCACACCGTCTTTCCTTTCTTTATAAAGAGAGAGAGGGGGAGAGAGAGAGGGAGAGAGAGGGGGGATTCTTCATGTACTGCGTGTGTGAACAGCAAGAGTACTTCCCCGATGGCGTAGTGGTAACATCGTCACTTTCTAATCACGGGGTCCCGGGTTCGATACTCGGTGAATGAAAATACTGGTTCGGATACAACTTTAAACTGAAGGGCTAATCCCTAGTAGCCTATCTGAGTAAGGTTGACTTAGAACAAAACAAAGAAAAAAACGCAAACAACAATAGGGTTATTTCAATAATCTCAACAAGATATAACATGAATTTAATATAACGCGAAGTGTGGGGGTCAACGATCATTATTAAACTGCACATTATATATTTTTCGAATAGTTGGAAGACACACCTATTTCGTTTTTTCAACTTGAATAGGTAAAAAAAAGATTAAACCTACTGTGATCTACATACAATGTTGTCTAAGGATTCATTTTTAATATTAAAATTTCCTCCAAGACGAAAAATTTTGGGGAGTATCACGTGGAAGTTCCGAGGAGGTCAATGCCCCCCTCAACCCGAGTCCCCTAAGACGTCCGTGATTCTTGTTTGGATCCAGACTTCGGAGAGGGTGTTGGGGGCTACAAAGAAGCCACCAGAGGGAAGGAGAGCTGTTTTTTAAAAGGGCCGGAATATTAAAAAAAGAGTGCGGAGGCATAAAGTGTGGGGCAATTGCCCCTCCCCCATTGGACTCGAAGCATAATCTATAAGGGAAAGTCGTCATCAAGGAAAGTTGATATCCTTCTTTTCTTATTAATAAGAAAATAATTTCCAAAATACTCGAGTTTATTTAGAAGTTTATTTTTAAGTCACTGAGAAACGAGAGAAACTTACACCTTCTACCAACAGATGGGTCTGCATTCCACTTCGATTTAGAGTCTGCTGATCTGATAACAGACATCAGCCACCACATCCCAGGACTATTTCCATTGAAGTAAAATACCCGGGGCACCATTCTTGCCCCCAGGCCGACCTCCCTTTAACCCAGAAATTGACCTCAAAACAGAAAAACCCCTCAAAAGCCTAATCAACTTAGCCGATATCCAATTTTCCGCGGCAAATTTAAGTTCGCCGAACTAAAAGATTGGTCCTCATTAACAGAGAGACTTCTAACAGGAAATTGGCACGAGAGATGGCGATGCTGAATTATTTACTTGCTCCTGTCGTGCTAAGTGCATTCTCTGTCCTTTGCGTGACGTCATTTACGAGTGGTTAAACATAGAATGGTTTGTAGTGTCCATCTCTTAAATGAGAAGTTTAGTCTGAAAAATACAGCCTTAGATGATGAGCCTCGTCTACTATGCATATCGCAGGAAAGCTATTTCAGAGGGAGGCTCATCCTGATTTAAGATGACAGTCATTTGTCAAAATGGAGGATATAATGTGCACATCTTTTAACGGCGTCAAGTGAAGTTAACACAACTTCAAGTGAAAGGCAAAAATCTTTAAACTCGCAACACTTTAACTCTTGAATGTGTCCTAATAACGTGTTTAAATTATACAGTATTGTACGAATAACAGTATAATCAATCTTCTCAGGTAGCCTCACACACACAACTTTGATACCGTATCATCACTGAACCAATTTATACATTGACAGACAAATATATTGTGGGGAGTTTCGTTTCATAAATGAATTTTAAATTTTTAAGGTACTTAAGCATCCACTTGCAAAAACCCTTATTTTAACTCGATACTTCTAAATATATACATATATATGTATATGTCCATGTTGATGGGAGTGAGTGCGGTAAGAAGTAGAATATCGTGTCGATGTGTGCCGTGTCACCCGTGGTGGTGGACACACATTGGACATTTGCAGCTGTAAAAAAATACTAAGTTCCTCGTTCGTTCTGGACTGGTTTCAATAACGTAAGTTCAACATTTTACTTGCAATAAATGTTTGTAATTCCTTAATTATTTATGAAACACCCGGTATATGCATACATACACACATATATACAGGGTGATTATAAATGAATGTACATGTTTATTGTAAAGAAACTATTGGGCCTCTCCGGTGGCGTAGTGGTAACGTCGCCGCCTTGTTATCAAGGGGTCCCGTGTTCGATTCCTGGTGGAGGCCCATAATCGTTTGGATGCCATTTTAAAACTGTAGGTCCAGTCCTGATTAACCTACCTGTGCATAAAGTATACTTAAAAACAACGTGTTAGGCATCAATGGATACGAAAACTCTTCAAGTTTACGTACATCGCAAGTATTCCCAAGCATTCAATCTCAACGTGTACTTGCATTACAAAGATTCAATGTAACAAACGTGTGTCACGTGGCATATGTCCGGGCGATAGTCAAGTTCTTGCCGTTCAGAGGTCAACAACTCCACATCTATGGTTTCAATGGCTGTAGCAGGAACTGGCAGAGGTGACACATAAACAGCATCCTTCACAAACCCTGACACAGGGTTGTCTTGTGTCTTGGCTCCAACACAGCATTCGCATTTTTCTAGCCGCTAACAATCTTGCAACAATAGCAAATAGGCCCCTGACCGAGCGTAAGAATGTATGCGCATGCGCATCAAGTGCATGTAACTAAACTCGGAGAGTTTACTTATCTAATGATCACTGACACATTCTTCGATCATAAATAGTTTCTTTATAATAAACATAAAGTTGTTTAACTTATAATCACCCTGTTTACAAACACACATGCATGTACAAATATAACGGGTAGCGCAAAAGTCATCATCCTATTTGAACTGACCTTTATTTTGACATATATTTGTTTATATCAGTAGTGTTTTGTCAGTTAAATAAAGATACTCACGAAATTTATTGTGTGCGAAGATGACCAAGTCCCACAAAAACGTGGAAAAATTGTGACAATCTTGCGTGACACTTTTCCCGGCAGAGTAATATCCCGTCTTGGTGATTTGCCATGGCCGGCCAGGTCCCCCGATTTGACCGCTCCAGATTTTTTTCCTTTGGAGATATTTGAAGTCATTGGTTTATGTGGATAAGCCAGAGACGTTACAGCAACTAAAGGACAATATTCAGCATGAAATTGAAAACATTTCCCTGCAGATTTCCAACACCATGGAAAACGCAATAAAAAGAGCCCAATTTGCATCAATTCGAATGGTGGTCATTTATTGGATGTTATCTTTAAAAATTGAGGACATAGAACTTACAAGTATCAATGAAAGTTTAACACAAAGAAACCTATTTTGTTTAATTTAAAACCCAAGCTATAGGATAAGAAAATCAGGTGATGACTTTCTGTCTTTTATTTTTCTATATTTCTGTTTGAGTTAGTGCTCCATTTTGATTCAGACTACGATCGGCACTTTCAAAATTGCGTCTTTTTTTTTTTCCAATGTTATCAGTGCAAAAGTCATCCTCCAATGCACTTTCGAATAGCCCTGTATTTCCAAAAATGAACATACAATAACACAATGGAAAACAATATAAATTTTTGCGAGAATATGTCAATTAGAGCATTCACAGTCAACAGTCTTATTGATTTGCTCGCTGGATCATGACACCTCCATTACTGAAAGCTTTACCATTTACAAGTACGACCAATCAACCACACCTGAAATTATTGGATTTCCCGAACGGAAACCTGCTATATTCAAAACGTATTGGATTTAACTAGCATTTTGAAACGTCGAAACAAACCAGAACAAAGCACGGATTGTTCTTTGTTCAAAGACCACACGTTATCGACATATTGCAATAGCGAGCACAGAAATAGCACAGAGGTTACGTAATATTAAGAGTACACTTCTCAAGGTGGCAGAAACGAATGGAATATCGCTTACTCTGGTTGGATGCTTCATTGATCGAAAGTTTCTATTTTTTACCAACAGATGGCATGGAAAATGAAAACAAGTGTAGGGTCTATCTCCAAGGATACTTTTGTGTGAATGGGGGTAGGGGGTGAAATTCAAGCAGGTGGTATCGATTTCAGGAAGTATGTGGTCCAGGGAGACGAATGCTATTTTAAATTTGGTATTGTTGCAGATTGAAAACGTGAGGTTAATCAACAGCGCGAAATCGACACGCAATCGGGACTGGACTGGACTGGACCTCAGCTCTGAGCCACCATCAGCCTCAGCCGGGTATGGAACCAGGGAACCATGATTACACGGCGACAGCCATCGAAGAGGACTCTTCGATCCACCCCTTTCGTTGAAGCTTGTATCGTTTTAAAGCTTATAAATTAGACTACAACTTTTATCCCATACAAATCACTTTCACAAGTCAAAAGCTTCCAAATTCATTAGAAAAAATACATTTTTCAAAGATTATTATTTGAAATTACGGCAAAGCTACTTACATTAGTGAAAAATCAAGCAGAATCTTTTTTGTAGCCCATCTAACGAGGATCAAGACTAAAAAAAGATTATCTGCTTACGACCATTAGTTACCGAGACACAGAATGGAGATATAGGTCAGTAAGTGAGAGTCTGCAAATCTGAGATTTATGCGCTGGGGGGAGGGGCAGAGACTTTTGGGATTTTGCAGTCCTAGTAGTGGTCTAACAACTGACCAACATTCAGCTTTTACGGAATTATTCCCGAGGTTTTTTCTTCTTCTTCTTTGACGGGGCCAGTTACTTGTGGTGACGGCAATGAAATTTAGTAAAAACAGAGGAGGCACACTATCAGCGACGCAATAGCCGCTACACCACGGAAGATCAGATCACGAAATCGTTCCACTGGGTCCAGAACAAATTCGCACCTCGCTCAGCATAATTCTCGAGCCCCACCCCTCCACCCCACCCCCGCTCGAAATGCCTTTTCCAGAAGTAAAAAGCAATCATCGGACGGCAGTCCGGAATTAATCGCGAAGCTCATAAAACAACCGCGCAGAAAGAAGGATTAATACGCGGTAACGGCAATCGATTTGGAAAGGGGGAGAGGGGGTTATGCCCCACTCCCTCCCAAACCTTCACGCTTTCCGCACCCAGCGGTATCAACGTCAGGCCGCTTACACGCAATCGCTCACCTACGGAGCGTTCCATCAAAAAGCATTTGTGGAGCGCCGCTGACACATGAATGTTCAATGTGCCGGAGTCCATTAGTTCGCACGGATTGGATTTTGCCAAGTTTTCAACGGCCATGTTCCACTTGTTCTGAAGCCCCCCATCTGGTACTTAACTGATTTCAACTGCAGTCTGGGGAGGAGGGAAAGGGGTGTTCAAAATTTCATGACAGTTACGAGTTCCATTCCTTCTAGCGTACACCTGTATCTCGTGAGAATGGCGTTCTACTACTCGAACAGATGCAGCA
This sequence comes from Lepisma saccharinum, assembly GCF_977018435.1. NCBI lineage: Eukaryota > Metazoa > Arthropoda > Insecta > Zygentoma > Lepismatidae > Lepisma > Lepisma saccharinum. The sequence continues at coordinate 101,566,388 of NC_139229.1, forward strand.
AAATTACTGTAGCTACCGAGAGAGGACACCACAGTAGAAATTTCAAATTTGACAAAAAAAAAGAAACAGGAAGTCCTACACTGAAGATTACGAATATACACACTGAAATTCTAAATATCGATTTAAATTTCTGAAAATTCGAATTTTAGTCCATAGATTTCTATCAGGCGTAGCATGCGTTACTAATTTCTAAATTACCACCGATGTTTTGGTTTGAATGGAGATTATATATTGTAGGATTCTTGTGTCAGTACGCAAATATTAGTTCTCAATTTTTCTGACCTTTGTTCTAATAACACTAAATGCACAAATAGGATAATCCGGACCGGAACTACAGTTTAAACCTTAGGACATAGTTTTGTCCATTTCCACGTTCAAATTTTATTCAGTACTAATATTTAAACCCCAGGACAGAGTTCTGTTCATTTCCACGTTCAAATTTTATTGCTTATACTAATATGTACATCTAATATGTACATCCCAGGTCACAGTTCTGTTTATTTCAACGGTCAAGTCTAATTCTTTAAATAATATTTAAACCCCAGGACACAGTTCTGTCCATTTCCAATGCATCTTTTGTCCATACGCGAATATTTAAAATAATTCTCAATATAAAAATGACGTTGCTTACAATTTCCCCTCATACTTTACACGCATTTTTCTCAATCAGTATCCCAACTTCTCTTTGCAAAATGCAGAATATTGTGCCATTTCCTCGCATCTGAAAGGTTTTATGGCAAAATTTACTCCCTATTTCATGTGCAGCCATTTTGTTGAGGTCGTAATAACAGATAACCCGAGCACCTCACAAAAAGCAAACATATTTGAATAAAACTTGAGAACTACTGGCAATGCAAGAGCTAACACCGTACTCACATATCCGTATGCCCATGTGGACACAAACTGCACATATCGTGAAATTAATAGACCATCAAGAGGCCATTCCGAACTTCAAACTTCTTTGCAATATGTCGGGGAGGAAAGAATTTTCTTCTCGCCATCGGATACGCTGACATCACGGATCTCTGGGTCAATGTTGCCAACCATACTCGAGAAATATCCCCAAGAATGGTGTCAATATGAAGATTTTATATCGGCTGTGATTTTTATAGTTCTGTGATTTCACGTTAAATTCGCTTCGATATCGAAAAATTGCAATGTTTAAAACAAATTACGGCATCTTGACCTTTATCGTTTTGTGTTAAAACCAGGTTAATATTTATTTTTGCAATATTGTAGTGCAAATCATCTGCCCTCCAAATGCACTGAGATGCCAAAAATGTACGTAGCCCCCTCCCCCACCCACACAGACCACATTGATCCTTCGTGATTGGACCAAGCGGTAGAACACCAACGCAAATATCCCTTCTTTCTATCTCCTTACTTCGGTTACGGCGTTTATACATATCCTGTGTTAACCGCGATGACGAATGATGTGTATGATGGGACAAATACAATGATATATTCATCTTGAAACAAATTCCAACTATTGATTGATTGATTTGCTTTATTTTACTACCCTTTTTGTGCCACTTTTGGCTAATTTGCGAAGATGGGGTGAATGATGACATGATGAATGGACACTCACAAACATCCATGCCCAGGCCAGGACTCGAACCCGGGACCCCTGATGTCGTACCGATGTGAGATTATGTTAACTCAAGTTGAATGATTGATTTGGTAAGTCTACTTTATGCACAGTAAGGCTAATCGGGACTGGACCTACACTTTAAAGTGTGATCAGAACCACTAAGTGCCTAAACTGAAGTAGACAATGGACAATAAGGTACCATTGACACTAAATTCAGACCATTTTTGAAGCAAAAAAAAAATGTGAACTGGAAAACTATAAGTTAAAATTTCAGTTGCAACTAAAATATTAATCAAGATAAAATGACAATTAGTTAATTAAGAACATTTAGATACCTCATAAGTTTGAACACGCCTAGCAAAAATCAACATAATTCTGATATTATTCATCTACTCATGACTACAAACGCTTACCCTTATATTCCCTAAATATGAACTTACACCCCCCGAAAAAAAGATGGAAAATTCTGCATAAACTTCTGATTAGACACATATGAATGCAGATGGCAACACTTACATACGCAGGAAAAAATAAATTTCGGGACGACAAGGAGCTTTTTCTGATGCCGAAAAGTTTCTTCCACGCTTCTACTATGTCACATTACACTGGTTTAATCTTCGCCATCCACTATTCCGGTTGGTAGAGCTGGTCCTTTTTTCGTTCCGCCGTTCTCTGTTCCAAAGTTTCATGAACTTTTTATGAGAAACTGATCATCGCAAGTCTGCTCATGTCCCGTGTTCGTCAGTTCCCTGAAGTTTATATTCAGGAACCTAAAATATCGAAGGGAAGAATGGATGTCAACAGCTGTGGAAGTTAGGGTCTCGTTACAGCTACAATAGCTACCATTACTGTCTGCAGTGGCGCAACCACAGGGGGGGGGGGCAGGGGGCACGTCAAATTTTAAGCAAATGAAAGCACATTTTGTAAACTTTTCTTGCTTGCTTCGCTCGCATGGCCTGCTTTCTTATTTTCGACAAGTTCAGAGCCGTAGCTAGGTGGCGGCGCGAGTCGGGCACGGGCGCCAAATGATCTAAATTATAAAAAAAAAAAAAATAAAATAAAACAGTTGTGAAAGAGAGAATGCCTTGGCGCCCCGTGATATTATTTGCGCCATATTAGGAGCAAATATGGGAGGGGGGGAAATATTGACGGCCAAGGGCACCTCCAGAAGGGCACAGAGGAGCAATTTGCCCCTTCGATTTCAAATTTTATGCAAATTAAAATATTACATTTCGTAAATATGTGTTCTATATATGTATTGAATAAACTTTGAATATGAACACAATTAATGTTAGCATGTTGCATATGAATTTTCTTATTTCATGTCGCTCCATGTTGCATACGTGTAAAACATATGTTGTGCATGAAAGTTATACATGTTTTATGTACAAAAAGAATTATCTTCGGAATGCATTTATCATTCATTTTCTGCCATTCAAAAATACAGTTTGTGTGCTTGTTTTCCATTATTAGCTAAAGTGAAATTGACGGTGCTGAAAAAATATTTCGAATCGTTTGTTTCACACAAATGCTTTAGCACCGACTTCTACCCTCTTTTTGCGTAATTCATGAGGATAATAACGTTTTTGATATTACTACTACTACCACTAATAATAATAATAATAATATATGATGCCATTATTATTGTTGTTGTTGGTGGTGGTGGTAAGGTTATCTTGGTAATCCCCCCCCCCCAAAAGCGTGGTTGCGCCTCCTGACTGTGTGTGATATTTTGTGGCGCGTCGTTATCAAACCAATATTTCGAATTGTTCCATAGTATCGAACAAAGGCAGACAGAAATGTACAGTCACCTGCAATAAAAATAGGACACCTAGATCCTGAAATATTGTGTGTGTTGCTTAACTCCGCGGCGACAGCCGAACTTCCTGTCGAAAAGTTGCTATTCGAGTTGGCTTTATCGCGTTTGCGTTAGGCAACACACACTAAGCATTGCAGGGAAGCGGGAATTTCAGGATCTAGGTGTCCCGTTTTTTTTTTGCAGGTGACTGTACTTTAGGCTATGTTCCTCTTAGTTCTTGAATGATTGATTGATTTGTCACTTTTGGCTAATCGCGAAGAGGGGGATGAGTAATGATATGATGAAATTGACGCAGGGACACACACACACACAAAGAGCAGCCATGCCCAGACAGGGATTCGAAAACCAAGACCCCTGGTGTCGTGGCGCGCTGTTCTACTCTGCCACAGAGGCCGGTTCAACTTATATACTGTATGTATGTATGTGTGTGTGAAAGAGAGAAAGATCTTTCTCCCTCTCTCTCTCTCTCTCTTTTTCATGTCCTCTTTCTCTCTCTTTTCGCTCTCTCTCTCTCTCCTCCCCTTCTCTCCTTTCCTCTTCTCTCTCTCTCTCTCTCTCTCTCTCTCTCTCTCTCTTTCTCTTCAGAGGGACTTATACTTTTCAAAGTTTCACATGTCACTAATACAAGTATTACTTAAAGAATTAATAAAAGGCAACTACAAGACATATTTTTGAACGATTTGGAATGTACACGGAAAGGGGGCAAAAGTTGTTTCACCACAACAAATCCTATTTCTTTTCTTCCTTCTCTTTTCTAGTTACTCCATGTTTTATCAACTAACACTGGAGTTGAAAGGGGAGGGGGGTGACTTAATTTTGGTCAGCCAACCAAATTGCATGTTTGTCTAAATTTACAGTTGCGTGCATTGTAAATATATTTTAAAAAAACAATCATTAAATTTACAAAAGAGCTAACTTTGTAATGGCAGTTAAAAACAGCAATTTTTCTTTCGGTGTGGCTGGATTTTCTATAGCAGCTAGATAGCTTCCAGAACTTGACTGGTATTGCATTTGAAGAAATCTGTTGATGCATTTCCTGAATTTGAAGAAATCTGTTGATGCATTTCCTGCATTTGAAGAAATCTGTTGATGCATTTCCTGCATTTGAAGAAATCTGTTGATGCATTTCCTGCATTTGAAGAAATCTGTTGATGCATTTCCTGCATTTGAAGAAATCTGTTGATGCATTTCCTAAGTTAAGCGCGCTGCAATGAGCTGAATGCAGAGAGTTTGTGCTAAAAAATTTATAGTAGTTTCAGATCTTAAAAGTCTGGAGTTGCATTTGAGAACATATGAGACAGATTGTACTTACATGCATAGTAGTATAATGAATTTGAAGGGAGTAAAACTTTGAAAAATACATCCATGAACTCTTTCAGACAATAAGCTCACATTGCCCTACATAAACTTGCCACCATTCACAAAGTGTCCTGTTATATACCCTTGTATAATTTAAGTTTGCTTCACCCTACCGAAATAATGCCACGGGCTGTAAACCCAGATGTTTGAGGTTCGAATCCCATCAATAAATATTACAAAACAGTGAAAAAAAGTAATATGTCATCTGAAAACTAAAGTTGCATGTTTGCTGCCATACCTTTTAAAACAAAATATGGTGAAAAAGATTAAATTTACCATCAGACTTCAAATATTGAAGGAAAGTTTTAAAAAAAATTGACATGGCCTCAAGTCTCTTTAGCAAACTCCCATGCAGCTTTAGCGGAAAGGAAGATTGATTGTCCCTTGAAATAGATTTCCTATTTATTACAGTGCAAACATTTTGCCGAACCGATTCCCAAGACTCTCCTCCAGCTATAACCCCCCCCCCCCCTCAATCCTCCTCTTTTCATGCTCAATGTCAGCTTCTGGGGAAAAATCGTGCAGGCAAAATTATGTTACTGCATAAGGTGGGCGTCGCATGAAAAGGATAAGGGAACGGAAAAAAATGTACGGAAAACACTCCTTTTGTTTTTTAAGTTCTTTCTTTTCTTCCAGTCACGAAAACTCCTGTGTACCCTCCCCCCCCTTTTCCCTGCTAAATTTACATCTCCTGAAGGAAGAATTATCCTGGCTACTATGGCTGGGAGAAGAAGGAAAGGTAAAAAAAAAACATGTGTGGCGTGCACGGATGCGGGTTTAGGGACCTCCAACGTTTCGTTGCCTCTCTCTCTCCTTCAAATCATATAATAGCGAGCTCTAAACCGCTCCGAAAACTACAATGTAACAAGAAACTGCCAGGCAAAATGGTAGGTGTGGAGACGTGTATGAGATCATGCAAGCTTAATACGTCATAAGAGTTCCTTCACGAAGTAGCATGAACCAGGCACATAATTAGAAAACAGAAATAATGCTACAAATGTTTAAATTAATACGTTAATAAATTATAACACCATTAAGCCTTGTTTCCATGATATGAAAAACTCAATATGCTGACCAAGGCAGACATTTATTTTATTATAAAACATAAACTAAACGTAACGTTTCAACCTTCTAGCAAGGTCTTCTTCAGACTCAGCACCAAGTACAAATGTACATGTCCTTGGCATGAACACAAAATTATCTATCACCGGTTATTTTCGCTTTTATTTTAACACAGTACGGGTGATTTTGTGTAATTGATGGTGTCAGCGGGTATCTGCTTCACTTCACATTTAGTAAAACGAAGTCGTGAATCTAGTGATGGACAATTTGCTACTTTGTTGACAACTGAACATGTACATTAGGCAAACTGTCCATTAATATTTTCGTTCACTTTCTTCATCTTCACTCTATGTCTTTTTAGGGAATGGAATTGTAATTGTGCAAGGGCAAAAATTGTCCTCTGTTCATGCTTCTTAATTCAATTCCTGCACCCCATGCTGTGGAAAACAAGAATGATTGAACACTGTGATGGAAAAATTGCCAACGTAGAAATACGACGTAAAATTTTAATTTCACAGCTTACTATGAATTGAATGATGGGTTAAAACAAGGAGATGCATTATCTCCATTGCTCTTTAATTTTGCCTTAGAATATGCTGTAAGGAAGGTAAAAGAAACTAAAGAAGGACTAAAATTAAATGGTGTGACTCAGTTGTTAGCATATGCAGATGATGTAGACTTACTGGGGGATGATGTGAATACAATTAAGAATAATGCTAAAATATTTTTCAAAACTGCTAAAGAGATAGGTTTGGAAGTTAACAAAGAGAAAACTAAATATATGATTACAGGCCGAAACCAAGTGTTAGGTAATAATCAAAATCTAATTATTGATAACAACTCGTTTGAAACAGTTTCCAAATTCAAATACTTAGGAGTAATATTAACAAATGAAAATTATATTAAAGAGGAAATAAAAAGTAGGCTTAATTCAGGAAATGCATGTTACTTCTCTCTTCATAAACTTTTGTCTTCTCGTTTAATATCTAAGAATCTAAAAGTTAAAATATACAAAACCGTAATTTTGCCTGTAGTATTATATGGGTGTGAAACTTGGTCCCTTACATTGAAAGAGGAACATAAATTGAGAGTATTTGAAAATAGGATCCTTAGGAAAATATTTGGACCTAAAAGGGATGAGGAGACAGGTGAGTGGAGAAGGTTACATAATTTAGAACTACATAATTTGTATTCATGTCCAGACACTATTAGAATAATTAAATCAAGAAGACTTAGGTGGGCAGGCCATGTGGCACGAATGGGAGAGGAAAGAGGAGTTTTCAGGATTCTTGTTGGGAAACCTGATGGTAAGAGACCAGTAGGAAGGCCAAGACGAAGATGGAGGGACAACGTCGAGATGGACCTAAGGGAAATCGGTAGGAATGGAAAAGAGTATATAGATCTTGCTCAAGATAGGGACAGATGGAAGGCCTGTGTTGCTGCAGCCATGAACCTTCGGGTTTAAGAAGGCTAGAGAGTTAGTTAGTTAGTTAGTTACTATGAATTGAATGGAATCATGTTCTGTTCTCCTTGTGCAATGACATACTACTTGGTTCGTCACGGGGTACGAAACCTGGGAATAAGACTGCACCTGACTGTACAGTGGTCGGTTATCCATAAGAACGTGGAATTAAAACATCAAATTATGAAATGTTTAAATGAAATCGGTGACGTTTATGGCGAAGTGTACCGCTGCATGTTATATTTTGAGATGCAATTTTGTCTTCCATTTTTTCCAATATCTTTTGAGGGCAACATATGAATGCTTTGCGTGGTTGTCGTTGGTTTTAAGCATCTAGAAAAAAAATATGCTCAATAATTAATGCACTTTCCTTATTTGCGCCGTCCACATGGAAAGCATGCACTCCCAGACAGGGTAGTTCCAAAATATTTCCCCAGATGTCATATCAGATAGCCGGAATCCCGAATATATTGGTAAGAACTGGCAACAACCGACGGCACGTATATATTGAATAAGGAACACACAAAAATATCAAAGCTACCAGAAAAAAATATAAATCTGTACTATTGTCACCTTTACAGCCTCAGAAAATGTGAATGTTTTCTTAAAAGTTTATCAACGCCTTATACACCCACCATGTTTTACGAGTTACGGAAGTCAATCTGACAGCCCACTTTCAACCAGCGTGCTGTAGGTTAGAGGTAATCGGACCATGAGACACATTAGGTTGTCCAATTCCGGATCCTATATGCAGTACATTACGTGGTGGTGGGTGAAGATGGGGGGGTCGATTTCAGAAAATACACCGGGGAAAGAGACGATGTTACACACAGCTAACAAGTTTGACGTGAGATGGCGTCACGCGGTAGTAAATGTCGCAAAAGGAAGACGCTCTTCCGTACGAATCAGACCACCTCAAAAACACACGCGGGGAGAAACATTTTCGTTTTAGCAACGGAGACGAAGTGAAATGGGTTCTTTGAGGTCCCTGGGGAAACTTCAAGACGAAAGATGGGTCGACTCTCGCATTCCCCTTCACACTCTTTCACACACATATGAGAGAGAGAGAAAGCCCACAAACCGTAATCGAAAAAGAAGCGGCGTGCAAGCTAATGTCACTACATCAAACACTTGCGTGGCTTGGTGTGGGTTAATGTGATACACCAGCGCGATAGAGGGATAACAATTTTCAAAGATGAGTTACTACTGAAAGCTAACCTCATACATCCGAGGGTTTACATCAGGGAAGGGAAAGGGGGGGAGGGGCGAAACCCGAATCTGTATTTATGAAATAGAATCGAGTTTCTATTTTGCATTTAGTTGAGAGTTTTGTGTGAAATATGACCTCGAAAAAATGGAAAACTAAAGTAGATGTGTAGCCACTCGTTCCGCTTCATCTCACTTAGTTACGGAAATCATCCAACAGATGTCTCTAGCAAAGAAAAGAACCAGGAATTGGTCATGCGTTCCGTCTCATACTTTGTAGTTCAGTTAGTACACGTTCTACCAATGTACGTTACATGTATTGTGGGATGAAAAAATAACACCATGGAATTCGTCTACTGTTATTTTCATGCACTTGTCTCTTACATTCTACGGTTTTAAGAAATGAAATTCTGCAGATGTAGCGATTGTCAACTGATACCCTGGTGTTATTTCGATTTGTCACCTCTGAGTGGTTTCTGAAATGTATTAAATATAGTCAATTCCTTTTGTGTCAATCGAAGTGGGGAAAAAACTATTCTAAGTGCAAGGCTTTTTGTTGACAATAACCTACCATTTACATTTGAAATCTTGCAGAAAGCTGCCACTGCACATTGCAACCCGGGGTTTTTAAAGTCAACTAAGACGTTGTGTGAAAATACCCCGTATATGTTATTGATATTTGTAAGAAAACAAATAGGCCTAGACCTACATATTATCAAATATGGTACTTTTACTTTCTTCTTTCCTGTTCTTTATTCTTACATAAATAGATCGCCCCACGAAGTAAGGTAGCTAAATGAGAAAACAATTTATTAATTATAAATACAGTAGAACCCGGTTTTAGACACAATTATCATGATCCCAGCAAAGCAACAAGCCATAACATTTTTCCACATTTGAAGTTTTACAACTTTTGTCCTCTGAAGAATGTTACATGCTGTTGTTAAGGTAGGGCATATTTTTATGCTTTAGGACATATTTATGAAAATTTTAGATCGCCAGTGCATTTCTTGCATATTTTGGTGTTTTCTTTAGGTGATAACAATCTTAGTGGTATTCATCATCACTGCAATAAGGCTTAGAGGTAGAGAGATTCAGGTATTTTGTAAGGGAACGACAGACGCCAGACCTTCAGTAATGAGCATTTTGTGTTCCTTGCAAGGGGGACTGGTTCACACGCCCTCTGATGAGAGACTCAAAAGAAGTTCCTGTTCTTCGGTTCAACAAAACCTTCAAGAAATTTACTTTGCAACAACAACTTACTAACACTGCCCCCAGCATCCTAAGGCGTAACAGACATCAGCCAATATGCCGCTTATGAATATTTTATACGTTGTTGAGGGCATTTCCCCTTCTATTTTTCCCATTACTTATTAAGTAGGTGCAAGGTGCTTTGAAAACTGTCCCAAGGGAGTTGTTCGCCCCCAAGGCGTCGAGTCCAACTTGAAGCAAGGAATTTATAAAATATACAGCAGCTTCGAACCTACAATTTCTTCCCTCCTGGTCCCCTTGCCACTAACCACTAATCTCGCGTACGAGGTATGAGAAAACGACAAGAAAACACCCCCCTATTGAGATCAATCAGTCAACCCCACTCCCTCCAAGTAATAGGGGTGCAAAATGGCGGTTTCCAGCTAGGCTGCACGTCCATCAGAGCACGGACCTAAAAGAAATAATCTTATCGTGCGTGACGGTCTTGCTCATGCAGTGTTGCCGCATCTTGTAGTTGGACGAAAAAAACTTTATCATCTTCCCTCTAATGCTCCTGTGTTCTTTTTTCCCTGAAATGCCGAAAATCTGATTCAGAATCCGTCATTATGTTCGCACGCTCTGTGCGCTCCCCCACACAGTATTTTTTATATATATATATATCGAGATTAGATGTGGAAAAATAACCAGGTACACGGATTACACTTATCCACAATGCTATACTTCATCTTTCTCGGTTGACCACGCAGGTACGTGATGAGTGCACGCGATGTGTAACAATCTAAAATGCAAGCAAGCTTCAATGAAAGCTGAACACGGTCACCTTCAGGGGTTATCTTTGAAGATATGGCGTGGCATTGTACACGGGATATTGTGTGTAAGGAAAGTTAGCAAGAATATGAAAAAACAGCAGTGTTGCCAAAGTGACTAGTAAGAAGGAGCTAAATATTACACAAAATGAAGCTAAAGTAACTTTCGAGGGGTTTGATTTTGCCGTTCTTTCCATTCAATGACAACAGCACCATCTCGAAGGAAGTAAGGAAAATGGGTCGAAAACTTTGAGGGAATGTTTACACATTATATGGGAGAGTGGGTGACATGTTTTCTATGAGCAGTGTATGTAAATCTTTGCACTGCTTGCATGAACACACACCCTACTACCTGTAACATAACTACTTGAAACTATAGAAGAAAATAATGCCGCAGTACTTCATTTAAAGAAACAAACCTGGAAGATGGTGTTAAAACAAAGATAGAATAAAGACGATGTACACTAAAGGAATAACGTCGATTTAGTAAGAGGGAAAGGGAAATATCTAGCGAAAGGTCATGCACCAATAAGAACAAAAGTAAATAAATATACGAAACAAGTACTCCGGAGAAATAATCAGAACAATACCTCAAGGACTGAAGCACTAGTAAACATCATTATATGTGCGAAAGGACTGCTCGTAAATAGAATAAAGAAAATTGAGATATTGTCTTAGCGATATGAGATTTGAGAAATTGTCTTAGCGATATGAGATTAAGTTTTTCTCGCAGTTATAGTAGATTGGTACTGTACTTCAACGTCTTTCTGCACATCGATGTTTGTTAAAATTAATAATGACTGGACTTGCACTATGATGTATTTAAGATCGGGACTCGAAACCGGGACGAAAGAATATTTGCTTTTGGAGAAAATAAACAAGCAAGACAAGTCTAAGTGCAGAGTAGTAGTTAATTACACTGATCAAAACTTAAAATTGCGTGTTACGATTACCAAGATTCTGTGCAACATTTGTGACAAAAGAGAAGAAAAATGTCACATTTTTGCACTGACAATGTATTTCACGTCAGTAGATGGAAGCACATTAAAATAATTCATCTGCTTCCGAAAATGTGAAAAGGTTTACTAGCAAAGTTATAATAATGCATGGGGGCAACACGAATTAAAAGATTCCTGAAAGAATTGATAAGGGATGTGGTTCTTCATTAATATAGCTAATAGTTCAAATTGACGGTAAGTGAAAATCTTACATCTCGTGATGTGTTAGGCATCACAGTGGTTCTCGCTGGTTGCTCAACAAATGTCTAATTGCAAATTCAACCGTTTTTAGGATCGACGGAATCCAGAACACACTTTAGCAACCGGACTGCTTCGGACGACAAAACTAGCTCACAACCTTGAAGTATTATTGGCGCAAAGGACACAATTAAAGGAAAGACCACGTCATTCATTGCCGAGCGTCCATTTAACCTTCTTAATGGAAGACAAACACGCCAGAATGGGGGAACAATAATGAGACTTCTTCCTACCCTTAGTATTACGACTACGAGACAACCGACCTCTCCCCCGGTCTTCTGGTTACAACACCGGCTACCGGGCATGCAAACACTCGAGTCTCTCTCCCCACGTTCCGTGCAGACTGCAGCGCCCTCTGAGACGGTTGCGTGTGAGGTGACAATAATCTGCGGTAATAGGGGAAAGTTGATGCGTGAATTGCAATTTCCGGGCCTCCGTTGTTAAGGATCTTGGGTAACTGGGAGTTAGGAAAATGACCTGCTGGGTTTCTAAACCAACCAGCTCGGATAAGGTGCATTAGGTTAATTGGATGACGAAGGTTGTCATGCCTACCGGCTGAAATACTTGACTTGGTATTTCACGTACTCTAGTCCGTGACTTCCTTTAAGTGATTCCGGGACATGTGCAAGGGCAATGCAAAGATTGTACTTGAGCAATGTGGAAGAGGTTTGCGCAATTCACTTGCTCAATTTGCCTTGCACGAAAAATTGGATACTTCGTGTCACATATTCTTATCTTCAGGATATCTCCCATGATTCTGCGGTTATGCTATGCATCAGATGTGATGTTCAGGACCGCACCCTCGCTTAAGGGTAAGAGTAAGTTAGATTCGTGAGGACTGCCAAAATGAAGTAAGCCTGTAGGTAAGTCTCGACCAGGATGGCTCACCCTACTCCAACCAATGCCAAAACTTCCTCTGGGACTGGATTTGTTTCCATGTTTATTAATAATTTTTATTATTATTATTAGTATTACTTACTATTAATAATATCTGCGAAGCTTCTCTGTGACTTTTGGCTAATTGATGAGAATGAATGATGATTGGATAAAAATTTACAAAAAATGACAAAGAGACACTTGTAGAGGATTTTTATTAATCAACAATTTTCAATCTTACAGCTAATTTTAAGGAGTGAAGGTCACGATTACATTTCTGGTATGTTAATTTATTCTGAAAACAATAGAATTCCTGGAACTATAGGCAGGGGGACGGCGACAAGATTTGGCCAGTGGGCCAAGGTACAGTCAAAGTGGCCTACCCTGTCAAAATGTAATGAGCGAATTGGCAGTCATCCAGTGGCTTACCACTGAATTGTTACATTTAATATTAATGATAAGTGTCTTTAATAAATATGCTCTAAATAATACACTTTGTTGCTATTATTACTGTAATGGCACATGATTTTCTTTATAAGGTAGATTAAAACGCTGATATAATCACAAAATTTGTATAATTTGAAACAATTGAAGCGCGAAATCGAACGCTAGCGCCACGGCAAAGGTTGGAATTATTACCCTATGGTCTTGACTACATAATTACAAATTAATAAGTTTGAAAATGCGTAATATCATTTTAGACTGACAAATTTATTTGGACCGAAAGGAAATTGCATGTGTAGTATTTATAATGAACTTTACAGAGAATGATGTAATGGCAGTCCTTTAAACAGGAAGGGAACTGTAAATGCCTTGGTATATAACTGGTATTACGGGAGAGTCAAATTCACTCCTAGCTCCAAGTAGCTCGTGGACATGTTGTTAGTGTTGCGGCAAGAATCGACCAATTAACTACATTAGTCTTTGCTTCCCTGGATAGTAAGGTCATGGCAGTTAGTGCAAATCAACCTTGGCTTCGGTTTAACTTCACTCATTCGGCTCAATCTTCGTAATTTGACCTGTATTCGGAATTTACCGGATTTGTCCACTCTACGCAGTTTGAGCTTACAGAGTCCTTAGATATAGACAGCCGAAGCTTTTAGATTAGTAAATGTGAATCCATAACTAACTTCTAAACAGTTGTCACCGAACTATCGTCTGTTGAGAAAGCTGTTGTACGTAAATGAAGTTATATTAAAGTTTCCAAATTATAATAGTGTGTGATTTGAAAGATAGATTTGAAACCTGATTTTTAACGTGATAATGTGAACCTCGCTTGGAATCGAGGTGAGTTGCAACTTTAAAAACTAATCAAAGTATGGTGAAAAAATGCTCCTGGCTTCATTTTGATCAATTTGATGGTAAGAAAAGACTGAAATCACAGTTATAATAATATATAATGGCCTTTCATTGTTGTCAACCTTATTATTCCTAAGTTTCACTATCAAAATTATCGTTCCCGTCTGAGGGTTTCATTATCAATTTAGTCTCAAACCGGTCCCTCCCCCAAAATGATGTATTTCCTGTTTTGCAAATTGCAATATCCATCTCATGGGGTGGTAACATTTCGTGTTTGTCGGTCATCAAATTCTTCCGTGTACTGTGGCAGTTTAGAGACCACGAGGGGAAAGCAATGAAACGTCAATACGATGAAGCTGTCTTCGTATTAACCACCGTATTATTGGCGCTTGTATTTACAGTCCAGAGCCAACGTATCCTTGCCTGGTTGTTGTAGAACAAATATTTCTGGCAGCCATTGCTGAATTTTAAAACTTCTTACATAAAGATAAGTACAGTTTTCAGGTGTTTTAACACCTTTCATTTACAAGCACGGTAATGAAATTAAATTTCGATAAGTTTTGCACTTCCATTCAGTTCATTCAATTTGTAAATTTGCTTCTCGACATTATACGCAAAGATGTCTTGTGTGTGCCATGATGAGTACAAAATGTAAATTATAAATATTTTCTCTGGGTTTGAGAGCACACACTGTGAATTCTCATTAACATATTACAGTAAAATGATATTTCTTTCTAGGTCTCTCAGGATTCAATTGCTAAATGTCATTACTTTCATGTGCTACCAAATTATCTTTCGCATTCTCTTGTTTTTTACATGTCAAAAATAGTTTGATTATGCTGCCATCTTCAGTGAGGATTATTCAATAACTTTGTAGGGAAGTAACGTGTTGTCAGTTCTAATAAATACACTTCAAACAAGTACCTTCACTTTATTTGCTCTGAATTACTATTTTCTCTCCGCTGGTCGATCAGTGTATAAAAGCAATTTCCACGGTTGCTGTGTTTTATCAGTCAATTACATTAATCAACTTAAGTTAATTCAACGTAAAGGTGTGTGCAGTGATGTGTCCGGGAAAGTTGACGAGAGGTTATATAATTTCGCGTTTTCTGGTCCAGATTTTCCGCACTCAAAAATTAAAAAGCTCACTTGTATGAACCAACATGTACAACTGGCTGCCAGAGCTGACTGCTTTATTAAAAGGAAGCCATAGACTTCCATCAAATTAGGCCCATAATTCCTAGACACGCGACTGGATGTAGGTGTATTGTAATCCTCTGTGATGAAAATGTAACGAAAAACTAATGAAATTGATGAAAATAAAATGCCAGACTGGGATTCGAACGCGGACCCCCTGATCTCGAATTCCTATACGATGCCGAGACTTGTCTATAATCTATGTACCATTCCCATTCGCTAGTATCTAAAAATATATATAATAGCTCCGTGGTGCCTTGAGTTTATTTTCCATCACTAACACGTAGATAATAGCCAATGCTATTCTCACTTGAATTTCTCATCAATAATAAAAAATAAAAATGTATATTTCTGAATGAAGAACATCAGTACGGATCTTCAAGCTATACATTTTCCAAGTCCAGTGGAACCTTATGTACGATAGGCAAGGGTGGCTTTACCCTCTCTAACTCAGCCCTCCCCCTCTGATCTGCAGTCTCTCGTTACGGGAAAGTGGGATGGAAATAGGCACTCATCGCCACCACAGATGCATCTAGCATTCTAATTCGAATACTCACGCAACTTCTGTTTCTTTTAAAAGAAGAAGAGGAGGAGGGGGGACATTAGTATTTTTTAAAAAAAAAGATGTCCGCACGTCACTGTTAAGAAATGTTGGCTCCCCCTCTAAAAGCTCCCTGTCTGTAGGGAGTGTAGCACTTTCGGTCCGTCTTTTTTTCCTTTCTCTCCTCCATACCACGGTATTAACCTCCCATCGAACTCTGATCAAAAGAGGGGGGGTGAGGGGGAGAGAATTTGCTGGCGCACCTCGGGGCAGTATATACACGATGACTGCATTATTAACACGGATGGGGAGGTAAAAACAGAGAGGGTGGGGGGAGACTCCACGCTCCCTGCAGCAACCTTAAAAAAACAAGTGAAGAACGGCGTTTCTGTCACGTCTTGAAAATGACTCGAGATAAATCGAAATAAGAGCTAGGAAGAACCCCGTATCGATTCTCGTCTCTCGAGACCCTGCAAGGGGAAGGGGAGGGGCGGGTAAAAAAGTGTACGTTAAAAGCCCTTGAAAATTGTTCAGCATTGCGAAACCGAAAACTTTTGGCTTCATCTACTTATGGCAGTATCCAACCGAATCGTCATCGGGCATCAAACATAATTTACCCCCTTCCTGACCGCTCTCTCTCTTTATCCCATGGGGGTGGAACACTTTTCAGCGATCTCTACGTCTGTTGAGAACAGAGTGATGTTTCAATTTTGCGCCTGGACAAACTCTTCCACGGGGTTAATTGACATTCCATGTGTCTAGTGACATCTGCAGGCACCTACGTCAACTACCGACCGCGAGAGGGGACGTTGAGTGAGTGTTGCCTTGCTTTTTCCCCTTGCTTGAAAGAGCTGCACGGAACAAGCATGTGTGTTCAAAAAGCCTGGTTCCATCGGTTTGCGGGTAAATAAGTCACGGCTGTTTGGGAGCATGACGTAAAAAATCCACCAAGAACTCTCTTGCAGTTACTTCAAACAAAATTATAACTCGGCCACGGTTATTCACATTTCCCAAAGTAGCTTAGTTACAGTTAACGTCAGTTTAAAAATTAACTGTAAGTTACTTTCTCAACACGCTGGAAAGGGGGGGGGGTATTGTGTGCCATCGCCTGTGGGGTGTAATGACGCATTTGGAAGATTACGTTCAACTCGCTTAAAAATTGCATGTGAATTATTTTTGTTGTTGAAGTAACATTAACAACCCAAGAATATAAAACATTAAATTGCAGTGTAATGTACACTCCTGTTCAGATGAAGTGGCACATTTTATAAGGTTGGACGGTTGTATATTGTGGCAAGGTAATAACATACATTAATTTAAATTAATTAACGTTAAATTAAACTCATGTGTTTACATGATATAGAGGCAAAATAATCCCAAATGGCTATCCATAAGAAAACGTAAAGTAACGTTGATTTCGTTACTTCTTACTTGACAAAGTAACTCAGATGCAATAACTCGAGGAAAGTAACGTTGATTTCTTAATTTCTTACTTGACGAAGTAACTCAGATGCCATAACTCGAGGAAAGTAACACACTTTCAAAGACTGCTAAGAATCAAAACTTGCAAATATCGTTCTGCATCAAGTACAACAATGCTTTTTTTTCACAGTAAAAAGTGGATATGTAAATGGAATCCGAATCACGATATAGGGATTTTTTGTATTCTTCCATATTTTGCAGCAACCTTTGCCTCTCTCGGCTAATCATGAAGCGTATGAATGATGATTAGAATGGACACCCGAAATCTTTAATGGCTCTCACCACCATTTTGTAGGTTGATTCAAATTATTTTAAGGTAAAGCCATCTCGCACCATGTGCAGTAGTATGCCAGTATATATTTCTTCTGCTTCAATCTTAAGTTCCCCAAGCAAAATCAAAACTACCATCGTTCAACGTATTATGTCTACCTTCTGCCAACTGCCGAACGTTATCTACCACAATGTTGACTGGGCTTTATCTGGGAAGGAAAGAATTCTTATCGCAATTCAAACACTAAAGTTCACTTTTTACACAGTCGAACGAACACCTAAAGAACAAAGGCTGCTAATATACTTCACGTCAGCAGTGAAGTCTGTAATAAAAAATATACACGATTCTCCGTCAGGATTGTTGCACCTGAGTTTATTTTATTATAGCGTGCGGTCACAGATTAACAGTGATGGAGAAAAATTAGGAACGCGATTGTTTCTTCTTTTGTTTGAGTCCGAGTCGCATGTGGAAGCCAAGAGCAAGTAAAAACAGCCATTGCACTAGTTCTCTGCCCGTTGAAACCCTATTGGTTGTTTCAATAAAAGTTGCGCAGGAATCATGCGCATTGATAAAAGCCATACCACCGAATGTAGTTGACGTATTGAAGTTGTGGGACCTCAAATTAAAATTACACATCTCGCACTTATAATTTCACTTCAGGCACATTAATTTTTATTAATTATCATAAAGGACTGTGGTAATAACAGTAAAACAGGTGGAGAATGTTGCAAAAACTTCAAACTGAAGCAGTGAGTACACGCGGCTCAAGGTCAATCTTCCAGCACACACCCTGGACCATTTCTGTCCCTGTTCTGAACACTGTATCCTGGCTGCAGTGTTGCCAGGAGCATTAGGCATAGATTGTATATACACAGTCAAATGCCAAGTTCTAGTTTACAGTAGAATATGCTCAGAGCAGTGGCGTAAGCTTTTGTTTTCAGTATCCAAAAATGTTACAATTCCGCCCACCGACTGCTGTTACATAAAAATTCTACCATAGAAACAATACACTGGCAACACTGAAGATAAAGAAGAGACGTAATAACGAGTACAGGTTGCCGATTCTTAGGAGACGGGAACAGAAGAACGTCGCGTTCACCTACCTATTAAAAAGTGACTAACTCGAGATGGATTACTCTACGAACCCTGATTTATGGATACCAATATGCTGATTTAGCAACAGCATGATACAGATCGAGTTCAACTCCCGTGAGCCACGTGGTTAAATTCTAGTTACCAAGGTAGTACGCCAGCAACATGGCCCCCGGATAAACTATACATTACGCCAGATTGGATCAAGATTAATTCATTACGAAAAGATAAATCTGTATCCGGCGGGTACGCGTCATAGTTGCCAGATCTTAAATCGAATTCCACCTCAACGCATGAATACATCTCCCGCACATAAATAAGTTCCCAATTCGCCGCTCAATCCGATTTTTAACCTCGCCCGCAAGGCAACGTAATTTCATCGCACGTTGCCGTTAACGCCATTCATATTTTATTGCCCGAATGGAGCTTGCTTCGGCGCATAAATAAAGGATAAAATGCGAAATTAGCTTTGTTTCACGACTCGTTTGGAGTCAGCTCCATCTGTTAATGTATAGAGAAAGCTGTGTCGAAATGTTCTCGCGTTATTTGTCGTGCTTCGGCTTGTTAGCACTTGCACTACTTCACGCTGCCGAGTTCCAAATTACGCAGAGCCTAAGCGACACTGACTTATTCATGGTTAAAGTGTATATATCACTACAGCCCGGATGTTCAGGCACTGGAAAGTATTAAAAATGGCAGGCAAAAAGGCAACGAAAATTTGAAAGAAAAAAAAGGCAGTCGAGTTTCAGAAAGAGGCAGTGAAAATTGAAGAAGAGGCATTAAAAATTGAAGAGAAGGACTTAAATTCTTCTAAAATCTATTAAATGTATTTACAAATAATAATTTTAATAACAAGGGTTATTGAAAAACGAAATCAAATAGAAGAGAAATATAATTTAAAAAAATACCTTGTCGGAATGACAAAAGAGGCAAAAATGTTTGAAAAAGGCAGCATAAGGCGAAATAGGCACAAAAGAGGCAACATAAAGTATTGTTCAGAATGTTAAGAACCTTCGCATCGGTGTACTTTTGTGTTCAATTTTTGTCTACCAGCGTCGGAAACGAATAGGCATCTTGCCTAAAATCCGGGCTCTAATTATTACCAATGCGGCACAGTGGCGGATCCGGGAATGTTATTCGGGAGTAATGATTCTTAGTCGAATAGCTCACTTGTTTTCGCATCATTGTTATTATAATTGCACTATAGTACATATATATATTTACACACACATAATACACACACATTCACATATATTCTATTTATCCGTCCATAAGTTTCACAAGAATATGTTATTTCTGTATTACCTTAGGATATGTTTTGGACATAAATTCACAACTCAAATTTAAAAAATGAGAGGTTATCTTGATTGTTATATACATGTGTATAGTGAATTAGATAACCAAAAACTTCCTATAGATATGAAAAAAAATGTCCATTTCTGGATAAGCTATGGAAATACGCAAAAATAGATGAATGTTTTAATATCTTTTAGAAGATGATTCATGGATATACAGAAATAGATATTGCGTAAATTTTCTTCATTTATGTTGCATTTCTTCTTCAGGCTAAATCAAACAAGGAGGATACTTAGGATACTCGAACCCGGATTGTTTGTCGACGTCGAGAGTCGAAGACCTGCCTTTTCTAATGCCCAAAGATCTGACCAGGGCATTGCATATATCCAATGCAGATTTGTGCTGTATGATTGACTGGCCAGTTCTATCATGCCTAAAAGTTTAGGGGAAAACAGAAAAAGTGAAGGAAGAGAAACGTTGCCAAAATCTAGGGTTCTCAATAACGGGACTCGAACCCAGGACCTTCCAAGTCAAAAGCGAGTGTGTGTTACGCGTAAGGCTACCGGAAGCAATAGCGAACGTCAGAAACCAAACACGAAGGTGTTATAACAGGGTGGCTACAAACAAGCAAAAATGAAATTCCCTGACTTTTCTAGGTTTTCCAGGACAAAATTTACGTTTTTCCCTGACAATTACAAACTAAACTAAATCTACGTTTTTGCAAGTAGAAATAATAAACTCATAGAGATCTAGGTATGGATTTGTTAAGTACCAATATTATCTTTTATGAAATTTGACTTAATTTCTCTATTCTCTATGATTTGAATTCAAACTGCAATAAAGTGAATTTGGAAAATTATTACAATTCACAAGCTACGGAA
This sequence comes from Lepisma saccharinum, assembly GCF_977018435.1. Lineage (NCBI taxonomy): Eukaryota > Metazoa > Arthropoda > Insecta > Zygentoma > Lepismatidae > Lepisma > Lepisma saccharinum. The sequence continues at coordinate 101,587,096 of NC_139229.1, forward strand.
GGATTATGGAATTTTGTCATACGAAGTAAGTTTAAAATAAAAAACTTGATTATTTTTAAAGTTACGACTAAATGAGATAAGAGTGAAGAGTGAATGATTAAGAAATACAATTTGTAATTTATCAGTCTCCTTATACATTCTCGGTATTATATGTTGATATTTCCACTGAGGTCTGGAAGCCTCTGCTTGCAAGAACCATGAGTGCGGACTCATTTTTCAATGCATAAAGCTACTTCTCTATTCTCTGTCAAGCAAATAACTTAACTCTTGCATATAAGTGAAACAATTGAATCGAACAAAATAAAATGTCATATTTCCTTACATTATCGATGGGATTTCTGCTTCAGTACAGTATATCAAAGTGAAGTGCTGTGAAACTGACAACATGCAGTTAGTGTTGTCCACGGGACGAGACGGGACAGGCTTTTAAAAATTCGAGACGAGACGACATTTACCATGTGTCATGAGACAAACGAATATTTTCGAGACGAGACAGCATTTCCACGAGACTTCCATGAGACGAGACAGGCCAAAGTCTCGTCTCGTGAGTAACACTACATGCAGTTATACCATTAATGCTGATGAAAATGATATGTAAGTATTAGAAATTTAACGCAAGGAATTTATAGAATTGCACTGTATAGGTACCTGATTTAGCTAACCAACACATTAAAACATGGACACTCTAATAATAAAAGCTTCTGAAAGTTCATATACGAGGGGCATCCTGAAAAAGCTCCAATGGTGCCTATACACAGCACTAGTGGTCGGAGAGCGACACACACACATACAGGCAGGAAGAAGTGGCATGCAGCTGTAATCTGGTACAGTTGCAATGTAGTCGGTTTAGGACAGTTCTAGGTTAAAGATTGCAGCTCTCATAAAGTCTCCCACCGACTGCGATGTAGCCTACATTGCACACTCAGAATTTGGCACAGAGCCACCAGCAATCGTGTGAGTTGTGCAGACCGGACATCGTGAGTGATAGTATCGTCAGACGATGGTGCAGACAATTCACGGAAGGCCAATCGAATGTGCACAACCCCATACAGCTGAGTACCCACGGGCTCTTTGCATCACTTCAGGTGAGAGATCTTAGACCACTCCCTGTACAGCGGCCTTGAATGTACCGACTTTCATCTCTTTGTTTAACTGAAGAGGTTTCTGGCAGGGCAAGGAATTGACAGCTACATTGTGGTAGAGATAGTTCCAGTCTTTGCTGTCAGACACATATACCATGGACATACAAAATTTAGTGCCATGCTACGACACATGCCAGAACAACGGTGGTGATTATGCCGAAAATTAGGTTGAGACTCACTGTTACTAATGCAATAAATTACAACTGATATTATTGTTTTATTTATGCCTAATCGGTAGGGACCTTGATATTTTGTTATTTTTTTTCCAAATTGGTGTATTATCTTATTTTTTACTATACGGTGTTATTTTTTCCAAAATTCACATTTTCATTTTAGCGCATTTTCTGGCAAATATCTGAAATTATACCTTCATGGTGTTTTTAAACTACTGTTTCAAATTGTAAGTCACATGGCTTACGCCTCTTCGCGAGAGTTTGATATCTTGAAAGTTATTTTGGGAAAGTTATTTTCCATACCCCTTTATTAATTTTAAGGTAAGGATTTTAGATAATGGAATTTTGGTGTGGAGTTAGGGCCCTACACTTTCTTGATCACGGCTGAAGGTGGGAGTGATGTGATCAGCACCACACTCCTGGCTACCTTTATCCCTCAAAGTTTCCTCAAGGATGCTGGGTGGGCGCCGGAGCAGTTTGAATGGGTGGAAAACATTCCGGTTCTCCCCCGCAGGGGATCGACCCCGGGTCTCTCGCATAGTAGTCAGATGCCCTAACGACTGAGCTCCATTATTACTCGCTCGACAAATGCTGATAGTGCGCACTTAGCTTGGTAATTCAAAACATATCTCGTGCGACAAATACGAAGATGTGGCTCCCGTGTGACGGTAGATACGTACTCGATCTCCTGTTAGAACGCTGCCACTTTGCTCTGCGATGCAAATGGTTTTGATAGAAGTTGAAAAAATCGTGGGAAATAAATGATTCAATGTGGCTGTCGGAATTATTCCACGTACGTATAACTCTATAGTTTACTCTTGAGTAAAATGTTGGAAAACTTGCATGTTCTATGTACACAAACATGGCCTAGAAAAAACAAGGATGTTGGATTTTATGGAATATTTTGTTGTTTTAGGACATTTCTTAAAAAAAAAATCGCTAAAAACGCCAAGAATTCGCATTATTTCGATATTTCGAACGGGCGAAAAATGTGTCCAGACATCACTGTACATTCCTAAACATAATTTCGCAGCAATTACCATTTTTCACGGTTTTGGCGTTTGCAAAAAATCAATGTACCTACTAATTGGAAATTACTTTCTGGCCACCCCTCGTATAAATCAGTAGATGGAAAGTGAAAATTTAGCAGGGCTGGCAGAGAAAAGTCAATTCTTGAAGGAAATGATTTGCTGTTATGATATTAAAATATTTACGTATTTATTATTAGTATTTTATTTCATAATATTGGACATTAACTTCACTCAGTGAGAGATTTAAGACCATCTCTCACGAGATTAAACAGACAGGACAGAGAGTGGCGTTAATTTCATTGCAAAACTAGTGTTACAGTAAATTTGAGGTTGGTAGCATGCACTTGCCTATTTTTATAACGTTCACAAATGGAGATTTATATTTCACTTTTTCGTGATAGTATTCAATATATATCCCGTTTGGTTGGATTCTTCTTGATATCTAAGAATAGTGCAATGTCATTGTAAACTTATGTTAACTTGTGCGAAACCAGTAATACGTCAGTATGATATAAGAAAGCCTTCGTAAGCACCGCTACATTCAATTTCAATAAGGTGAAGTGAGTCAGAAGAGTAATAAAATTCCAGCAGCTTATTTGCAGTCTAAAGCTCTTCTTGTTTATGCATGGGATTTTTGTTGGTGTTGCAGTGCATGCAATTTCTGTCGCATGTTGTAGTCAGATACTTTGTCGGGTGGCGATATTCAACAAATATCGTATGTATCAATGGAACCTATTTGTTTCCATGTTCCTTCAGTTTGCCCAACAAAATGCCTTACTACGACGTCCGACAACTATCGGACGGCGCCACCCGCTCTTATCCCCTCCATCTGTTGACAAGTCCCCTTACTACTCCCATACGGACAAGAAAAAATGATAATTCAATGCATTTTCCACGTAATATTTAGATGCTTAACCTTTACTCCCCCGATGATACCATATGGTATCGTCAGAGTAAGGTCGTACTGTCCCGATGATACCATATGGTATCATGGTGCTGATTACGAAATTAATGTGCTTTTTGGACCTTTATACTCTTATGTTTGGGTGGAAACTCTGACACAGGTCTGGAGCAAGCCTGGGAAATTCATATTGATGACCAACCTCCCCCCTCTCCGCAACATATCCATGCCACATTTCCGAACAGAGTTTCACATTTTGGCTCATTATTCAACTTCTATGGCACCCAGAAACATGAAACATGTTTCAATCTCTTTGGAAACATCCAATCTTTAAAGAGAATACTAAGGTTTGCGCCTTCTCCCCAAAATAGAGGGAGAAGAGGAGGTACTCCAGATTTTTATGTTGTTTTTTTTTTCATTGAAATTCGGTGGTCGCGCCCCCAAACCCTCCTTCCTCGGTTCAGTGTTCTGTATTGTACACTGTTGCCTGCTATGATGTTTTAGCTGCAAACCAAAACTTATCCGAAGTAGATTGCTCCCATAGTACCCGAGTTATAACAATTTTCCTCCAAACATGCAAGTTATCTATTTTTCGAAAAAAAAAAAATTGGCATATTATTCAACTTGTATGGCACCAAAGAACATGAAACATCTTTCATTCTTTTGAGAAATGTCCATTCTTTGAAAAGAATACTAAAGTTCGCGACCTCTCCCCAAAATAGTGAGGCAAGAAGGGGCAAACTACAAATTTTTATGTTTATTTTCATTGAATTTCGGTGGTCGCGTCCCCAAACCCCCTTCCTTGGTTCGGCGTTCGGAACTGTACACGGTTGCATGCTCTGATTTTTTTAGCTGCAAAACAAAACTTATCCGAAGTAGATTGCTCCCATAGTGTCCAAGTTATAACAATTTTCCTCCAAAAATGTAAATTACCTATTTTTCATAAAAAAACAGTTTCACATTTTGGCTCATCATTCAACTTGTATGGCACCCAAGAACATGAAACATGTTTCATTCTCTTGAGAAATGTCCATTCTTTGAAAAGAATGTAGCAAACTCCAGATTTTTGTTTTTTCCATTGAAATTCGGGGGTCGCACTCCCCCAAACCCCCCTCCCTTGGTTCGGCGTTCTGAATTGTACACGTTTCATGCTATGATGTTTTATCTGCAATACAAAACATATCCGAAGTAGATTGCTCCCTTAGTGCCCGAGTTATAACAATTTTCCTCCAAAAATGCAAATTACCTATTTTTCGTATAAAAAATAATCACATTTTGGCTTATTATTCAACTTGTATGGCACCCAAGAACATAAAACATGTTTCATTCTCTTGAGAAATGTCCATTCTTTGAAAAGAATACTAAAGTTCGCATTTTCTCCCCCAAAATAGCGGGAGAAGAGGGGGCAAACTCAAGATTTTTGTTTTTTCCATTGAAATTCGGAGGACGTGACCCCCAAGCCCCTTTCTCGGTCCGGTGTTCTAAATTGTACACGGTTGCATGCTCTGATGTTTTAGCTGCAAACCAAAACTTATCCGAAGTAGATTGCTTCCATAGTGCCCAAGTTATAACAATTTTCCTCCAAAAATGTAAATTACCTATTTTACGTAAAAAACAGTTTCACATTTTGGCTCATTATTCAACTTGTATGGCACCCAAGGAAATGAAACATGTTTCATTCTCTTGAGAAATGTCCATTCTTTGAAAAGAATGTAGCAAACTCCAGATTTTTGTTTTTTCCATTGAAATTCGGGGGTTTAACCCTACCCCCCAAAAACCCCCTTCCTCGGTTCGGCATTCTTAATTGTACACCGTTGCATGCTATGATGTTTTATCTGCAAAACAAAACATATCCGAAGTAGATTGCTCCCTTAGTGCCCGAGTTATAACAATTTTCCTCCAAAAATGCAAATTACCTATTTTTCGTAAAAAAATAATAATCACATTTTGGCTTATTATTCAACTTGTATGGCACCCAAGAACATAAAACATGTTTCATTCTCTTGAGAAATGTCCATTCTTTGAAAAGAATACTAAAGTTCGCGCCTTCTTCCCAAAATAGAGGGAGAAGATGGGGCAAACTCCAGATTTTTGTTTTTTCCATTGAAATTCGGGGGACGTGCCCCCCAAGCCCCCTTCCTCGGTCCGGTGTTCTAAATTGTACACGGTTGCTTGCTCTGATGTTTTAGCTGCAAACCAAAACTTATCCGAAGTAGATTGCTCCCATAGTGTCCAAGTTATAACAATTTTCCTCCAAAAATGCAAATTACCTATTTTTCGTAAAAAACAGTTTCACATTTTGGCTCATTATTCAACTTGTATGGCAACATGAAACATGTTTCATTCTCTTCAGAAATGTCCATTCTTTGAAAAGAATGTAGCAAACTCCAGATTTTTGTTTTTTCCATTGAAATTCGCGGGTGGCACCCCTTCCTCGGTTCGGCGTTCTGAATTGTACACGGTTGCATGTTATGATGTTTTATCTGCAAAACAAAACATATCCGAAGTAGATTGCTCCCTTAGTACCCGAATTATAACAATTTTCCCTTAAAAATGCAAATTACCTATTTTTCGTAAAAAAAAAAAAAAAAAACATTTTGGCTTATTATTCAACTTGTATGGCACCCAAGAACATAAAACATGTTTCATTCTCTTGAGAAATGTCCATTCTTTGAAAAGAATACTAAAGTTTGCGCCTTCTCCCCAAAATAGCGGGAGAAAAGGGGGCAAACTTTATTTTTTGTTTTTTCCATTGAAATTCGGGGGACGTGCCTCCCAAGCCCCCCTTCCTCGGTCCGGTGTTCTAAATTGTACACCGTTGCATGCGCCGATGTTTTAGCTGCAAAACAAAAGTTATCCGAAGTAGATTGCTCCCATAGTGCCAGAGTTATAACAATTTTCGTCAAAAGTGTGTTCGAAGTCAATGAAGATGAAATTCCCTGACATTTCCCTGACTTTTTTTAACACCTCAAATTCCCTGACTTTTCCCGGTTTTCCAGGTCTGTCGCCACCCTGTATAAAAATACCAACGACCAACTGAAATGTTTATGTCCATTGGCGCGACTGCACCTCGATGCAAACCACTTCCCGCCGAACGAAAAGAACCTCGCTTTGAAGCCGCTGCAACTTTAACCAGCTTGGGTTGCGATTGCAACCTTCCACAGTCCCCTCCAAAACAAATTTGCAAGACCAAAGCCCCATGGAAATTGCATTTCGGAAGTGTCACCTCGGTTCTTCTCTGTCGCAATTCGTCCACAAAGAGGTTGCTTCCAAAGAGAGTAGAGAAGAGAAAGAAAAAAAAGTGTGGAAAGAATAGATGGGGGGGTACGGGGAACAGGGGGGAGAGAGGAGAAGAAATGGATGCGAAATTCCACCAAGCTTCATATTTCCTTTTGAAGAATTTGAATGCAAATTTCTGAAGTGGCGCGGAAACCCGTCCCTGGCGGAGAAAGGAATTTTGTTCTTTCGCCTTTTTGTCTTCAAAGAGCGGAATCGAGTCTTTGGCGGTGCCTCGGAAAAGTATGAGGGGAAGGGGGACTCGTTGCCTTGCCACAGTTTCAAAAACTGCTGTCCGCAACTAGTCATCAGTCAGACTCAAAGAAGGTAACATGGAAATTGCTATACGAAAAAGTTGTAATCGGCATACTGAATAGCATAGCTTGCTTTATGCCCCAAAAAGTCCCCGGATTCTGGCTCCCAAGTAGTCTGCGAGCCTCGATCTTTATTTTTTCCCACGCTAGAGCAAGAGAATGCGCAACAAGATGCGCAGTAGTTACACTGCGCCTAAATCTGACCAATGAAGCTGCGAGCTGGGCGGAGCAAAACGGCTGCTTCAAGACTCGCACAGGGCTTGTAAGCTGAATACTTCGAAAACAACCCACCTATGTATGAACAACGTGCACGCACGATCATAATACGAAAAAGAGTAAAGGAATCTATCTCTCTCTCTCTCTCTCTCTCTCTCTCTCTCTCTCTCTCTCGAAAATTGAATTGAAAGTAAAATACAGTAGCAAAACTTGAAAGATCAGTAAAACACGGAAATAAACAAGGGAAAAAATTATGATATCCGAAATACGCGCGAAAGGAATAAAAATCAAAAAACATAAAAAGACAGAAACGCCAAAGACAAGGTTCAGCGAAAAAGGTACATCCCTCAATCCTATGCAGAATGATTACACGGTGTTGTTTATAATATACATAGTTTAGTTGAGAGTGCTATGAGCAGTGAGATACAATTTAGTAAGTAGAGGTGTCCAAGAGACGTGGGTCATTTTCATGATGATCAGTCACATGTGTCACTATAATCAGATTTCGAATCCATTATGCTTTTAACCGAATTATACCGTTCATTTACCTCCTGGCCAACAGATGGCAGCACTTTCTAAAATCCATTTGTCACTATTCTAAGTTTCAACGACAATGAAAATGGATTATGCAATACTAGATGAAGAACGAACGCAAAAGCCATGTAGAATAGGAAGAACCATGGTTATACTACATTATATTAATTATAATCAGTTTTTTCTTCCCAATGTTAGGTAGGTCTCGATGAAAGTGTTAGAAGAATCTTATTTATTTCAGTTTCAAACTAAGATCTCTTTCCCGGAAACAAAACAACGAGGTAGCTGTAAAAAGCTTTCTAGAATTTAGTGATTTAGTTTCAATTATTTGATACAGCAAACCTGCTTCAGTACCTGGCAACATTTTGTGCCAGCTGTCGCTGTGGGGGTCTCACTTATCGCACAACACTTTAGCAACCTTGTGTACTGACGTCGCGGGAGAAACCTTTTTTTTATTTTAGAATACGTGCCTACATTGTTAGGCTAGGCTAGGCTAGCTAGGTTTCGTTCTCTTAGCCTAAATATAATTTTTAATTGTATTATGCTAATGGAACCTAACCTAACAGGCCTTACCTAACCTTGTAGGCAATCCTCGTCTGACGTCAGAACACAAAGTTACAGAAATGAAGTGCGAACGGGCAGACCCGTCGCGGTGATCGCATCGCTCAGTCTTGAATGAGATGCCGGCGAGTGTAGACGTGCCGAGTGTGACTGGTGGGAGTCGAACAAAAGTTCTTACTGGCGAGAGTTTGATATTAAAATATGACGGACAGGAAACGAAAGGGCATTTTCGGAATTGAGTTATGCGGAACGATTTATTCGCATGCACACTAGAAAAACGTTAACTGAGCTTAGAAGAAGGCAGCTATTCTTTGATTGTCGGGTGGTTAAGCCCTTGAGTCCCATCAGCGTCATTTTCTGGTTATCTAGACCGGAGTCGTCTCCTGATGTTTTAAGGTGGCTCGGTAATTGCCCTCACAATGCTGGGTCAACATAGAAATTTTGGAGGTCCCAGAACCGAACCCGGGACCGCTCGCGCGAAAGCCGAGAGCACTAACCATTCGAGATAAAATACGCAGGACGACAAGTCCCGAAATTTCCACGACACATCTCTAACACTTACACAACCCCTTTCTTCCGATTGAAAGCTCTGGATAAACACTTGGACACGAGATCACATCTGAAGTCTACATAAATAACAAAGATTGCCAAGTATCACTCTTTTGAAGCAGTGTTTCCATATCGCACCTATTTCAGTCACATTGAGGAGATTGCGAGAAGCTTTTATCTTACCTCATGTGCATGCCGATTATATTTCCCAGGCACTTCTGGTACATCAAAAAAGCAAAAAAATTGAGCTTATTCGGATTTCAAAGAATGAAGATTCTTCTTTTCCCCCCTTTTTGCCCGGTGTCCTAATCTCGATTCGTGAAATTCAATAGGCTGTGCAGGTAATTACTCCAATTACAAGTGTAGAGGGCGCACAGCGTGCAGCCAGAGTGAAACCTGATCTCGTACGTTGTCGCTGTTCTGGCCTGTTTGACATCTGCCTGCATTGTGAACCTTTGACGTGCTGATTAATGTAACAACTGACAAAACAAAGCGATTATCCAATTTCCGGGACCCGAGTACAATCAGGTGATTGCAGTAAGAGGAGGCTGTTCTCTCCCCCTCCCATGTTCACGTTTCATTTTCTTGTTATTACTCATTTTCACCAATGCATTTGTTTCGTTTGTTTTTGTTTTTTTTCCCTCACTTTAAAAAAACGAAGGGGAAAGGGTAATTGTCACATCAATCAGATGGAACGAAACACGTTCATCAACAAGAGAGTTATAGTTCTGTTCAAATCACGGATATAACGAAAAGAGAAGTACGTACTACATCAATTCTGTATTTAATCCACCATATTTGAGGTCATTGAGAAAATCTTTAAGAGATGGCTCTCACTGAAGAAGATAAAAAGGACTTACGAACTGGAAAATAGATGATGTAATAATTCAACTGGTTTACAAATTAAATGTACGTAAACAAAATGTTAACACAAGTAGTAGTAGTATGCTACTATCTGACTGCCAAAGGTATTTGTATTCAGTGAGCTTTAGACAGTTTGGTAAATTCCTGTATCATTCTTCCATATTATCGCATAATTCTACATTTGCTTTGCAATTCGAAATTTCAGAAGTTTCTTTACATCAACCTATATTTCTTCAGCAAATTTGGCATTTCGAATATTCTCAATCGTAGTTTTGGTTAGAAATCGTGCATTGTAAAAAATAAATATATATATATATATATATATATATATATATATATATATATATATATATATATATAAATAATAAAATAAAAAAACAATCATGTAACTCAGATTGACAGACATCTATGTCACGATTACCCTAAAATATGGTGGTCGAACATGATCGCCCCAATATTGACAAAGCAAATAGTGTCAGGTCATGGAGTTTTCTTTTCGACCAACCCTCGTATCACTTTACTTCCCCGATTCGTTTTCAATTCATTTAGCGACACGAGCAGATACGGTTGTGTATCAACAATCAACATGCCATATTTATTTTAATCTTCATCTTTTATCTTTTTCTCCTTTTTAGTTTGAGTCGTTCTCCATTTTTATGCATTGTTGCCAACTGTTGTGTTCTTACACTCGACTGTTCAACTCGTGGTTCAACCGTTCATTCGCATGCAAAATGTAAAGAATATCACGGCTGTCGGTTACTTTAGTGTTTACTTATCCTTGCAACATACCGATCGTTACTGGTTTCGAAGAAACATCTGACAGTCGACTGGCACTTTTTTTATGCAGCGCCGGAAGACGGGAAAAGGAGGTACTACACATCCACGAAAGTATACGAACAAAATGCGAAAAGGAACGATCTAGAGCCAGGCTTGATATTCCCTGTCACAGACAATCTACGAGAAAAACAAGTTAGCGCTTATATGTCCCAGAGGGACGCCTACTTGATAGAGAGTGATCTCGGCATAAAAGATAGCTTGCAGGGACTCCCTATCTATCTTCCAACTCCACGCTGGGTTCGAACGCTGCTTTTTCACCAAGGCGCAACGATTCTTAAGCTTTTGAGACTAGGAAGCAATCTGTCTCTCGCTTGTTTGGGAAAAGGAGTCTACTTTATCGAGGCACTGGCTATTTCGCAAGAAGAGCATTCTTCGTAGAAACCCATTTGTGCAATATTTACCCAAAGCTTAACCTTAGCTTACCCGTGTTTGGGAGGGGGGGGGGGTCGGAAGACCCAGCACCTCTTGTTTCTCGATATTTCAACTGTGAATTTATAATAAATCGAAAAAAAATTACATTGTTCCGTAGGGTTTTCGGCCATGTGTTTCTGCAATAATTTTGTTCAGTATCAGCGAGTAGGTTCCAAAACGACGCGGGGAGAACAGTTTCCTTTCTCTTGGTTGACAAAGAGTGCGGGAGCAAAAAGCGAGGCCCCACTGCATTTCTTCATAGGTTCAAAGGTGACGTACAGTAACTGAAACTTCTGGGTTTGAACTAGCCCAATGAAATCCAATGAGATTGTTACAATCCAAAACTGTTCATGGACGTCTGCAGGATTTTTTCCAGGGAGGGGCAAGGAAGGTATTTTTTTCCAGGGGGGGTAAACAAGGCACATTTTCGCCAATAATAGTGTTGTTCCCTTTAAAAAAAAACATTGCTTAAATTTGAATTTATCATATTCATGCAATAATTAACACATATTGTGGCTGAAATGAAATTATGTCAAAAATATATATAATTTTTTGTTGACTTTCATTTTCAAGAGGGGGGCCACAGCCAACCCCTACCCCCTTCCGGACGTCCATGGAACTGTTCATGACTGTATATAGGAGGCAAAATTCACGTGGTGGGCCTACTCCCCTTTGGAATATGTTTTCCGACATGCCACTTAACATTATTTTTTTAGGTTTAGAGAATGCTAAAAAAAATATGTGTACGACACTCATACAATAATTATTGATTGATTTGCTTTATTTCACTTCGCTTTTTGTGCCACTTTTGGCTAATCTAAGAAGATGGGGATGAGTGATGACATAATAAAACTGCTGAATGGACACTCGCAAACATCCATGCCTAGGCCAGGATTCGAACCAGGGACCCCTGGCTTCGATCGTAGCGCGATGTGCTAACCACTCCGCTACGGGGGCCGGCTCATACAATAATTAGTTCTTATCTTTTATTAATGATGGTAATTTTTGCTTCAGATTATTATTACATAACTGCACCTATATACGCAACAAAGGAAGCAGTGATACAAAAAGAAAATGTTTTTTTTTTTTTTAATTTTAGTGATAAGAAATGTGTTTTTACTTAACCCTCACACAATAAACTTGTCATTAGACCACTTTACTGTGAAATTGGGTAATGTTGGTCTTACATCAGAACATTTTGTCGAAGTGACGTGTCAACTTGAGCAGGTTTTACATGTTTACACTTAAAACAGCAGACAAAATTGACTAAATGGATATATTCACATGCTATTTACCATACTCAAATACTAGTTTCGGAATGTTCATTGTTTTGGATTTGTCATTCTTTTAAATACAGTATTGTACTTATATTTGCGAAACAGACACAAACTGTGCTATGTCTAAAACTGCCAGTTTTTTCATGCAACCAATGTAATGTGGAAAATTCCTTAGGATACAGACGACGCTTTAATGTAATAGCTACATGCTGGTTGACACTTGTGATCAATCGATTACGTCAGTGGAGATTATTTGAAGGGTTCGGGTGTAAAACATGGTAAGTGACATTTTGGTTATTTTTGAGTTACAAATTTAAATGTGCCATCCTTCAATTTTAGAGTGAAATTGCCATGTCATACAATTTGCTTGGACTCTGTGAAGCCTTCTAAAATTCCAAAACACAAAACGAAAACAATTTATCTACAGTATAGCTTCTAATAACCTTTTTTTCTTAACGAACTCAGAAATGATCAAAATGTCACCATGTTTTACATCCCAGCCCTTCATTTTGAATTCAGTTTTGGCAAAAAATCGTTTGAGGGAGCAGATAGCGTCAGCTTGACGTCTGCTGTGCGTTTCAACAGCCAAATCACTGACCTTCCTCTCACATAGGTCAGAACTACAAATATTTTGTTGAATTCACCACTAATCATCTCAAGTGCACAAATACAACGGTGTGTCTTGGGGGAATCTCCCCCGTCTTGTAAAGGTAGTTAACGAAACTTCAAAATTTTCACCGAACAGGGACCAGATCTGGGACTTCCCCCAACGTAGGCAACACAAACATCAGGGCATCAAAGATCAATATGTAATTCCCTGAGTACACTCACCGCAAGTTTCCAACAACACAGAACAAAGATTTACAACGGAAACTGGCCAAGACGACGCCAACCAACAAATCTCCAGCCTCTCATCTACCTTTCCAAGATAGCATCATCGCCTTCGGACAAACATTTACACAGGCAGACATGGGCGGAGGGTTTCTGATAAGGGTTTCCTCCTCCCCTCTGGTTGGAGCAACCCTAGAGGAACGTAACCCTGGCCTCCCAAGAAGTCATTCGTACACAAGCTGCCGAATAAGCTCTTAGAGACAGGAAATTTTGGGCAAACTCCCCACGGAAGAAGGGGATGGGGCAATAAAGTATCCTGACGACTTACATCATGAAGATGAGGGGGTGATTCTTCGTTCGGAAGGAAGGCGATGTTTTGGAACCGGAAATTAAAATTATGGCCCCCTCATTTCTGTTCAATCAACTTTTTTTCTATGTTGAAGGGATCTGACAAGCAGTTACTGCGTGTAGCTTGCTCATCAGACGAGAGGGGAGGATATAGTAATATGTTTCGAAGTTGCAATCTGGCACGATTCAATATTCAACAAATGATAAATCAACCTCTGACGTCACGTGCTATTTTGGAAGACACGAGTAACAAAACTATATTCTAAACAAGTTTTTTTTCCGTTTACGATCTCTGTTGGGCTAATTTAAAGAACTGTTGAGATTTCCTACAATGCAATACTACAGCATCCTCTACATACAGGGTGTTTCAAAAGTAGACCAAATCCAGGAACAAAATTTGATCGCTTATAACTTGAAAACTCTACCAGATATTTACACCGGATATTCTTCATTATGAAGTCTCGTTCATACAGATATATTCTAACCCTTTTGATTATCAATTTACTCTACACATACAAATCTACAATTTAATTAACGGTCGCCAGAGCGATTGTTTTTCTCCAGACCCAATTGGGAAGAGAAAATACATGTATGAAGTTATCATCGCAGCGTCATAAATCCTAATTCTGTTACTGCTCTGTGGTTATTTCCAAACAGGAGTCATGCGCAGGATTGATTGGTTTGGAAATTGTGATTATATGAAAATGTCACATTTTAAGAGCACATGTTACCTACAGACAAAATTGCTAGTGTTGCCAACTAAGATTATATGGCACGGTGACAAAGAATATGCAAAGTGTTGCCAAATAATATAACTACTTACCGACTGCCGGACACACGCAAGACATGGCTGTACTCACCTGGAAGAGGAAAATATTATCATGTAATTTTTGTACTGAAAATATTTACATGTACAGAAATGTATACTATGATAAATCGTAACACAATACAAACTTTCACAACGTATGGCCCATTACGGCAAAGAACTTCTGAATGAGATTCCTTTTGTTTTGACTCCCTGTTTCGGCGCTACGGCTTCTCAGAAAATTGTCAAGTTTGAGTATTAAGTGGACTTTATGCACAGATAGACGAATCAGGGTCTGAGGTTAGTCCTTGTACTATGAAAACTTTAAACCTTCCTGTCCCCAAAAGTAAGCTTTTACTTTTCGTCATTTGGCTAATCGGGACTGAACCTACAGTTTATAGTGGGGTCCGAACCACTGTGCCAAGTGCCTCCACCGGGTATCGAACCCGGGACCTTTTCGTCATTTCGGTTCTCTTGACGTACTAACGGCCCTCAGCCATTAGTGGCCCAGTGTTTGCTGGGCTCACGATTCCGCCACAGACGGTCTCTGGTTCAAGTTCTGTCGGGTATTCCTTTGTGAGCGCTCTTCATCAATTTCATCTACTCATCTTCCATCGTCGTCGTCGCGGTAAGCCTAAAGGGTCAGAAGAGCGACGCAAAAGGAGGGGGATACTGATATTAAATATAAAATGCATGTATTTTTTTTTACATTACCAACCAATGGATGTTCATAACATCGTTATCAACTCTAGAATCTAAAAATGAACGTAAATTACACCATCAGAAACCATTGTTGTCTAACGACGCACAGAGAAGAAAAAGTGCGTTTGGAATCAACAAAAGGACATGTTTCTGTTAGCCAAACATTTGTCTATATAGGCGAGAAACAAATGACTGTTCAGCAGAACGAAATTTGTTTAGTTACCAAAATATTTTGACAAAATTAACGAATGTACTGAAGGGTGCCAGATTTTTTGTGTTACCGATGCCAAAAAATAACTCAACCCAACGTATCTTTTAATTCAAACTTTTTAAAAAAAAATCAGCGAAATTATATATTTTTTTTATCAGTAATGCATGTCTCAACTTTGCATTTCGTTCTTTGCTTGCTTGTCACTGTGTTCAAGTACTAAGTTTATACATGTCAAACACAGAAATAGGAAGGGTAGAAAAGACGTAACCTACGTGCTTAGTACAAGTGCTCCCCCTCCCCCCCTCTCGTCCGTCCCTTTGTAGGGCTACCTACAGCACGTAATGAGTGTCAAATATCAAGGGAGGTTAAGAGCAAAGACAGGGCGAGAGATGTGGGGGCGGCAGGCAAACAGAAAAAACATGAACTTTCGCATTTCAATGCGAACAAACAACCACTGCAGGTTTGTTTTCCCTCCCTTTTGCTGGTGATTTTTAGCTTCACAAGGCTTGCACCGTCAGTGTTGCCAAGTTATGCTAGGATAATGTCTCCACAATAGTCCGGAAGTTACTGCAGATGTCCGTAACTGACGCACATGAAATGCGTGGGGCTTATAATCAGAATTGTTCAGACGAATTAAATGGTAGGTAACAATTTTACTTCTTGGTTTATCAACCCGGTTGGAATCAAATTTTTTATGTTCATCCGATATCGTGATCCATGTGGGAGCTACTTGAAAAATATGGCGAGTTCTGGTCTAGAAAGCCAGAGTAGAGAGGTGGTGGGACTCGATGCGGTGACCACTGGTACCTCAAAGAAAAGCCGACCGCGTTGCACGTTGGAGACTCGACCTAGAGATTAAACTGGGATCCGAATCTCGTGACTGCAATGCAATACTGTTGACTACTAAGCTACACTCTGATATCTGGCACAACTGCATTGCGAGTCAATGCCAAGAAATTCAAACATCCCCTTCTGATGAGTAGTTGGTTCCTTCATCAATCCAGTCTGCGTCTGTTACCTTCGCTAAAGGTATCATCGAAGCACTCTCGAAATGGATTACGAATAATTACACTAAGACATCCCCAATGGACAGGGGTCAGTCATGAATTCGAATGCTGGGTGTTTTTGTGCGTATCCCTTCAACGATTTCATCGCTCATCCTCATCTTCGCGATTAACTAAAAGTGGCAGAAAAATCAATCCCTTAACCTCCCCGATGGTGGCTTGATTGATTGATTTTACTTCTGAAACTTTCGGCTAATCGCGAAGGTGAGGATGAATGATAGGATGAAATGGATGAGGGAATCACAAACATATATGGACGACACATCACGATTATATTGGCCGGAGTCTGTGGTAGCGACATCGCCTTGTAATCGAGGGGTCCCGAGTTCAATACCCAGTGGTTCGAAATCCATTTTCAACTGTGGCTCCAGTCCCGATTAGCCCTATCTTGCTTCCCGCTGCAACAATTTCTAGTGTAATGAACGTACGGTTAGCACCACTGTCAAAACGACTGGTGGTTCGCAGAAACTCGAGGCTACGAAAACTAACGACGTGCACTTTTTTTCTTGTTTTTTTTTTTTTTTAATCCTGAAAGAAGAAAAACCAGCACCCCTCTTCCTCTTGGCAATTAGCAGTATTTGCAGAACAGTTCCTACTCTGCGCCGCACCCGACCCTACAACACCCCCACCAAGGAAGCTAATTTGTTCTTTTGAGACCACCTACCTCATCTCTTATTAACGAACTATTGTAGAGGACAGTCTGCGCCAACCGTAACAGGCGGCAGTGCCTGGAAATGCCAGTTACGACACTGAAACAGATGTCTTTGATGCAGATGCTCTGTCATCCTTGCTTCCAAAAATGGCAGGACTCGGAAAGTATCCAAGGAAGAAGGGTAAATGCGTGACGTTCCCCGCGACTGGAGTAGCGACACCCATAGCGGTGTACTAGAAGAGTGGTGCACTAAAGTGTACCTCACTCAGCCTCACGACTCGCTTTTCACCCTCACGACTCTTCTTTTACTCTCACCCTCCACACTCTCACCCTCATGGATGAATTCACTACCGCGCCTTGTAACTTCTCCCTCCCCCTTACCAGGGTCGCACTCCGGAGGCTGACCATGTACTGAAAAAACAATTTGCAATGTACCAGCATGTATTTTCATAAAACAATACGTTTGTCAAAATGTTATTCAACACGTTAAGTTCTCATAGCAGGAAATGTGCGATTTTTACACAATACATGCAAAATGTCGTGCAAAATATTAAAAACATCCAGGTTGACTTTATATTGCTAGTTGCTCAACCAGTGTCTAAATGCAAATTATCTTGAACTTAAACAAACTGAAGAGTTAGAAAGGGGAATCAACAACAAGAAACCACAAACATCAGCAACTTCACCTGCAACAGGACATAGATTTTTAAAAATGTTTCACTGCCAAACTTTTCAGCAGGGTACGTGCATCCGAAGAAAATTACAATCGTTATTTGCTTACCATCTGTTTCACATTAGAACGCGACGTTGTGCGATTTTCAGGTGCAAAATCTATAAATAAATATCCATTGCATAAACCTTTGGGATAACGTACCGGCCATGAGTGTCCGAAAATAGATTAAACAATAATTTGTATAATTCTTAGCAAGAAATGAACACATACAGCCACAAAAGCAAAAGCACATATGTAGTGAATTATTATATGTTATTGTTTAACACACGAATTCTCAACAATCAAGCACTGAAATTGTAAATAATGAACAACATCTTTCCCATCGTTGACAGCTCAATTGAAGCACTTATTATTCCCATCACGTACTTCGACGTAATTTCTCGGCTTATAGTCAAAATAAGCGTGTATAATAACACTTTCAGCATCGGAATCCTCGTATACTTAAATGGGAGAACAGTTGCTCAACGCAAGCTTATAGACACAGCTTACGTGCTGCCATCTACAATTAGCCTTGCCTGAACAGCTCTATTGTATCAGTTTCCTGGTAAAACTTTTCCTTTTCGTCTAGTAGCACACGATTGCCTGTATTTTACCGAAGGGAAAAGAACCCAAGGCAAAGGAAAAGTAAATTCTCCAGGAAAAGAGCCTCCTCAGAATTACTAATTCTTTTCCGTGAGAGAATTTCTTCCTCGAGAGTTTTGATGGTTAACCACTGCAGTAGCCCACAGGGGATTTCTCAAGATCTTTGCGTGTTGGCGAAGATTCGCTGTAAAACGGCTTCATTAATATGCATCCCAATATGCTAATCGCACCTCTTGGCTCCCCTTATCTTCCTTCTCGGCTACCGAAAACTTTGATACTCTTCCCGCCATAATACCGGGACCAAATCCCGAACAGATTCCAAAACGAGTTCCCCAAGTGCCGTATGTTATACGCTTCTTCCGATAGTTCCTTTTTTCCCCTTTTCGGTTGGAAAGGATGAAAGGGGGGGGGGGGGTAGGGGGGCTCGGAGCTGCGAAGTTAATGTTGGGCGAGAAACAAGAGATCGCTTCAGTGCGAGAAATAGGACTTACGTGGCAATGAAGATTTTATCTTTTTAATGTAAAATACTGTTCATTGAGTTTACATTGTCTAAAAGGATGTTAAAACTAACGACCACCTCTTTCTGTCGTATACGGTGTAATGTTACTTGATCCTTTTTATATGTTTCATTAATTAAATTAATTGGATCGGTCGAGTTTTAGTGTCATGTATTTTGGTAATGTTGGGTATGTCTATGTATTCCTGTACGTATGTATTCTTTGCCGTTGGGGTAGCTAGGTGTGTCGCTGGACAGCCGACCAGCGGAACGTTTCGAGTAACGGTTAGGTGATTAGCGGGGCCTATATAAAGAAAGGGAAGGGAGCAGTCTGCCTCGGATGCTTGGCGGAGTACAGCAATTTTTCTCTGAGGGGAGCGGCTGGGCGAGCTTTCTTTCCTTACTATGTGAACCGACGGGATGTTAACTTTCTTTCTTTTAATACACACACTTGCTCTTTTCACATTATTCCAATAGTTTATTTCATGTGGGAAACCGGGTACACAACACACATACCTTCAGCCATCTTTTTTGGTACTGAAGTTTTTTTTTCTTCTTTGTTACTCGTGAAGTCAGTGGCTACACACTCTCTTCGGGAAGGGGGGACAGGGCACACTGAAATGTGGATTTTGCGTGAAATGTGGATTTTGCGAATAACGGCCAAGATTTAACTTATGTAAATAAGATATGAATAAACCTGTACCCTATATATCAAAAGCGAAATGGGCGTTAAGTTATAATTTGAAGAAATACCTGTCTATTGCCAATAGTTATATCCACAGAACTTCATATAATGCATATTTTGAACCTAGGGACAAGGTTTTAAAATATATGGGCGTGTATGTTTAAGGCTCGAGCTGTGAATCGCCTTAAGAAACACAATTTACACCTACACAACGGCTCGAGTGAATACACTCCACTATGGGGCAGCATGTTGAAAGAAAGCCCTTCTGACTAACTTCTACAGTGAAGAAAAGCATATTCACTAATCCTTGCACGCTAGGGGTCCCGGGTTCGAATCCCGGCCTGGGCGTGGATGTTTGTGAGTGTCCACTCATCAATTTCATTATGTCATCACTCATCTCCATCTTCTCAAATTAGCCAAAAGTGTAACAAAAAGCGAGTAAAATAAAGCAAATCAAAATAAATAAAATAAAAACTAATCCTTGCAGATATTTAGTTACACATTTTTCTAATTTTTCTAAATAAATTATTAATTTCCCAATATTAAGCAAATATTCGTTCAGAATCAATGGATGCTTTGATCTTACGAAGGCGTAAATAATTTATCTTGGCAGACGATTTGTTTTCCATTCGCATTTTTTACACACTGATTGCGAAGAAAATCCTTAATTTAAACATACAGCCAATATATTTTAATGTGTAAAACTTATGATTTAGCAATGATTTCAAGACAAGATACAAAAATGAGACATTTATTCGGTTAACCTTCAAAGGCTTTTCTAAAATCAAAACAGAAACGTTTCTCAGAAACAAGAATAAGGATTCTGAAAATGGAACGTTTAAAACGGCTCTTCGAATATTCAAGATTAACTTCGTTCATATCTAAATATTGATGATAGTTTGATGGCTTTGTATTTGAACAACAGTGAATACAGTTTACACAAAGCCGACCTGCTTGAAAGAGTGGTTATCACAGCGCGCTACAACGTTCAAGACAAGACAGATAAACTCTTTTACATTTCATCAAAGTGGGGGTAAAAAATGCCAATTGCACTTCCTAGCAACGATCCACGTAATAGAAAGTCCATTACGAACAGCGAGTCGTTCACCGAAAAGATTACGGTAATTACAGAAACCGCTAAGAGATGGCTCTGCCGAGTCGTCGCCCGAGCCATCTCCCGCCCGCGAGAACAAATAATCTCCCGCCAACTGGATTTCACTCTCTAATCTCGGGGTTAAAACCAAAATTGCGGCTATTAAAAACCATTTCTCGCAGCCGATTACCGGGGCCTGCGTGTTGGAAAATCTAGAAGTCACGAGAACACTGCCGCTTGAAAGAAACGAGGGGGGGGGGGGAGACAAGAAAAAGTAAGACTCAATATTCTTCATTTTCCTCTTTCCCCCCTCCTGTCGCCGGTCTCGAATCTTTCCGCTCTTGGGTCGCCTCTTTCAGGATTTTAATCTCATTTCCTTCCCATTTCCTTTGAAGTTACCCTGACAGAGGTGAAATGTACTCTTCGCAGAGATTTATATATATTGAGAAGGATTTCCTTCAAGACTTAATGCTCTTACTACATACGGACTCGTATTCATTTTCTCGGTGAATATTTTCTTGTCTTGGTACATCATTAACATGAGGACTCTTTGACAGCTCTGAAACTGCTGAATAAAATTGAGACTGTGCCTTTTCTCTAGAGAACCCACACACATTCGGGGATCCTCTTTATGTTTTAATGCACATACGTTTTCTAGCCATCTATGGAAACACCACATTCGTAAAAGGGGTCCTGGGGCTTACATACTTTTGCATTCCTGCTGCCATCTGGTATGCTTAATGAGAACTAATTCACACACTGTTCATGTAGGGTAAAGGTTGGTATTATCGTGATATAGGTAATATCGTGATAGTTTTGTATTGACGTATCACAAAATAACCTCGCGTGCGAGGAACTGCCTGTCGTTCGTAAGTGTTTCGTAAAGGTCCTGCTGGTAAGTGAAAATGAAGCAAAATGGCGCCAGGCAGAAACACACGTGTTGACCAGGATACGTCAATACAAAAAAATCACGATATTACCTATATCACGATAATACCAACCTTTACCCTATATTTCTCACTATTTGGGGAACTTTCAAGAATTAACTCAAAATTACACCAGAGCGCATTATTTCATAATTGTCTGCTGAATGTATATATAACACAATGTGCATAAGAAGTATGTCTAAAAAAAGTGTCAAATATGTTGTACGTCCACTGCTTATTCTCAGAAGGGGACCGTCTAGAGTTCAAGTAAAATCGAGCTCCTGAACAACGTACTTCCACTAGAGGTCAGACCCTTCCCTCTAATTACAAGGCGACAGCATTACCAGTACGCTATCGGAAAGGACTTGTTTTTAAATATCAAAATACGAAACTGCATGAACCTTTACAATTACGTAGAGCGTTGAGTGACCACAATTCGCAATTCATCTGGTGGAGTTTCCGGTTTTATTACACTTAAGCCCCTATCACACGGAACTGGATTTCTAGTTGGAATGCCCTAGTTGGCGATGAACTGACTTTCTGGCTAGTAATCATGGCCACCTGGCTGACTGCTTGACTGGTTTTGAGGAATAGGACATGTTCTAATTGCTACTAACTTCTTCGACTAGATTCTGTGGAACAGACAATCAGAGCAAAGTTTGGCCATGTGAAGATATTCTGTGAGTTTGTAAAGTAGCCTTTTTTTGTCTGTGGCTTCCGAGTGCATACAACACGAAAGGCATGTTTACAATTGAAAAAGCTAAAATATTCTTCCATACGTGTATAGTAAACGTTGTAAAGTATGTATTTTATCAGCGCTGTTCTTCTCTACCCAAAAACCATTTAATGCGATGCGATATTCCTCTCGGTTGAATAGTTATCGTATTTTAAAAGTGTGAAGTGATACGTTGTTTACATGTCGCGCGGCCGCCATCATGGGAACGAAAGACTATCGACAAGTACGGTGTAACAAGTACCGTGTGAGGCGAAAACTAGCAAATGGGTAGCCAGTCCAGCGTCAACTAGAGCATTCTAACTAGAAATCCAGTTCCGTGTGATAGGGGCTTTACTGTCGGGAACACAGCTTTGTACCTTGTGTAAGTCAGGGTTTGGTGCGGGGCACATGCAGCTGCTAACAGTCACTAAAACAAATTGCTAAGGGCTCTAAACCTGGTCCTTGTAACCTAACCATATGCACTATTAGAACTAAGAGGAATTGTAAGTTACGAATTGTTGTTAGGAGGGCCTGTTAGAGCTCTTGGCAGTGGAAGCGAATGGGTCCCAAAACGGGGGGGGCAAGGTACCAAAACTGGGGGGAGGCAAAGACAGTACATTTCCCTTTGTACATAAGATTTAGCATAGTGCGGGGGCAAAATTGGCGAAAAATGACGGGGGAACTGCCCCCTAATCGCCGCCACTCTCTTGGCAATTAGTTTTAGTGACACCAGCTGGATATGACCCGTAAAACTTGTGGGTCTTCGTGCTAAAAGTGATGCCACACTGGTATACAGAACCCGAGCCTGCGCAAAACCAAGATATTCTCGCGCATGCGCTGTTGTGCCAATACACTGTGTCGTGCAACAGAGACAGAACCGAACGTCAAGTGCCTGTAGCAAGTGATGCGGATCAATTCTGCATTGATAACGACCAGGGAAGGGTGGTGAAATGTTGAGCTCTGGCAATAAGTAGAGCACGGATTTGTATGTAATTATATATTCTATTCCTTTCTAGATACATACCTTGAACACGAAAATATCAACGAACTATAACTGACATCATTTTGCATACGTTTCGTTACATATTTTTACATATTTGCCAGGATATTACATATTTTACATATTTGATAATTTACGTTGCATAAAATAACATATTTCGCTATTTTTTTTTTACTATTTTGATCCTTTCTCCTAGATTTTTGATCTCTGAAACACGAGGAAGAAAATTTGTATCTCATGTGATGTCACATTTTCTAATCAATGAGATGCGTAGTGCATAAGGTCACCTAAAAGTCTCACAAGTCGAAAGACAGGCTGAAGAAAAAAACGAACTGTTACTTATCGAAAGATGCTGCAGTTTCTCCCCCCCCCCTCCCTTCTGGTTACATATTTTCGTTTCGCTTTTAGGTTTAGGCAAAGCACCTAGAAACTTGTCATCGGTGGACTAGAAAGCTACTTTCCTGTACGTAGCGAGTTGCACAATATGTTCCCTTGTACAAGAAGTACAAAAGTAGCTATGTATTTTCATTCGATTGTAAGTTCTGTAGACGCGCCTTTTTATTTTTGAATTTGGTTTGAAAGGTAATAAGATCTCTCTTACATATTTACACATTCTACAATAATTTCCGATGTGAAAAGTAATTAATAGTTGACAAAATTTGTTTCTTAAATATGTGCACGTGACTGCTTTTTTGAGTTTATAAATTTGATACAAATTTTAATTTGAACCACTTAAGTCTTTAAAATTGTGCTGAATATGTTCAAATAAAATAAATATCTAGCAGAATTCTTGAAATTGCTTGGATACATACTCGATTATTATTAATATTACATATTTTATAAATTATTGTTACATGTTTATGTACATTTTGTACTTTGATATTACATAAAAATCCGGGTCTAGTGATAAGAATCGTTGTGTCGCTCCCTGAACGCTAAATAGCCCCTTAGCTACGTTTCTACCCTCTTTTCTCAGTCATCCATACTGACAAGGCCACGTCCTAACGATCTGTTCCTTTTGTAAGTTCAGACGCCTGAAAAACACGTGAGGGGGTGCAGAGACTTAGAGAATACTTGCCCAACCACCTGTTCAGTTTACCGTAGCACAACAAGCAACCTCTATTCAATGAATGTAAAAAAGAAGGGGGGAAAAGCCAAAGAAAATCTGGAATGCAGGCCAAAAGAAGAGTGTTCGAGCACAGTAATTGAGGTTGGAACATGTAACAAGCATGCTTTGTGGAGATCCTGAGACTTCCACCTGTGATGACGATAGTGTGGCCAGAAACAGGGCGCATGGGCGAGAATAAACTACACGATTTTAGAATAAAGAGTAGGAAGTTGGGTGATGTGGGATGGGTAGTGCAAATGTGCACTCGTGGCTCTGTGGAAGTTCCATTCTTAGTAACGCATTTTTGTGTGTTTGTTAAGTTTGGGATGTCACTGCAGGAATTTGGTGAAAAAAAACTCATTGCCATCCCCCCCTACTTCCTTTCATTCTTCAAGAATATACTACCCGATCTTACAACAATTCATGAGTATTCATCATGATTAAAGTTGCTACAGATCACTTCTGCCCATAACCCCCTCCCCACGCCCCGAGCACTTTCCTACAACAAGTCTGACAACAGTGAAAATTTACCCCTCGGTAGTAAGATAACTTTCAAGATTTAAATATTCTCTCGATTTTAGTTTCCTTTTCATACTTATTCTCCGAAGTGCTGAAAAGTAAAACACCTTCTCCGACGTGGAGCAAACTATTTCTCCTTCTCCGACGTGGAGCAAACTATTTCTCCTTCTCCGACGTGGAGCAAAATATTTCTCCTTCTCCGACGTGGAGCAAAATATTTCTCCTTCTCCGACGTGGAGCAAAATATTTCTCCTTCTCCGACGTGGAGCAAACTATTTCTCCTTCTCCGACGTGGAGCAAAATATTTCTCCTTCTCCGACGTGGAGCAAAATATTTCTCCTTCTCCGACGTGGAGCAAACTATTTCTTCTTCTCCGACGTGGAGCAAACTATTTCTTCTTCTCCGACGTGGAGCAAAATACTTCTTCTTCTCCGACGTGGAGCAAACTATTTCTCCTTCTCCGACGTGGAGCAAACTATTTCTCCTTCTCCGACGTGGAGCAAAATATTTCTCCTTCTCCGACGTGGAGCAAACTATTTCTCCTTCTCCGACGTGGAGCAAACTATTTCTCCTTCTCCGACGTGGAGCAAACTATTTCTCCTTCTCCGACGTGGAGCAAACTATTTCTCCTTCTCCGACGTGGAGCAAACTATTTCTCCTTCTCCGACGTGGAGCAAACTATTTCTCCTTCTCCGACGTGGAGCAAACTATTTCTCCTTCTCCGACGTGGAGCAAAATATTTCTCCTTCTCCGACGTGGAGCAAAATATTTCTCCTTCTCCGACGTGGAGCAAACTATTTCTCCTTCTCCGACGTGGAGCAAACTATTTCTCCTTCTCCGACGTGGAGCAAACTATTTCTCCTTCTCCGACGTGGAGCAAACTATTTCTCCTTCTCCGACGTGGAGCAAACTATTTCTCCTTCTCCGACGTGGAGCAAAATATTTCTCCTTCTCCGACGTGGAGCAAAATATTTCTCCTTCTCCGACGTGGAGCAAAATATTTCTCCTTCTCCGACGTGGAGCAAAATATTTCTCCTTCCCCGACGTGGAGCAAACTATTTCTCCTTCCCCGACGTGGAGCAAACTATTTCTCCTTCCCCGACGTGGAGCAAAATATTTCTCCTTCCCCGACGTGGAGCAAACTATTTCTCCTTCTCCGACGTGGAGCAAACTATTTCTCCTTCTCCGACGTGGAGCAAACTATTTCTCCTTCTCCGACGTGGAGCAAACTATTTCTCCTTCTCCGACGTGGAGCAAACTATTTCTCCTTCTCCGACGTGGAGCAAACTATTTCTCCTTCTCCGACGTGGAGCAAACTATTTCTCCTTCTCCGACGTGGAGCAAACTATTTCTTCTTCTCCGACGTGGAGCAAACTATTTCTCCTTCTCCGACGTGGAGCAAAATATTTCTCCTTC
Organism: Lepisma saccharinum; assembly: GCF_977018435.1. NCBI lineage: Eukaryota > Metazoa > Arthropoda > Insecta > Zygentoma > Lepismatidae > Lepisma > Lepisma saccharinum. Next base: position 101,613,068 of record NC_139229.1, read on the forward strand.
TCCGACGTGGAGCAAACTATTTCTCCTTCTCCGACGTGGAGCAAAATATTTCTCCTTCTCCGACGTGGAGCAAAATATTTCTCCTCCGAAGTGGAGGGAAATGTTATCCCTTCTCCGACGTGAAGGGAAATGTTATTCCTTCTCCGACGTGGAGGAAAATATTTCTCAGACGCGGAGGAGAATGTTATTCCTTCTCCGACGCGGAGGAAAATTTTATTCCTTTTCAGACGTGGTGGAACATTTTATTCCTTTTCAGACGTGGTGGAAAATTTTATTCCTTTTCAGACGTGGTGGAAAATTTTATTCCTTTTCAGACGTGGTGGAAAATTTTATTCCTTTTCAGACGTAGTGGAAAATGTTATTCCTTTTCCGACGCGGAGGGAAATGTAGTTCCTTCTCCGACGTAAGAAAATTATACTCCTTACATTCCTTCTAGGAGAAATGAAACATGCTCAGGAGAAAGCTATAAGTCCAATGGAACACAGTGAGTGGAAAAAGTGACTAGCACAACGTCACTTCATCTTGAGCATAAGATACAGCTAGGGACGCTGTGGAAACAAGGTATACACAATCGTGAAAAACTTGTTAATCTCCATACTTGTTCCTTAGAACTAAACACTAGAGGTATTTAAAAAAAAAAAAAAAAAAAAACAGCTTTAGGAAGTACGGCCGTTTGACTGGACGTCTCCGGCACGTCATTTATGACGTCATTATGCACCCCTTTCCTACCGTTGCAGAATAGAAGCTGAAATGATAGAACCATCGCAAAATCTTGCACTAAATTTTTACTACAATCATAAAGCACTTAAGCACCCGTTCGCTCTATGAGACTCTTTTTACACCCAGGGAAAAAGCAGCACATTTTGGATCAGTCTCTCCCGTGGAGTGAGGAATCTATTCACACACGGTTGTTCAATCTTGTCCACGGACCCTGCCCAACTTCATGCAATGCAGAAAACACATTTACGGCTTCTCATAAAGATTTTACCGTGCTCTTGAATGTCCACAGCTAGGAATATTTCTCTCGGTTGGGAAAAAAATCCTTTCTTTTATATCCCGTAGTCAAGCCATTTGGGATTTATTTTTTTATTGTTCCCTTTTTTAAATCTAGTAGCATTAGGTTTTGAGTAGCGTTAAGTAACATCCTCGTATAAATGAGCAAGACTTGATGAAGCAGAGATGTTACTGAAATTTCAGCTGGGAATATTGAGAATTTACACTTCGGTAATAAAATTACTTTCCCGACATAATAATTCTCTCACCGACTTTATATACTCTTTTCTGGGTTACGTAAGTTATTCTATTAGTATTTAAACATGAAGAAATATACACTTTTTCTTGCTCTTTCTTCTTCGACGTCGAGAAAAAATGCACTCTTTCTTGTTCGACGTCGAGAAAAAATGCACTCTTTCTTCTTCGACGTCAAGAGAAATGCACTTTCTTCTTCGACGTCGAGAAAAAATGCACTCTTTCTTCGAAGTCAAGAGAAATGCACTCTTTCTTCTTCGACGTCGAGAAAAAATGCACTCTTTCTTCTTCGACGTCGAGAAAAAATGCACTCTTTCTTCTTCGACGTCGAGAAAAAATGCACTCTTTCTTCTTCGACGTCGAGAAAAATTGCACTCTTTCTTCTTGGACGTCGAGAAAAATTGCACTCTTTCTTCTTCGACGTCGAGAAAAATTGCACTCTTTCTTCTTCGACGTCGAGAAAAATTGCACTCTTTCTTCTTCGACGTCGAGAAAAATTGCACTCTTTCTTCTTCGACGTCGAGAAAAATTGCACTCTTTCTTCTTCGACGTCAAGAGAAATGCACTCTTTCTTCTTCGACGTCGAGAAATGCACTCTTTCCTCTTCTTCAAAGTCGAGAAAAACATTCTATTTCTTCTCCGCCGTGGAGAATTTTTCTTCTTCAACGTAATGAATTTTCCATCTTCGACTTGAAAATTTTCCCATTTTCTCTTTTCTACCTCCGAATATCTTTCTGTTATTGAGAAAGCAGTTGGTTAACTTTGATGATTGTGATTAGCAATCAGAAGACTGTCAACATAAAAATTTCTCCGAAAGTACTAGTAACCACCGCTGCCAGATCTTCAACATCATTCTTTGGTCTCAACCAGAGAAGAGGGTTAGGAAACGAATGTTGTAATACGCTAAACTCTTCAAACAGGGATATAGAGAAATAAGTCGTTCAGCAGAAGAGAGAAACCCTTAACTGTAGAGGTCCACAGCTTGGCAACAGCGCTATCCTTTTAGCTGCAGGTGCCTATAGACTATTTCCGCCTTCTTTGACAGGAGACGCTCCTGTATCTTCACAGTAAGGTGCACCAGGATAGTGTTACTCCACAGGGAGCATTGACATTTCATTCCTGACACGATAGCAACACAACGCCGTTCAAAAGAGCGACACCTCGTTGCCTGGCAACAGCTTCTTGTCATCATCAACACAGGTTGTGAACTCTGGTCTCGTCTCGTCCTGCCTCCAAACAGAGGCTACGCTCTCCTTCCATTTCCTATACGGTGGTCGTAAACTTCAGCTCGCCTTTCAGCCACGGCCAACTTTTCCTCCTGATGCAAAATGTCCCCTCCTCCCTTAACCCTTTGGAACCGCGCTTAAAAGGCTACTTGTGGCGGAAAATTAAACGCGAATTCGGCATCACTTCGGACCTAGAGAGAAAAGAGAAAAATTGAGAAAGGGTCAGACACATACAAGGGCTAGACGGGGGAGGGGAGAACAATGGCGAAACTCCACGTCGCTCTTGCGGTAGCCGGATTGTTGCTGCTTCAATTCAACCACCCCGGAAAATCCTCCTATCTCTCGCGTCCCGACAATACGGTTGCCCTTCAGTACGGGCCGGCGTTTGAATGGACAGGATTTTAACTTAATTCGGTCCCCAGCAAAAACAACGGGGTCGCGCATTACTGATTCTGATCCGCAAGAATGGGGGAAGGGGGATATCTCAGCGGCCAGAGGGTCCCTTTTTTATTGCGTGGAGAAGAGGGTTGCAAAAGTACCCACCCTATCTCTCGCTCTGGTATTCAGGGTGATAAGGGTGAGACAGAATACAAATCTACCCTTCTGACGTGAACTAATTGTCAGGGTTTTGGAAAATAAAACTCCTGCAGGCAACTGCTTAGTCCGAAGGAGACAAATTTCTCTTTTTATTTTCCTATGCCACAGGGGATTTATGAATTCCCTGCACAATTGATATACCTTTTTATTTTGCCAAAGTCTACGGATCTCAAAGTACATATCTCGAGATGTAAATGCACAAATAGGAAGACTAAAAATCTGCATTTAATTCTCTTCTTACGGTTACAACCCTTTACAAGTTCTTATTGATACGAGAATGAAAAGTAAAAATTAAATGCTCTCCGAAATATAAAGCGCAAATAACTGGATATTTGAGGACGTGAAGCTTCATTTAGCTACTGAATATTTGAGGACGTGAAGCTTCAATAAATGGAGAATTCAATAAATAAATACATAAATAAGCAAATGGAAGCCTCCCGATGGTGTAGTAGTAACGTTGTCGCCTTGTGATCACGGGGTCCCGGGTTTGATACTCGGTGGAGGCTCATAGTGGTTCGGATCCCGCTTTAAACTGTAGGTCCAGTCCCGATTAGACTTTCTATGCATAAAGTTGATTAAAGAAAATCAATTAAAAGAAATAAGAGATTTCAGGACGTGAAGTTTCAATAAATGGGAGTTTTGAGGACGTAAAGCTTAAATAGGTGAACCGCAATATATGCAGATTTGAGAAGGTGAACGGCAATAAATTGAGATTTTTGGGGAGGAGGTGAATTGCAACAAAGAGAATTTTGAAGTGAACCGCAATAAATAGAATTTCTAGGAGGTAAACCGCAATAAATGACATTTTGAGGAGGAGGTGGAAGTTCCCACACAAATTGAAAGATATCTATCATTCTTAAAATTCACACACACACACACTTTAGTTTTCCAAAACTCTTTTTCATTTAAGTGTCAAAAACCAAATTGTAAAAAAGGTTTCTTCACAAAAAAAAAAAAAGTTCAAATGTCCACCGGAAGAACTGCTATTATGTTGTGAGCAACTGGAAGCATCTAAGGAAATGAATTTTGCAAAAGTCTCCACAAGAACGTACAGACTGCTATGTTTGCAGAAGAGAGCAAACAGGAAAACAAAAACAAGCAGACGCTGCGGAAAACGATATCTGGACCCATTCCAAGAATTGAAAGAGCAAGTTACCAGACTAATTATACTGTACAATTAATTTCTTCCTTAGCTCCACTCCAAGTTGTCAGCATGCAACTAAGATGATACGGAATGCATAATAACAGCATTTGGATGGCACAGTTAAGCTTCTTGTTAGGTCCTGTGCATGCTCAGATAGGGCACTCTGAATGGACCTGCAGAAACTGCCGAACCTTATAACGTGTGCCACTTCATGTGAACAAGAGTGTACAAACAAGATCACTGGGATTTTGCCTTGGATAATTGATTACAAAGTAATAGGGTTAACCTCTGAGCTATGCGGGAGAAAGTTGCAGCAGCAGGAATGTCGGTAGTAAATTACAAGAAAACCAGAAGTTCTCGTTAAAATTTCAGCTCTTTAGGTACTAGTCTGCTTCTAAAATCAATTTTTCAGCATTTCCCCTGCTACATTAATTTCCAAGGCAACTGAAGATATCGATACGAAGTAAGAAGCGAATACAAAATGAACACGCAGAATTACGATGTATATAAATACTAGACATACAGTTCCGCTCGAGGTGAGCGCTATCAAAGGAAAACATCCATTTCTTCAACAGAATCCTTACTCCCGAAAAGTGGAATCCCGAAAGATAGGGATATCCCGAAATCCGCTTGAAACCCAGAAACGTCCTCAGTTCTTCACTTCAGCGGAAACAGCGATGAATAATAGAGGATTGAGATATTTCTCCTGAAACTTACATCTTCCATCGACTTTTTTTCGCTCCCACTCCGGGCAGAGACCAAAATAACAGGCCTATCCATTCCCGACGCAAGGAATCGACCTCTGGAATATTCCCACCACCACCACCCCCCTCCCGGACGCCGCCAATTCTCCTAAATGCGACCCAATCCACCGAGTTGAACGTAGTTTACACAAATGAACTGGGAAATTGCGCTTTCCACCAAGCTGACGGCCGCATCTATAATGAATGGCTACCTCTCCCCTTTGGTTTGTTTACAAAACACGTCGCCTACATAGAAGTACGAGAAAGGGGCGAGAGAGGTCTAAAGAATGCCAAGAGACCGTTGTCAGTTCCAGAACGCACGCTTAAATTGCTCGTGATTTGTGGAATGGGATGGCGAATCGAGCATTTCCCAGTTTTTTATCCGCCGTTTTATTCACCTTTTTTGCCAAGTTAAACGATATGCCTCTATCGATTGGTAAAAGAGGTCTCAAATATGGTGTATAGACCATATAGCAATTGAAAGTACTTCTGACCGTGCTGCTAGTTTAGCAATTTAACACGAGATGTCACTCTTGCAAAACCTTAGACTAAGCTTTTGAAAGTATCAACTCTTCTGAATAACGTTAACAATATTTATCTTTCTTGTAGGAAATTGAGAGTTGCTTTTTTAGTTTCTTATTACATTTTCGCAGAGACTTCTGTCGTATTCTTAACCATATGTTTGTTACTATCGCTACATGTGAGCCAGACAAAAATTATAATGATAGGAAAATCCGCATGTCTGTAAAGTGGAGTTACAGGAGGGATGTCAAGAACTTTATATTGGGAGAGGTTAAGGTGAGGGATATGAAATGTCCATTGTTTATGATAAAGAGCCGTTGCATTCACAAGGGGGGAAATTTTGTAATGGGTGTCGAGTAGAAAATTGGGATTGTTGGTCCAGGCAGCAGGAAGGATATGAATTGTTCGGTGGATTGTTGAATGATCGAAACCACAAGGAAAAATAGCATGAATTTTGATATCGGGGGTGATAAGTACATCTGTACGGCAAGCCACGTGTAACAATATTGCACCGGGTTCGTGAAAAGTGGTAAGATTATAATGTAAAGTGGAGCCATTAGCGTAAAAAAGGTGATTGTAGGAGGAGGATTAATTATTGCATAGACATTTAAATCTAATTTGACCACATCAGTGAGGTGGGATTCGTGACATGTGTAGGTACACACATTCATCGTATCAGCCACGGTTGTTGCTTGAATCAATTTGGAAAAACAGAAATTGAGCCCATCGTGTCTTCCTGTGTGAGAAGGCAGAAGGCACAATTTCTGTGTATGGACCTGACAATTTTCAAGGTCTGTACCACTAATAGTGACAACATTATGATTATCATCGATGGCGATATACGATGGATTATGCGACACTACGCACGTTAAATTTTGATACGAAAAGGGGACAGGGATTGCTAAATAAAGTTTATATTTCTTCTGAGTGGAAGTGATAGGCACTTTCAACTCAATATTGACAGCATCAGCAGAAATTCTGCATTGGGACAGTGGTATCTGATAATACATGTCAATAAGTGTGAGAGGAATCGCTATATCAAATCCAGTAGGAAGAATATTTTTTTGGATCTTTTTCAAGTCTTGGTGCAGTGTTGTTTTAGATACAACAGGTTCAGAGAGAAAATTATGTTTACAATTGTTAATGGTGTTCTCATATTCAAAAAGGGTGAACATTTGGCTAAGCTGTAAGGTTAGGGTCATAAATTCGATGAGATATGCCTGTGCTTGATGCGCATCTTTGATTGTTAAATTTTTGAGTTTATTAATCAATGCTTCCTGATTTCTAGCCAAACTATCAGAGTGATTAGCATATTCAGTAAAAACATCCTCAATCTGATGTTGGAAAGAGTGAATTTCACCAGTTAAATTTTGATAGAAAATATGATTAGCTTGCAGTTGTAATTTAATGTTAGATGTCGTTTGTTGTACTTCATGAGCATTTTGGAATAGGGGTTCTAGTTGCTTAGTAGTGGCAAAATCACAGCAATAGTTAGCAATGCTACTGATAAAGCCAAGGAGTGCACGTTTTTGTATAACTACGGAAGTGTTGGGGGTGGGTCGTGTGAAGAGGGAAAGGTGTGAAAAAAGGTGTGAATGAAAATTTTGGAGTTGGACCGCAAGTTTACATTGGTTGGAATCTTCTTCGCCTTTGTTGCACATGGCATTATGTAGTGTTGATGGGAAGTGCTGGGGTTTAGGCATTTGCAATTTCACATTATAGTAGATGGGGATGGTATAATGATAAGGGATGGTTCCTGGTAGTTCTTTCAGATAAATTCCCGAGATGATTTTCACATGTTCAGTCGCCGTGGTGACCGAAAAAATGAGGGAAAAAAGGGAAAGTAGTAACATTACTGCCATTGTCGGTAGTGAACCCTGAAAGGGACAAGGATACAATTTTAAAACTGAGTTTGCATTAAAAAAAAAATATGTATTAAGCATGAGATTTGTGATGGAAAGAAAAAAAAATGTTTTCCGAGGTAGCTACTCAAATAAAAAGGTAAAAGAGCACTAATGATAAATTAGAAAAGAGAAGGAATAACAAGCTGTAATGCAAGAGATTCTCGAAACTGAATAGTTTATAATATAAACTTCTGCATTTTTATTTGATTGTATTTTATTACCATTTGTTTACGTTTTGCGCTCCGCGATGTATTTGCTCGAGCCGAGGCGATTGCTACATCGTCAGCTGTGCGAGATTCGTCTACAGGTAGGTCGCGCATGCGCATATACTTGTGCGAGTTTTTTTTTTTTTTTTTTTTACAATCTGCTTGCTGCAGACAGAAAAAAAAAATCGCGTTGTCTCTAGCGAGTGGAAAATTCACGTACTCAACCAGTAGTCAGTTGAGAGACTACGTTCCTGATTGGCCGTTTTTAGTTTCTACTTCTTTATTATTATTACTTTGTGGAATATTAAAAGTTTATTTTAGTCTTCGAACTTGCTTTTAAAGTTAATTCCCGACTCTTTTATGTGTACAGTATTGAGGAGGAGGGAACAGGAAGAAGAGGGTACTATGTGAATCAAAATGGCGGAACTTCCGTTTTTACATGTGCTCGTTCTTGTGTGCGACTGAGTGAAAAATGTCCGTTGTGAAAAAATCGCGTTGCGAAAAAAAATTGCGAAAATACAAGTATTATATTGACATGTGGGTGCGAAAAGAATATTTATAAAGTGTGAATGGATTGTGCAACGGTGAAAAAATAGAAAAATTGAATATTTAAGTGACAGACTCGTCCGAGTCAAGGTGCCTTGTTTTCAAACGGTGAATCGTGATAGCATCAGTTTTCAGTTTGCCACGACCATCGGTGTATTCCACCAAATAGGAATTGGCGTCGTTTTGTGAAATTATTTTCCCTTGAAATTTGTAGGAGGAGGAAAATGCCTTGGGTACGTGGGGATGAGGGGTAGTGTCCAAAATATACACTAATTGTCCAGGGGAGTAGGTTGTTTGTTGTGTCTTTTTGTCGGCTCATAAAACTTTATGTAATTAATTTTAAATTAATATGTAGAATTTCACGCAGATTTTTATCATATCTTATGGTTTTTTTCAGCTGTCCTGTACTAAAAATTATGTAAGTTTCGAGCAGGTTAGGTCTGATTGCCTCAGCATTTCCACATTAAGTATGAAACCCATGTCGAAACAATTAACATTTCAGAACATTGATGCAGACTCGCGCATGCGCCCTCGACGCAAATTCCACACTTTCAGTCCGCAATGCCACTTCATCAGAAAAACGCGGGAAAAGGATTACTTCTATATCCAACGCGGGCTAGCATACCTCTGCAGGGGCAATTGAATTCCAAACTCTTACTCTCTTGGGAATAATAGAGCCACCAGAATCGGGAGTGTGTGATGGCGATTCTGAGCGCATTTAGTACCGTGACCGAGTGAATTCGAGCAAACCACAGTGAGAGCCGTTCGATTTCTGGATGAAATTTATTTTCAAAAAATCCTTAGTGTAATTCTTGTTTTTACCGAGTGATGGGTATCAAGAGTTATAGTAGGGTTCAGCCAATACCGATGGCAGTGGTATCGGAGAATATCAGTTGGATTTTATTCACGGATATTTTATCCGACGTCTTGATCGGTTTTGAGGTCGACAAAAAATGCCACGCGTCACTTACGCGGAGCCTAATTACCCTGGAAGCGAAATTATAAGTTTCCATTGATTTTCTTATCAATATTATATGAAAAAAACTATACTTTGCGATTACATTGCAGGTATTTTTTTAGATCATGATATAAATTTTGAATATTTTAAAGCAAAACTGGTAAATTGATATTTACAATTTAAGTGGAATGCTTACCTAGTAATATTAATTGACATTTTGAACTTTTAACTGTTATAATCTGTGAAAGTATTGTTATCGGTTTGGGTTTGAGTTCAGCACGATGAGAAAAATCTGGATCAAGAGGAAACACTGCAAAATGAACAAAAACAAAAGAAGCAAAGTAGAAAGCACAACAGGCAAAAAAAAAGATAAACAACCATGAATAATCAATTGGTAAATAAGCCGAAAGCAATAGAAAATGGTAGTCGATAGAAAAGCAGCCGTTACAGATGAACCGATAAATAGGAAGCCAATGAAGCAGCAGGTGATGAAGAAGTGGGGAACTAACGCTGCAGTCGTGGCCGATAAAACAGAAGTAAAAAGCAATTGGAGCGGTCGGTAAATAAGTAAACGATACAGAAGCAGCCGATAAAGGCAGCAAAGAAAGAAGCAAAAGATAAGGAGGCAGCTGATGAAGACGCGGCCAATGAAAAGGTGGGAACCAATCAAAAAGAAGGATTAAATTGACAAGAAAAGAAAACCGTGGAAAATACTGTGAGAGGCCTAAACCAATCTATTTGCAACTGTTGTTATGTATTTATATTTTATGTCGATTTACTGTCTCTTTAGGTTAATCGCGACAACTATGATTGTGATTAGATGAAATTGATGACGGAACGACAACAGATCGAGGCACTCATAACTAGTTACTATTTCTTCCAAGTACATCCCTAATTGTCCTCACGATGCTCCCACTGTGAATGGAACCTAGGACCTTTCGCACCAAAGGCGAGAGCGTTAACCATTAGGCTCCTAGCGAGTTCTGTATTCCTCACCCGCTTCATACAGGTACACTACATTGTAAAAAAGTGTTGTGCAAAACAACGCACAACGTGGTCTTTCAGGCTTGGTGTACACCTCTCTTGACGTTGTTTGACACCTTTGGTATCGTGTTACACAATTAGGCTACCAACACTCAATCAGGTCGGACGGTTATTTTAAAGTTTCACAACATTGGACAGCTCAACTTAAGAGACATCACCTTTAATTGTCGAATAAGGCAATCTCTTGATACGGTGAAGCGTTACATATACAAAAACACACACAAACTAGACTGCATATTTTTTCCTCGGAACGTAGGTGTGTAATCTAACGGGGCGCCTCGAAACAACGGATTTGCAAACACACACAGACACACACATCGCTCCGTTCAAATTTCCGTGCTTCCGATGAATTTTACCATCCCTGGGGACAGGAGATCATCCACCTTGAACATTATAAAAATGACAGGCCATAAACTCAATCGTCGACACACGGATCGGCTTCCTGCCTTTATGTCGGATACTGTCACGCATTTGCCCTGTTGTGCTTCGTCCTCTATGCGAGCCGCTTTTTTCCTCATTTCCTGGAACGGTACGTTCGATAATTAGTTACTACTAGCCTTGTCACTCCACCTTCTGCCATTATTACTATTATTCCTGGAGGCCCTGAACACGATTGAAGAGGGAGGTGTGGGTGGGGACATAGCCCAAATGATCAATACTAATATGAAGTGTACAGGATACGCACTAAGTAGCGCCCAAACTACGGTATACAGTTACTGTCACTGCATACGACAGGCGTACGAATGCGGGGGCTGATAGAGTTCCAGCCCCTCTCAAAATTTTGAGAAAATATTAGTTTTCAAATGAAAAGTCTGGAAAAATCAAAGTGGTGAATGCGAATCCCTTTAAATGACCACAGATTACAATTATTGTCTTTAAACCAAAAATGGTAATTTCGAAATATTTTATAGTTATCCTATATCCACCTTTAAAAGTCAAGATCCCTCCGAAAACAAAAATCATGCGTAAGCTAGTGAAGAGGACTGACCTAACTGCTAAAAAAAATGTTAAATGTATCCTGAAAATACATTTTAAAAGAATAAAGCTTTATTTCTTTTAAAGTTGGAAAAATAATAATGAAATGTGTCTGAAACTTTTTCTTTGCAACTTCGGGGGGTGATACTGGACGGTCAACATTTCCAACCAAAACCACATTCATAACGTCCCTTAGGTTTCCACTTTGTAATGAAAAAAGTGGCACTTTTAATAAAAATCATGCACTTAAGATTAGCAGTATTAGCACAATTGTCGTGAACTCAGGTCAACTTTGGCTAACACCATATTGTATCCAATCTACAAACCCAAAAAACGATGTGCACACCTATATCATGCAAATATTCATACACATGGTGGTTCTTTCTGCTTTGTAATCAAGAGTTCACGTGTTCGATTTCTCGGTCCAGTCCCAAATAGATTTTCTAAGCACATAAACGAATTCAAACAACTTGCCAGAGCCTTTCTAAATAAAAACTCGACTTCAAATAATCTTGTCATTCACAAAGATGACTTCAATCAAACTTGCTATGGCCTTTCTAGGTACAAAGGCAACGTCAAACAAATTTGCCATGGCTTTTCTAGGCGCACAGGCAACTTCAAAGAAACTTGCCATGGGCTTTCTAGGAGCCACAAAGGCAACGTCAAACAAATTTGCCATGGCCTTTCTAGGCAAAAAGGCAACTTCAAACAAACTTGCCATGGCCTTTCTAGGCAAAAAGGCAACTTCAAACAAACTTGCCATGGCCTTTCTAGGCAAAAAGGCAACTTCAAACAAACTTGCCATGGGCTTTCTAGGCAAAAAGGCAACTTCAAACAAACTTGCCATGGGCTTTCTAGGCAAAAAGGCAACTTCAAACAAACTTGCCATGGCCTTTCTAGGCACAAAGGCAACGTCAAACAAACTTGCCATGGCCTTTCTAGGCAAAAAGGCAACTTCAAACAAATTTGCCATGGCTTTTCTAGGCGCACAGGCAACTTCAAACAAACTTGCCATGGGCTTTCTAGGAGGCACAAAGGCAACGTCAAACAAACTTGCCATGGCCTTTCTAGGCAAAAAGGCAACTTCAAACAAACTTGCCATGGCCTTTCTAGGCAAAAAGGCAACTTCAAACAAACTTGCCATGGGCTTTCTAGGCAAAAAGGCAACTTCAAACAAACTTGCCATGGGCTTTCTAGGCAAAAAGGCAACTTCAAACAAACTTGCCATGGCCTTTCTAGGCAAAATCGCAACTTCAAACAAACTTGCCATGGCCTTTCTAGGCAAAATGGCAACTTCAAACAAACTTGCCATGGCCTTTCTAGGCAAAATGGCAACTTCAAACAAACTTGCCATGGCCTCTCTAGGCAAAATGGCAACTTCAAACAAACTTGCCATGGCCTTTCTAGGCAAAATGGCAACTTCAAACAAACTTGCCATGGCCTTTCTAGGCAAAATGGCAACTTCAAACAAACTTGCCATGGCCTTTCTAGGCAAAATGGCAACTTCAAACAAACTTGCCATGGCCTTTCTAGGCAAAAAGGCAACTTCAAACAAACTTGCCATGGGCTTTCTAGGCAAAAAGGCATCTTCAAATAAACTTGCCATGGCCTTTCTAGGCAAAAAGGCAACTTCAAATAAACTTGCCATGGCCTTTCTAGGGAAAAAGGCAACTTCAAATAAACTTGCCATGGCCTTTCTAGGGAAAAAGGCAACTTCAAATAAACTTTCCATGGCCTTTCTAGGCAAAAAGGCAACTTCAAATAAACCTGCCATGGCCTTTCTAGGCAAAAAGGTAACTTCAAGTAAACTTGCCATGGCCTTCCCAAGAACCAAGGCAACTTCAAACTTGCCATAGCCTTCCTAAGCACAAAGGCGGCTTCAATCAAACTTGTCATAGCCTTTCTAAGCACAAGGGCGATTTAACTCAGACTTGTCACAGCCTTTCCAAGCACAAAGGTGACTTCAATCAATTTTGCCATAACCTGCCTAAGCACATAGGCGGCCTCAATCAAACTTACGGGTTCGATACCCGGTGGAGGCACAAGTGGTTTGGATCCCACTTGAAACTGTAGGTCCAGTCCCGATTAGTCTTACTGTGCATAAAGTGGGCTTAAAACAACAAATCAATCAAACTTACCAGTCTTTCGAAGCACACAGACGATTTCAAACAAACTTATCATAGCGTATCCAAGCATAGTGCTGACTTCAACCTAGCTTCCCAGACTCTTGCAGCATGAAGGTGTATTATTTGCTCAATTACCACAGGCCACTGCAAAGCAAATTCCACACAGGGACACAGTTAATCAATTTACCCCCCGTTTTGCTTACATACAAATTACGAATGCGCCGATAAATATGAAAATGTCTACATCTAATTTGAACACATAACCAGACGTTACCAGCAACCAATCTGGTGAGGGCACAGTCTGGATGACCCTTCTGCTGGGGTTTGGTCATCGTCGCATGAAAAGGTAACTAAATCGATAGCATTTCGGATTAACAATCTCTCCCGAACTCAGCAGGGTAGAGCAAATTTCCATATTAGCTATTCTGTAAATATTTGAGGAGAAAATTACCGATCCAATTATGAAGCTTGTAATCAAAGCGAGGTTCTCGCTGAATAACATGCATCTGAATTTAATTTTGCTTGTGTAACTCGTCGCACTTTTAGTTTATCTGAATTCGATGCAACGAGTTTGTTTTAGCCGTTAGCATGTTTCAGGTTTGTCCCTCGTAGCAAGTTTCTTATAAGTGACGACACCTCATGCATTATTTCATTGTTGTTGTCACTCTTCTTGCTGTTTACTGCGTCATCGTTGTTTTGAAGTTAAACTCTCAAGATATAGGCTGCGGGAGAGAAAGGGGGGGGGGGGTTACAAACATTGTTCCTACAATAACTGCAGTAAATTTGGAACTTTTCATCCGAAATTTTCAGAGAAGATATTATCTTCTTATATGATTGGTCTGGTATTGCACTTGAGCAAAATTGATTTGGTTTATTCTACTTCACTTTTCTGACACTTTTGGCTAATTGCGAAGATGAGGATGAGTGATGATATGAAGAAATTGATGAAGGGACACTCACAAAGACCACCCATGCCCAGGCTGGAATTCGAACCAAGGATCCCTGGTATCATAGTGTGCGCTGTGCTAACCACTCCGCTATGGATATTGGTGCATTATGTCGTTAGCGCTCTGACTTCTACTCATCATTTCAAACCTAGACTACCTTTTGGATATTTAGAAGCAAAAAATTGAAATAATTTTAATTTAAAAAACCGACTTTGATTACAGAGCGTGGTTTAGGAGAAGGGGTGGTAACCAAGAAGCCAGAATGAAGCGCTTGTGCATTCAAAAACGGAAAAATAGCAACGCTGGCAGCACGCATTGCACGGTGCTGCCACCAAGCGTC